>NC_141879.1:700724132-701044132 GCF_056163025.1 Triticum urartu
TCGATACAACTTCTCGTCTTATTTACAACTGATGTTCAAAGTCAAGGATACCATGATATCTCACAAAATTAGCATATGACACAACGTCATACATGGCCGCACAAAACAGGATGCCTCAACGTGAGCATGCTTCTCTCAATAAAAAACGTGACCATGTTGTTCAGTAAAAGAGCAGTACCTCCTCGAATGCCCTGAGAGTATTGGATGTCCTTTAGGTGCTCCCCGGTTTGTTTTATTGCCTTGTTGAATTTGTTCTTGCTCCGAGAGAATTATACGACCAACTGTTATGGTGCTGCTTGAAAGAGGACGCAAGAGAGCCGGCCGGGGGCCTTTTTGCCCACGGCCAGGCAATAGGGAAGAGATTTCCTTCTTAATTCTTGCTTGCTTAGATTGATACATCTCCTCTCTTTATATAGAGAGGTTTACTTGACTCCCAAGCAAGGCTTACTTGACCCTTAAGCAAGCGACCATTATCTCTAATTAACCCTAAAACTAACGGGCTATACCGCCAGCCCAGGCCATTAGGCCCATTACGTACTCTAACACTACACCCCACCTGGACATGCAGCTTGTCCTCGAGCTGCAGCCTAACCAACTTATAATCATGACTCGACGCAACACAAACCTAACACCTGAAAAAGCCTTTTACATCTCGGCTTGTTTTATTACTCTCAACCTGAAATGGACTGGGGCGATTTATTTTGGACCCTTTAACAAAAAGTGGACACCATACGCATGTCGGACGTGCACGTGTACAGCCACCTGGATCTCATGGACACCATCTGGGCAAAAGGAGTGCATGTGTATGGCCACCTGGAAGTGGTCGCAAGAGCGACCAGCAGAGGCGCCCTCGCGGCGGCCGGCGGCGGAATGCAGTGGTGCTACGCAGTGTGCTCCTGTCGGTGACACCCTACCTTCTCCTCGCCAGACGGCTGTTGGTCTGCACCGCACAGGAAAGAGTGGAGGGCTTGCAATGGAGAGTGATGAGGAGGGGAGTGCCCCCCAACCGCCGATGTCGCAGACTTTGTGGTCGCTGCCCGCGAGAAAAACAACATGCCCGCCGCCCGTGGGGGAAACCGTATGCCCAAGATCCCCGACACAGCGGACGAGATCGAGGTCCTTTGCGCAACGAATGGCAATTTGAAGGAGTGGTAGCTGCAGACCACGCATCTCCCGCACACGCCGACACGCTAGGAGGCCGCGCGCAGCAGCCTGCAGCCTCACCGCCGTCGACATGTGGCAGGTAGTGATCCAAGCCGGAAGCGGTGACGGCGACGGCGGGAACTTGATCTGCTGGATGGGGACGCCCTGGGGAAGCGGTGATGGCGACGGTGGGAACATGAGCTGGTGGATCGGGACTCCCGCCGGCGCGGGCGATGAGGGGTCGGAGCTGACCGGCGGTGGCTGCTGCAGCAGAGCGCCGGGCACGGTGGAGGCCGCCAGGAGTGGCGGCTGCCACTGCAGCAAGCGCGGGGCGGTGGATGGCTGCTGCAGCGGCCTGGCGGAGACTCCCTGGGGCAGCAGCAGTAGCTGCTGCGGCGGAGGGCCAGGCTCGGTGGAGGCCGCTAGGAGCGGTAGCTGCCACTGCAGTTAGGGCGGGGCGGTGATGGCGGTGGATGGCAGCTGTAGCGGCTGCTGCAGTGGCCCAGAAAGCGCGGCGGGGACGTCCTGGGTGTTGGGGAATGTAGTAATTTCAAAAAAATTCCTACGCGCACGCAAGATCATGGTGATGCACAGCAACGAAAGGGGAGAGTGTTGTCTACGTACCCTCGTAGACCGGAAGCGGAAGCGTTATAACAACGCGGTTGATGTAGTCGTACGTCTTCATGGCCCGACCGATCTAGCACCGAAACTACGGCACCTCCGAGTTTTTGCACACGTTCAGCTCGATGACGATCCCTGGACTCCGATCCAGCAAAGTGTCGGGGATGAGTTCCGTCAGCACGACGGCGTGGTGACGATCTTGATGTTCTACCGTCGCAGGGCTTCACCTAAGCACCACTATAATATTATCGAGGATTATGGTGGAGGGGGGCACCGCACACGGCTAAGAGATCAATGATCAATTGTTGTGTCTCTGGGGTGCCCCCTTGCCCCCGTATATAAAGGAGTGGAGGAGGGGGCCGGCCAAAGGAGGGTGGCGCGCCCAAGGGGGGGAGTCCAACTCCCACTGGGAGTAGGACTCCCCTTTTTCCTATTAGGAGTAGGAAAGGGAAGGAAGAGGAAGGAGGGAGGAAGGAAAGGGGGGGCCGGCCCCCTTCCCAATTCGGATTGGGCTTGGGGGGGCTCCCTTGCTCCTTTCCCCTTCTTTCCACTAAGGCCCAATAAGGCACATATACCTTCCGAGGGCTTCCGATAACCTCCCGGTGATCCGGTATTGTCCCAATCTTACCCGGAACCTTTCCGGTGTCCAAATATAGTTGTCCAATATATCGATCTTTATGTCTCGACCATTTCGAGACTCCTCGTCAAGTCCATGATCATATCCGGGTCTCCGAACAACCTTTGGTACATCAAAATATATAAACTCATAATGAAACTGTCATCGTAACGTTAAGCGTGCGGACCCTACAGGTTCGAGAACAATGTAGACATGACCGAGACACGTCTCTGGTCAATAACCAATAGCGGAACCTGGATGCTCATATTGGCTCCTACATATTCTACGAAGATCTTTATCGGTCAGACCACATAACAACATACGTTGTTCCCTTTGTCATCGGTATGTTACTTGCCCGAGATTCGATCGTCGGTATCTAAATACCTAGTTCAATCTCGTTACCGGCAAGTCTCTTTACTCGTTCTGTAATACATCATCTTGCAACTAACTTATTAGTTGCATTGCTTGCAATGCTTAAGTGATGTGTATTACCGGGAGGGCCCAGAGATTCCTCTCCGACAATCGGAGCGACAAATCCTAATCTCGAAATACGCCAACCCAACATGTACATTTGGAGACACCTGTAGAGCACCTTTATAATCACCCAGTTACGTTGTGACGTTTGGTAGCACACAAAGTGTTCCTCCGGTAAACAGGAGTTGCATAATCTCATAGTCATAGGAACATGTATAATTCATGAAGAAAGCAATAGCAACATACTAAACGATCGGGTGCTAAGCTAATGGAATGGGTCATGTCAATCACATCATTCTCCTAATGATGTGATCCCGTTAATCAAATGACAACTCATGTCTATGGTTAGGAAACATAACCATCTTTGATTAACGAGCTAGTCAAGTAGAGGCATACTAGTGACACTTTGTTTGTCTATGTATTTACACAAGTATTACGTTTCCGGTTAATACAATTCTAGCATGAATAATAAACATTTATCATGATATAAGGAAATAAATAATAACTTTATTATTGCCTCTAGGGCATATTTCCTTTGGTCTCCCACTTGCACTAGAGTTAATAATCTAGATTACACAGTAATGATTCTAACACCCATGGAGCCTTGGTGCTGATCATGTTTTGCTCGTGGAAGAGGCTTAGTCAACGGGTTTGCTACATTCAGATCCGTATGTATCTTGCAAATATCTATGTCTCCCACCTGGACTAGATCCCCGATGGAATTGAAGCGTCTCTTGATGTGCTTGGTTCTCTTGTGAAATCTGGATTCCTTTGCTAAGGCAATTGCACCAGTATTGTCACAAAATATTTTCATTGGACCCGATGCACTAGGTATGACACCTAGATCGGATATGAACTCCTTCATCCATACTCCTTCTTTTGCTGCTTCCGAAGCAGCTATGTACTCCGCTTCACATGTAGATCCCGCCACGACGCTCTGTTTAGAACTGCACCAACTGACAGCTCCACTGTTTAATGTAAAGATGTATCCGGTTTGCGATTTAGAATCGTCCGGATCAGTGTCAAAGCTCTTTGTCACCCCCATATACGAGAAACATATCCTTAGTCCTTTTCAGGTATTTCAGGATGTTCTTGACCGTTGTCCAATGATCCACTCCTGGATTACTTTGGTACCTCCCTGCTAGACTTATAGCAAGGCACGCATCAGGTCTGGTACACAGCATTGCATACATGATAGAGCCTATGGCTGAAGCATAGGGAACATCTTTCATTTTCTCTCTATCTTCTGCAGTGGTCGGGCATTGAGTCTGACTCAACTTCACACCTTGTAACACAGGCAAGAACCCTTTCTTTGCTTGATCCATTTTGAACTTTTTCAAAATCTTGTCAAGGTATGTGCTTTGTGAAAGTCCAATTAAGAGTCTTGATCTATCTCTATAGATCTTTATGCCTAATATGTAAGCAGCTTCACCGAGGTCTTTCATTGAAAAACTCTTATTCAAGTATCCCTTTATGCTATCCAGAAATTCTATATCATTTCCGATTAGCAATATGTTATCCACATATAATATCAGAAATGCTACAGAGCTCCCACTCACTTTCTTGTAAATACAGACTTCTCCAAAAGTCTGTACAAAACCAAATGCTTTGATCACACTATCAAAGCGTTTATTCCAACTCCGAGATGCTTGCACCAGTCCATAAATGGATCGCTGGAGCTTGCACACTTTGTTAGCTCCTTTTGGATCGACAAAACCTTCCGGCTGCATCATCACTACTAGGGAAAACCCTAGCAGTAGCGCTGGTTTTGTGCTCACTAGTAGCGCGGGTAGGCGCGCTACTAATAAGGCGCTACAGCTATTGCTTAGCAGTAACGCGTGCCACACGCGCTACTGCTAGGATAAATAGCTGCAGCGCTTGTTCACTCCCACGCTGCTGCTAATGTAACTACTGGCAGCGTGTTTTCTTTCCATCGCTACTAGTATTGTTTTTTTAGTGTATTTATGCGCCATCGTACAAATATTGGTACAATACCAGTTATGAGGTTTACATCATTATGTCCATAACGGTGTGTCAAATGAAGGTGGATTAGGTTCAAGTGGAGGCAATATGTGGTGCATGTCAAAAGTATACTACTAATCCAAACTTGATCTAGTTTGGACTAGTATAGTACTTTCGATGTGCACCACATGTTGCCTCCACTTGAATCTAATCCGCCAGCACAAGCTATTTAATCATCATCATAATCATTAGCACCAACAATATTTATTTAATCACCACTAACACTAGCTAATAATAATCATCAGTCATTACCACCAACACTAGCTATTTTATCATCATAGTAATAGTGTAGCACATCATCATCCTCAAACTCATTTCTAGCTAATCGCTCCTGCTGCTCTCTCTTAGGTAAAACAACAAAAAACATGTGTAGCTCTCCTCTTTGATCAAGTTGGAGCATGCAGATGAACCTGTCTCCTAATTTTGGGTAGCACATCTGTTTGCTGCCCCCTAGTACTTGTCTGCGCTCCCCCATCACATATCTGGTCTAGTCTTGCACTATTAAGCATTCATCGCTGATCTTGAATGCACTAAAGTAACATGTAGGATATCTTGGCCGTAAGCTAATAATACTCATGGTACCTTTAGTCTCGATCCCATAAGGCACAACATTCATCGGGAGTCCCTGTTGAAGAACATCGTATGGTCACATACTTAGCAATGAAGTTTAGCTTCACAAATAATGTATGGAAAAGATGCACTGAGGACAAATAGTAAAAATCTTACCATCCTTCCTAAATAGATGTGACCGTAGTTCATGACGAACACTATTGCTCGCACGTTTTCAGTACTAAGATTTCTAAGTCCAGGAAGAAAATTTGTCTTGACGATATCAAGATTCCCAAGCCATGAAACATAATGACTTAGCTCCTCGCAGTTTAGTTCAGCCCCGGGACAGTAGTAGGTCCTGTCTACCAAGCGCTGGACATGTTTGCTTGCACCGAAATAAGTTGACAATACAAATTAGTTGTCAACTATTTTTGAATAAACAATATCAAAGACATAAATATGGTTGAGAAACTTAAATTTTGGTGTAACTGGAGGCGTCTGCACATCGACCCAGATGTCGGTATTACCTTCAATATCATCTTCTGGACGAATATCAAAAGTGATAACCATATCAGGCTGAAATGCATAAGTCTTGCATAGTGCTCGCCATGTTTTGCATCCAAAATAGTGTAGTCGTCTGAATTGTATAATTTTGCATGGAAAATATAGCCATGCTCGGTCTTCAAATAAACTTTCTTTACCTCCATAGTATGAATGAAACCTATCTTATCCAATACAAAAACTCTTGCATGGCAGGGGATACGCTAGTAGAATAGTATAAAAATATAAGTTGAAGCAAATGAAGCAGATGTCATGCTTAATTATGAAAAAAGACTTGTCGTTGTGACTTACTGTATCCACTTCGAAGTTCTCGTCCAGCTTGATGCTGAAGCGCCTATCATCATCTAGGAAGATTCCGTCGCACAGGCCGCGCTCGTCTTCGCAGTATTTGCAAATACCGAAATCCTTTTTGTCGTCAGACATTTCCTATGTTCATAGTTAAAACATTAATTGAAAATCGATAGAAGACAACTACCAGGATACTCAACACACAAATCCGGGGCACTCGATATTTCCTACATATTCTGGCAAAAGTCATGCCAAAATTCATGGAAAAATCCGGCATGACCTTTGCTAAAATAGGATATATCGAGCACCTAAAATTTGCCGGAACGGAAATGAATCAACACTCCAGCAAAACATAGGCCACTCGGAGGTGTAACCTGCAAACATGACCGGCCACTTGGATATTGAGCAACACAAGATATACATTTCAAAATATCTTATAAGACTCAAATTAGCATGCATTCAATAAGCAAAAGTAAATCATCTCATGCGTCCGTACATCGTCGAATATTATCACTAATACATCCCGAATAGTGTCATACCTATAACATCACTAGTACAACTAAAACCCTAGCACACGACGGGTATCGGCGCGGGCTGTGGACACCCACAGAGAAGGAACCATCACGGGATCATAGCTCCAGTGAGATCCCTGGAGAACCTGCCAGGTATTGAGAACCTGTGCTCCAACGCAAACAAGTAGCAACGGACGTGCGCGTCCTCCTCACTGACACGGTGATGCACCACCTCCGCGGAGTCCTCGAGCCTCTGGACCGTCACTGGCCCACGCGACCGCCACCAAAGAAGGTTCGGGTCAACGACAGGCTGGCTCCTCACCAACCTGCGCCCCCCGGTAGGTAGCGCCTCCCAGTACCACCCCGGCGGAGCCCAGTCCCGGACATGGCCCATCTGGTCAAGTAGGTGTCATCCTCCGCCGACTCGACGACGAGGATGCGGGATAGGCATCGTCCACGTCGATGCGGGAAAATTGCTTTAACTAAAAAAATAGCAACAAGTTCTTACTAACTAGTTCTATTAATTCAACTAGTTCTTACTAAAAATAAACTTACTATAAATAAAAATATTCTAGAACCTAATTAGTACCTAGTTCTTACTAACTAATTAGTACCTAAGAACTACTTCCCTGATTACCATCTAATTTGATGAACCTATAGGGGTGGAAAGTGTTAGCGGATATTCCAATTATCCAACTATAAAGTGAAATAAGTGGTCAAATTTTACTCGTTTTATGATTCATCTTAGAAATTTGATTCGTTTCCACCCTTACATGAACCCTAACTCATTTGAGCCGCATCCGCATCCGATTCGTTTCCACCCTAACTAATTTGATGGAGGTAGAAACCCTAGGCATAGGTAGGGGAGAGGGAGGAGCAGGCGTGCTCACCTCGGGTGCCTGCGACGAGGGAGGGGCAAGCGGCGTCGAGGTCGTGGTCGGGGCTCCGGGGCGGCGTTGAGGTCGGGGGGCGGGGGCGGCGTCCGGGGCGGCGTTGAGGTCGGGGTCGGGGGCGGCGTCCCGGGCGGCGTTGAGGTCGGGGGCGGGGCCGGCGTTGAATCTGGGGTCGGGGGCGGCGTGGGGAGAGCGCGCGGCGGCCGAGGGGTGACGGCGGCGGCGAGAGTGGAGTTGATTTGGGGGATGAAGTGGCCGTGGGGAAGGACGAACCGCGTGGTTAAGTCAGAAGTACCAGTAGCGCGTTCCAGAAAGGGCGCTACTGCTACATTAGCTACAGCGCGTTCTGGAATACACGTTGCAGCTATAGCGATTTTCTGCAGAACCCGCTACTGCTATTCCTTTCTCCTTTTTCCCTTTTTTCTTTTATTTTTCTTTACGTTTTATTTTTTCCCTTTCTCCTTTTTCTATTTCTTCCATTTTCATTTACTTTTCTACTTGTTTTTCACTTTATTTTATTTCCGTTAGCAGCAGCGCTTTACACATAAGCGCGCTGCAGCTAAGGAGATTAGCAGTAGCGCTGGGCCATTATACGCGCTACTGCTAGGTTGGGCTAGCCATGTGCGCCCAGTTCAAACGTACCAGCAGTGCTTTTCGCTAGTACGCGCTACTGCTAAAGTCATAGCAGTAGCGCGGTTTATTTACGCGCACTGCTACTAAGTAGCAGCAGCGCTTGATTTTGTACAGCGCTACTGGTAAAATTCTGTGTATAGGCTTTTCCCTAGTAGTGCATATACAACTCTTCTTCCAGAAATCCATTCAGGAATGCAGTTTTGACATCCATTTGCCAAATTTCATAATCATAAAATGCGGCAATTGCAAACATGATTCGGATAGACTTAAGCATCGCTACGTGTGAGAAGGTCTCATTGTAGTCAATTCCTTGAACTTGTCGAAAACCTTTTGCGACAAGTCGAGCTTTGTAGACAGTAACATTACCGTCAGCGTCAGTCTTCTTCTTGAAGATCTATTAATTTTCAATTGCTTGCCGATCATTGGGCAAGTCAACCAAAGTCCACACTTTGTTCTCATACATGGATCCCATCTCAGATTTCATTGCTTCAAGCCATTTTGCGGAAACTGGGCTCACCATTGCTTCTTCATAGTTCGTAGGTTCATCATGATCTAGCAGCATGACTTCCAGAATAGGATTACCGTACCACTCTGGTGCGGATCTTACTCTGGTTGATCTACGAGGTTCAGTAGTAACTTGTTCTGAAGTTTCATGATCATTATCATTAGCTTCCTCACTAATTGGAGTAGGTGTCACAGAAACCGGTTTCTGTGAGGTACTAATTTCCAATAAGGGAGCAGGTACAGTTACCTCATCAAGTTCTACTTTTCTCCCACTCACTTCTTTCGAGAGAAACTCCTTCTCTAGAAAGGATCCATTCTTAGCAACAAATGTCTTGCCTTTGGATCTGTGATAGAAGGTGTACCCAACAGTCTCCTTCGGGTATCCTACGAAGACACATTTCTGCAATTTGGGTTCGAGCTTATCAGGTTGAACCTTTTTCACATAAGCATCGCAGCCCCAAACTTTCAGAAACGACAACTTTGGTTTCTTGCCAAACCATAGTTCATAAGGTGTCGTCTCAACGGATTTTGATGGTGCCCTATTTAATGTGAATGCGGCCGTCTCTAAAGCATAACCCTAAAACGATAGCGGTAAATCTGTAAGAGACGTCATAGATTGCACCATATCAAGTAAAGTACGATTACGACATTCGGACACACCATTACGCTGTGGTGTTCCGGGTGGCGTGAGTTGCGAAACTATTCCGCATTGTTTCAAATGTAAACTAAACTCGTAACTCAAATATTCTACTCCACGATCCGATCGTAGAAATTTATTTTGTTGTTACGATGATTTTCAACTTCACTCTGAAATTCTTTGAACTTTTCAAATGTTTCAGACTTATGTTTAAGTAGATATACCCATATCTTCTTAAATCATCTGTGGAGGTGAGAAAATAACGATATCCGCCACGAGCTTCAACATTCATTGGACCACATACATCTGTATGTATGATTTCCAACAAATCTGTTGCTCTCTCCATTGTACCGGAGAACGGCGTTTTAGTCATCTTGCCCATGAGGCACGGTTCGCAAGTACCAAGTGATTCATAATCAAGTGGTTCCAAAAGTCCATCAGTATGGAGTTTCTTCATGCGCTTTACACCGATATGACCTAAACGGCAGTGCCACAAATAAGTTGCACTATAATTATCAACTCTGCATCTTTTGGTTTCAACATTATGAATATGTGTATCACTACTATCGAGATTCATCAAAAATAGACCACTCTTCAAGGGTGCATGACCATAAAAGATATTACTCATATAAATAGAACAACCATTATTCTCTGATTTAAATGAATAACCGTCTCGCATCAAACAAGATCCAGATATAATGTTCATGCTCAACGCTGGCACCAAATAACAATTATTTAGGTCTAATACTAATCCCGATGGTAGATGTAGAGGTAGCGTGCCGACCGCGATCACATCGACTTCGGAACCATTTCCCACGCGCATCGGCACCTCGTCCTTCGCCAGTGTTCGCTTAATCCGTAGTCCCTGTTTCGAGTTGCAAATATTAGCAATAGAACCAGTATCAAATACCCAGGTGCTACTGCAAGCTCTAGTAAGGTACACATCAATAACATGTATATCACATATACCTTTGTTCACCTTGCCATCCTTCTTATCCGCCAAATACTTGGGGCAGTTCCGCTTCCAGTGTCCAGTCTGCTTGCAGTAGAAGCACTCAGTTTCAGGCTTAGGTCCAGACTTGGGTTTCTTCTCCTGAGCAGCAACTTGCTTGTTGTTCTTCTTGAAATTCCCCTCAGTACTGGAAACAGAGAATTTGCCATCAGTCAGTTCTTTGCCATCTGCCAGCAGATGGCAAAGAACGTCTTTGCCATCTGCTTACAAAAAACAGATGGCAAAGAAATGACAGATGGCAAAGAACCTGGTTGCCATCGGCCAGTTCTTTGCCATCTGCCAACAGATGGCAAAGAATCTTTGCCATCCGCTGGCAGATGGCAAAGAAGTGGGTGGGGCCCAGTGGATGACGGAGTTGTAACGGCCCACTAGCCCCACCTCTTTGCCATCTGCCAGCCGACGGCAAAGATTCTTTGCCATCAGCTGGCTGATGGCAAAGAGGTGGGGCTTTGCCATCCGTTGGCTGATGGCAAAGAAGTGTGACTATCTCCTCCCCCTCTTCTTCACAAAAAAATCTCCTCCCCTCTCTCCCAGCCCAGCCCCACCCCTCTCTTTCTCTCCCAGCCCGGCCCCACCCCTCTCTCTCTCTCCCCCAGCCCGGCCCCACCCCTCTCTCTCCTCCCCACCTCTCCCAGCCACCACCGAACCGCGCCCCAGCCCCGTGTTCCCGACGCCGCCCCTACCCGCCACCGCCCAGCACCGCCGTCGGCCCGCCCCTTCCCGCCACTGCAGCCCTCCCCCGACCCTCCCCGCCACCGCAGCCTGCCCCTGCGCCTGCCCCCTCCCCACGGCCCTCCAGGCCACGACCCAGCACCGTCGCCAGCCCGCCCCTCCCCGTCACCGCCCAGCACCGCCGCCGACCCGCCCTTCCCCGCCACCGAAGCCCTCCCCCGACCAGCCCCGCCACCACAGCCCGCCCCTGCGCCCGCCCGTCAATCGTTGCAGGCCATGGCGCCGCCCCCTCCCCGCGGCCCTTCCGGCCACCGCGGCCGTCCCCGCCACCGCAGCCCGCCCCTGCGCCCGCCCCTCCACCAAGCCAGGCCGCGGCGCCGGCCCCTCCCCGCGGCCCTCCCCGCCACCGCGCCATCCACCGAGCCAGGCCCCTGCGCCCGCCCCTCCACACGAAAAAGGTGTAGATGTACAGCACTATGTCACAATTTACAAGTTTTTAGTACAAGATGGACTCAGTTTGGGGTTCTTCATCTATTCTCAGTGAGACGTAGAGAATGCTCATGCTGATGATAGACTAGACTAACCCGTCTTTTGTTCCTGTGCTTTGTTCATCATTTAATCGAATTATCATTATTTGATTTGCTCTCTAAATCAACTCGGGAGACACAGACCGGTCTGATGTTGGTAGTATGCTATCATGAAAATCTTTACATGTCTTCGCTGAACACCTCTTTACATGTTTTCATCCATACGAGGTTTCAAACTTGGCCTCCATTTGTTACAAGTTTTGAGCATGATACTGAACCTGTATATATATATGTATTGGTGAGAAATCCACTAAGGACATTCTACAATGATGATGTAATCCTTTCTCTGTTTCTGAGCAGAACATGCACAGTAACTGTGATGCTAGGGTTCACATCTATACACGGACTTGCAGGTCCCCATGTCAAATTATGCAGTTAGGTTGAATTCCCATCAGAAACTAGTAGGATGGGATATAGGCCTCTGAAAATCTTTTAGAGAAACATCTTTTGTATGTGATCGAAAGAAGTTGATGAACTGAAAGCAAGATTTATAGTGTTAAAAATCTGCTTGCTGTTTCAAAAAAATAATGTTCAGACTTGCAGTCGAAGTTGCAATTGGAATTCAACCAAAATTGAAAAAATTCTCTTCTTGCTACATTACAAAGTAATTGCTAGGCAGTTGCAGTGTAAGTTGGCAAGTTCTGCTAGTGTAAATCTTGGACTGTAATTTGTAGGTGTTCTTGGACTCTTTTGCACTATAATTCCTGATAATTTTCAGTGTCATTTACTTTGTCAACACAGTGTGTAGGCTCTGAATGTTTTTATGCTATTAGCCTATTAGGTGCACACATTCTTTTGTATTTTTCTGCATGCTTTCACTAATATTGAGTCTGCAGTGTAATTTTCAGCTACCTAAGGATTATAGTGTAGGTTCTATGATTTTTTGCCACTGTATTTCTTCATTCTAGACTTCAAAGTTTTTGTAATTTCCAAAGTATCCTGTTTGTTTCTAATTTAATATACTAATATTTCTCCAGATTTTATTACTATATAGTAAGTAGAAGTGTTTCTGACCTGGTGATCTTCCTGGGATTTCCCTCAATGTTTGGCTGTTTGGTGGGTCGCAAGCTGATGGGCAGTTGTTCGCCATGGTCCAGGGTATTTGTGGTTCAGGTTTAGTTGAAACCGGGTGACAGTCTAGCCCGACCCATTTTTTAGAAATAGAAAGCATACAATCGCCGGGGTGGGGTTTTTTGGACATACAAGTGTCCTCCGTTTATTTGTCAGGAAATGTGAATGTTACCAAATTGAAAAGCAATCAAGTACTAAATAGACACTCCCTAATTTTAAGATGATTTTTAACCTAGCTTTTTCTGTTTAGTGCTGGTTTGGCTTACTTAGCTTTTATATTTGAACAATCAGGTTCACAAATAGATACCAACCTAGACACGAGCTGGATAAACCCTATCTGATTTTGTTTTCTCCACTTGAGATTTGCAGGGGAGGTTGCATTGCCCGGAGGAAAGGCAGAGGAGGGTGATGCTGATGATGCAGCAACAACATTAAGGGAGGTAAAGGTGGAGATTGGGCTTGATCCAGCCTTGGTCACTCTCGTTTCCTCGCTTGAGCACTTCTTGCCCAAGGTACGATGTCTATGAGTTCTCGCCTATACCCCTACTGAAAAAAATCACATTGTACAGTGGACAGACTATTTAAGTGCACACCGAAAGGCATGTATATTTGTGTTGATCGGGTGGATTTAAATGTGCAGTTGTTTCGTCGCTGCGAGGGTCTGGTGTTCGACGACCTCCCCGTGCGTTCAACGAGCTCTGCCCCGACGTTCGTGGGTGAGCACAAATGACATCTCCTCCTCCCCCAATCATTTTCTATGTTCCGGTCTTCGTGCCGATGAAACATGCTAGCTATAGGTAGATTGAATCATCAGTATGCGTGACCACTATGTGTCTCCCGTTCGAAAGGGTTACATCTATAAATATGCATGCATTTGCATATTTATAACCGTGATTCTTTCGAATTGTCCAACGTTATCCATGGACAGCCAGAGTATGTGTAGATTGGGTTCGTTTTCCCATATGCTCTGCTCCGGATCCGATGCAGAATTTCGTCAGTGCCTCCCTGTTGTTCTCCGGGTACACATCCTCTCTGCTTATTGCCAAGACGTGTATCAGGAGAACAACGGGGAGGTGCTGCCGAAATTTTGTGTCGGATCCGGAACAGAGCATGGGAAAACGAACCCAATCTACACATACTCGGGTGGGATTAGGACCTATCTTTACCTATTAGCGTCTAGGTTGCATGGACATAATAAAACTGAGAAACTCTATTAACTGATGAATATGGTTTGCTGAATTATGTATGTATTTCTTGTGTGTCCAGTAGCTAGGCAAGATGAGTGATCGTGCGTGGATGTACACCGGTCACCCTAGTCAGAAGGACATGACCCCTGAATGGATGACAAAAACCAAGGGGTTTATCAGAGCCGCATTTGCAAATGGACAGGAAACAACCTGGTGCCCCTGTGTCGAGTGCGACAACTATCGTAAGATGTCAGAGTTTGAAATGATCAAACACCTGCAAAAGTGGGGTTTTACGCCCGGTTATACGATGTGGACATTTCATGGTGAGTCTGCCCAACGTTCCAGAGCTGAGGAGGGCCTTGTCGCACTGATGAGAATGGTACCGGGATGGAAGACATGGTGCAAGACTTTGATGATGCTCGGGATTCGGATGATGAGATGGAGGAATCTGCAAAGGCCTTCAATGATATGTTGGAGTCTTCGAAGCGTCCTCTCCACGAGCACACCGAGCTTTGTCAGCTGGATGCCATCGCACAAGTAATGGCTCTGAAGGCTCAATTCAACTTGGGCAGAGAATGCTATGACGCGATGGTGACACTATTTGGACGATTTCTACCCAAAGGCCATATAATGCCTGCAAACCTGTACCAGTCGGACAAAATCCTCCGTGTACTTAAGATGCCCTATGAGAAGATAGATGCCTATGAGAATAGATGTGCCTTATTTAGGCTCCAGTATGCGGACTTGAACTATTTTCCCATTTGCAAGTCTTCCAGGTATGTTGAGGTAGACAACGGTATGGGTGAGAAGAGTCAGACCAAACTCCCCATTAACGTTCTTCGGTATATGCCAATCATACCAAGACTTCAATGTCTATTCATGGTCGAAGAGACGGCCAGCCAGATGACATGGCACAAATTGGGCAAAAGAACCGAACGGGATGCAGATGGGAATCTGATGATGGTACACACATCGGATGGTGCTGCATGGAAACACTTCGATGCATTGCATGATGAAAAAGCAGAGGATCCAAGGAATCCTCGAGTAGCCATCAGCACGGATGGGTTCAATGTGTTTGGTATGATGGCAGCCCGATACAGTTGTTGGCCTGTATTTGTCATTCCACTCAATCTCCCCCCGGACAGATTATGCAAAGAAAGAACATTTTCCTGACGTTGATAATTCCGGGGCCTAACTATCCGGGGAAGAATATGAATGTGTACATGCAGCCGCTTAAGGATGAACTGCAAGAAGCTTGGGATAATGGGATCAAGACATACGACGCCGCTACAAAAAAAACTTCCTAATGCGTGTGTGGTACATGTACATGCGCCGCTTAAGGATGTCTACATGTGTTTTCTTGTTTGATTGCAGACCTTCTAATCCGTGTTTTCTTGTTTGATTGCAGACCTTCTACAGGTGTGCTGAGGGACAGGAGGAGGCCGCGGCTCGGGTTATCGACGCCGAGTGCAGGCGCCTACTTGGAAACTTTCGGCACAAGGCTCGGACGCAGGCTGTTCGAGACTACTTAGCACAGACTGGTATTAGGAGGAGAAAAGAGAAGTGCCGGGACAAGTTTCTAAGTAAGGAGAAGTACATGAAGGTAATTACCTATTCTTAAGGCCTTGTACTTAGTTTCCTTGATTTGATTCGTAGGCATAGCGCTCAAATTTCTCTTGCTTAACTTAGGTGCCCCCGAGATGGTGTACGGACAAGATGGACTGATGGGAGGCGTTGGTGGACGAGTGGTGCTCTCCCCAATGGCGCGTCGCCCACAACATTGCAAAGGAGAAGCGTCTCAAAATGAAAGGTGTGCCACACCATCTAGGCAGCTTCAACCTACATGGGTACGGGAAAAACTGGGTATGTGTGGTTTGCTTGATGATTCATGCAAATTAATTCTTTGTGCTAGTTTGCGTCCTTAACTAATACTCTGTTCCTCTCTTTTAGTCAAAACACAACAAGGCTCCAGTGCCAGAGATGTTCGACCTCTATGGCATGTCCAATATTGCACCGTACAAGAAGGCCAAGGCATTCTCTGAGTCTGACCTCGAAAATGCAAAGAACTTCAGCAACAAGGCCTCCCACCACAAGATGGTGCAGTACGTTAAGCAGGGGAAGGCGAGGAAAGGGCCGGACTTTAACCCGAGCCGGCCTCTTGATCCAGAGCTGGTGATGATATCTGGTGGTGGGAGGTCCCATGGATCGTTAGCCATTGGTAATGGACTGATACGTTGTAGTAGCACTCTCCCGCAGATCAAGAAGCGCCAGACCAGCTCTGATCCTGAGATACCGCCTCGTTTACGACCAGTGGAAATCGAATTCCAGGTTTGTTATACGGACTCAGTAGCCTTTCCTCCATTACATTGTGTTTGCGGCCGTCGATGATTACAATGCTAACGAGTGGTGTTGCAGGCTGCTATTGAGGCAGAGAGAGCGAAGACCCAGGCTACTTTTGAGGAGAGGGACCGGCAGTTAGCGGAGAGGGACCGGCAGGCGGCGGAGAGGGACAGGGAGAATGAGGAGAGGACGGCTAGGTTGTTGGAGGAGGAGAGGAACCGGAATGACTCGGCTAACCGGGCCATGTACGAGCTCTTCGTGGTAAGTTTCTTCTGCATATTAGCTAAATCATGCACGCAATGTTCCTTTCATTAGTAACTAATATGACTGACTCGTCAAAACCAAATGTGCAGTCCATGTGCAAGACGAACGGCCAGACCCCTCCGCCGATGCCAGTCATTGCTCCGGCGGGCACGGTGAGTTTCATTTGAACGGTCATTAGTTACTAGTCTTCACAATATTTGAGTTGCATCATGCTAACGATACATTGGAAATAATCTTTGGTGCAGCGTAACTCCCGACAAGCATCGACCGATCCTTCTCCGTCTGCCACTGGCGCGACCGGTCCTACACCTACACCTCCGTGATGACGGTAAGTTTCCCAAGTGTTTTGCTTAATAGGGTTTTTTTGTGATGCCATGTTGTATCTACACATATCATGCATAATGTGTGTATGTTTGAAATGCATTGTATGTGTGGGATTCGACACCTAGTTGTGTGCCTTTGGTAGCCTTCCATACAGGGAAATGCCTCCTAGTGCTTCCACTGAGCCATGGTAGTTCGCTACTGCTCCGGAACACATGGATTGACCGGCATGTGTCCTTCTTTGCTCCTGTGTCTGTCCCTACGGGGAAATGTCACGCGGTGTATCACCGAAGTCCTTGTAGCTTGCTACGACTTGGTTGCACTCGCTGATGACCGACACGTGCATTGCTGGGTCATGTATGCCTGTCCCTGTACGTTTGTGCCACCTTGGTTCTATGACTAGTCATGTCGGCCTGGGTTCTCTGCCATATGGATACTCGCGACATAATCATATACTTAGCATTTTTTCCTCCAAAATGACTCAATATGCTTAGCTAGCTCAAAAATGACATAATAAGCTTAATTAGCTCCAAAATGACATATTTAACCTAGGATAGCTCTAAAATGACCTATACTTAGCATTTTTCCTCCAAAATGACTTAATATGCTTAGCTAGCTTAAAAATGACATATTTAACCTAGGATAGCTCTAAAATGACCTATACTTAGCATCTTTTCCTCCAAAATGACTTAATATGCTTAGCTAGCTCTAAAATAATACAATATGCTTAAGAAATGACATATTTTAGGTCCTAAATGACTTCATATGCTTAGCTTGCTCCAAAATGACATAATAACCTTACTTAGCTTCAAAATGACCTATTTAACCTAGGCTAGCTCTAAAATGACCTATACTTAGCATTTTTTCCTCCAAAATGACACAATATGCTTAGCTAGCTCAAAAATTACATAATAAGCTTAATTAGCTCCAAAATGACCTATTTAACCTAGGATAGCTCTAAAATGACCTATACTTAGCATTTTTTTCTCCAAAATGACTTAATATGCTTAACTAGCTTCAAAATGACCTATTTAACCTAGGATAGCTCTAAAATGACCTATTTTATAGATATAAGTTGCATCATAATAATCTTCACATTTTAGTTGCATCATAATAATCTTCTTCTTCTAGTCTTCTTCTTCTAACTTTCTTATTTCCCATTTTACAGATTTGCTTAAGATCACGGAAGCTTGGGTTGATGGAGTGCTTGTATTTAGTTTTTGTTTTGACCTTGTGAAACTTGTTACCTATGGATGAAACTGTGTAATATTGATGAAACTATGTATATGTACGGATGAAACTTGCTACTATTGGTAACATGTATTGGATATATGTGTTCATGACTATTGGTAATATGTGTTGAATATGCTATATTGGTCATATAAATATATTTGTGTTTGATATTCTGTGAAAATGAATTGATATAAGAAAAAACAAAATTAAATGGGGCAATATAGTCACTTTGCCATCTGCTGGCAGATGGCAAAGAGGCCACGTGTCATCTACACGTAAAATTTGGGCTGACCTATTTGGGCTCTTTGCCATCTGCCAGCAGATGGCAAAGCTCTTTGCCATGTGCTGGCAGACGGCAAAGCATGCAGCCTTTGCCATCCGCTGGCACACGGCAAAGAGCCTGCATACTTTACCATCTGCTGGCGGACGGCAAAGAGCCTGCAGCCTTTGCCATCTGCTGGCTGACGGCAAAGTATGACGTTAGCCTTCTAACGGGGCTAACCCCGTTAAGAGGCTTTGCCATCTGCCAGCTGATGGCAAAGCCACAGGCTCTTTGCCATCAGCCAACAGATGGCTGCCATCTGCTGGCTGATGGCAAAGCCTTTTCCATCCGCCGACCATGCCTTTGCCATCTGCCATGGCAGATGGCAAAGTGCCAGATTCCAATAGTGCCTTCTTCTTCCCCTTGCCCTTTTTCTTGAAACTAGTGGTCTTGTTAACCATCAACACTTGATGCTCCTTGTTGATTTCTACCTCCGCAGCTTTTAGCATTGCGAAGAGCTCGGGAATTTTCTTATCCATCCCTTCCATATTATAGTTCATCATGAAGCTCTTGTAGCTAGCTGGAAGTGATTGGAGAATTCTGTCAATGACGCAATCATCCAGAAGATTAACTCCCAGTTGAATCAAGTGATTATTATACCCAGACATTTTGAGTATATGCTCACTGACAGAACTGTTCTCCTCCATCTTGCAGCTATAAATTTATTGGAGACTTCATATCTCTCAATCCGGGCATTTGCTTGAAATATTAGCTTCAACTCCTGGAACATCTCATATGCTCCATGACGTTCAAAACGTCGTTGAAGACCCGGTTCTAAGCCGTAAAGCATGGCACATTGAACTATCGAGTAGTCATCAGCTTTGCTCTGCCAGACGTTCTTAACATCGTCAGTTGCATCAGCAGCAGGCCTGGCACCCAACGGTGCTTCCATGACGTAATTCTTCTGTGCAGCAATGAGGATAATCCTCAAGTTATGGACCTAGTCCGTATAATTGCTACCATCATCTTTCAACTTTGCTTTCTCAAGGAACGCATTAAAATTCAATGGAACAACAACACGGGCCATCTATCTACAATCAAACATAAACAAGCAAGATACTATCAGGTACTAAGTTCATGATAAATTTAAGTTCAATTAATCATATTACTTTAGAACTCCCACTTAGAAAGACATCCCTCTAATCTTCTAAGTGATCACGTGATCCAAATCAACTAAACCATAACCGATCATCACGTGAAATGGAGTAGTTTTCAATGGTGAACATCACTATGTTGATCATATCTACTATATGATTCACGCTCGACCTTTCGGTCTCAGTGTTCCGAGGCCATATTTGCATATCCTAGGCTCGTCAAGTTTAACCTGAGTATTCTGCGTGTGCAAAACTGGCTTGCACCTGTTGTAGATGGATGTAGAGCTTATCACACCCGATCATCACGAGGTGTCTGCGCACGACGAACTTTGGCAATGGTGCATACTCAGGGAGAACACTTTTATCTTGAAATTTAGTGAGAGATCATCTTATAATGCTACCGTCAATCAAAGCAAGATAAGATGCATAAAAGATAAACATCACATGCAATCAATATAAGTGATATGATATGGCCATCATCATCTTGTGTTTGTGATCTCCATCTCCGAAGCATCGTCATGATCACCATCATCACCGGCGCGACACCTTAATCTCCATCGTATCATCGTTGTCGTCTCACCAATCTTATGCTTCTACGACTATCACTACCGCTTAGTGATAAAGTAAAGCATTACAGGGCGATTGCATTGCATACAATAAAGCGACAACCATATGGCTCCTGCCAGTTGCCGATAACTTGGTTACAAAACATGATCATCTCATACAATAAAATTTAGCATCATGCCTTGACCATATCACATCACAACATGCCGTGCAAAAACAAGTTAGACGTCCTCTACTTTGTTTGTTGCAAGTTTTACATGGCTGCTACGGGCTTAGCAAGAACCAATCTTACCTACGCATCAAAAACCACAACGATAGTTTGTCAAGTTGGTGCTGTTTTAACCTTCGCAAGGACCGGGCGTAGCCACACTCGGTTCAACTAAAGTTGGAGAAACTGACACCCGCCAGCCACCTGTGTGCAAAGCACGTCGGTAGAACCAGTCTCGCGTAAGCGTACGCGTAATGTCGGTCTGGGGCGCTTCATCCAACAATACCGCCGAACCAAAGTATGACATGCTGGTAAGCAGTATGACTTATATCGCCCATAACTCACTTGTGTTCTACTCGTGCATATAACATCAACACATAAAATCTAGGCTCTGATACCACTGTTGGGGAACATAGTAATTTCAAAAAAAATTCCTACGCACACGCAAGATCATGGTGATGCACAGCAACGAGAGGGGAGAGTGTTGTCTACGTACCCTCGTAGACCGGAAGCGGAAGCGTTGTAACAACGCGGTTGATGTAGTCGTACGTCTTCACGGCCCGACCGATCAACCACCGAAACTACGGCACCTCCGAGTTTTTGCACACGTTCAGCTCGATGACGATCCCCGGACTCCGATCCAGCAAAGTGTCGGGGATGAGTTCCGTCAGCACGACGGCGTGGTGACGATCTTGATGTTCTACCGTCGCAGGGCTTCACCTAAGTACCGCTACAATATTATCGAGGATTATGGTGCAGGGGGGCACCGCACACGGCTAAGAGATCAATGATCAATTGTTGTGTCTCTGGGGTGCCCCCCTGCCCCCGTATATAAAGGAGTGGAGGAGGGGGCCGGCCAAGGAGGGTGGCGCGCCCAAGGGGGGAGTCCAACTCCCACTGGGAGTAGGACTCCCCTTTTTCCTATTAGGAGTGGGAGAGGGAAGGAAGAGGAAGGAGGGAGGAAGGAAAGGGGGGGGCGGCCCCCTTCCCAATTTGGATTGGGCTTGGGGGTGCCCCCTCCCTTGCTCCTTTCCACTAAGGCCAATAAGGCCCATATACCTCCCGGGGGGTTCCGATAACCTCCCGGTGATCTGGTATTGTCCCAATCTTACCCGGAACCTTTCTGGTGTCCAAATATAGTCGTCCAATATATCGATCTTTATGTCTCGACCATTTCGAGACTCCTCGTCAAGTCCGTGATCATATCCGAGACTCCGAACAACCTTCGGTACATAAAAATATATAAACTCTTAATGAAACTGTCATCGTAACGTTAAGCGTGCGGACCCTACGGGTTCGAGAACAATGTATACATGACCGAGACACGTCACCGGTCAATAACCAATAGCGGAACCTCGATGCTCATATTGGCTCCTACATATTCTACGAAGATCTTTATCGGTCAGACCGCATAACAACATACGTTGTTCCCTTTGTCATCGGTATGTTACTTGCCCGAGATTCGATCGTCGGTATCTCAATACCTAGTTCAATCTCGTTACCGGCAAGTCTCTTTACTCGTTCCGTAATACATCATCTTGCAACTAACTTATTAGTTGCATTGCTTGCAAGGCTTAAGTGATGTGTATTACCGGGAGGGCCCAGAGATACCTCTCCGACAATCGGAGCGACAAATCCTAATCTCGAAATACGCCAACCCAACATGTACCTTTGGAGACACCTGTAGAGCACCTTTATAATCACCCAGTTACGTTGTGACGTTTGGTAGCACACAAAGTGTTCCTTCGGTTAACGGGAGTTGCATAATCTCATAGTCATAGGAACATGTATAAGTCATGAAGAAAGCAATAGCAACATACCAAACGATCGAGTGCTAAGCTAATGGAATGGGTCATGTCAATCACATCATTCTCCTAATGATGTGATCCCGTTAATCAAATGACAACTCATGTCTATGGTTAGGAAGTAGAACCATCTTCGATTAACGAGCTAGTCAAGTAGAGGCATACTAGTGACACTTTGTTTGTCTATGTATTCACACAAGTATTACGTTTCCGGTTAATACAATTCTAGCATGAATAATCAACATTTATCATGATATAAGGGAACAATGATTTGAGAATATCTCAATTGATCTTTTGTTTCTCCTTCGTTCTTCTGAATCAAAACACTCGAATCATAAGGTGTCGGAGAAGGTTTGCAATCTAAATATCCAAAGCGACCTAGAATCTTCTCCACATAGTGAGACTGCAAGAGAGTGATCCCACCATAACCACCTCTTAAAAGCTTGATGTTCAAGATAACATCAGCTACTCCAAGGTCTTTCATCTCAAAGTTTTGATTCAGAAAATCTTTCACTTCCTGAATGACCTTGAGATTTGTTCCAAATATAAGTATGTCATCAACATACAAACATAATATAACTCCTTCGCCCCCACCATGGCGATAGTACACACACTAGTCGGCATCGTTTGCAATAAAGCCCGTAGATGTCAAAGTTCTTTCGAACTTCTCATGCCATTGCTTAGGTGCTTGTCTCAAATCATACAAAGATTTCAACAATTTACACACTTTTCCTTCATGACCATCTACTACAAACCATCAGGTTGTTCCATGTAAATTTCCTCCTCCAACTCTCCATTTAGGAAAGCTGTCTTAACGTCCATTTGATGAACGAGAAGATTGTGTGAGGCAGCCAATGAGAGTAGTACTCGAATGGTGGTCAATCTGGCCACGGGCGCATAAGTATCAAAGAAATCTTCACCTTCTTTTTGGGTATATCCCTTGGCTACAAGCCGCGCCTTGTACTTTTCAATTGTACCATCGGGCCTAAGTTTTTTCTTAAACACCCACTTACACCCTACAGGTTTACACCCATAAGGACGATCAGTGATCTCCCATGTCCTGTTAGCCATGATAGAATCCATCTCACTACGCACAGCTTCTTTCCAGTAGTCAGCATCAGAAGATGCATAAGCTTCTGAAATAGAAGTCGGAGTATCATTCACGAGGTACACAATGAAATCTTCACCAAATGACTTTGCAGTCCTTTGTCTCTTGCTCCTTCTAGGAGCTTCATTGTCATCCTCCTCAGGAATTTCTGTGTGTTTTTTCTCCGAATGTTCCAATGGAACAGTAGGTGCAGGAGTTGCCTCTGACCTCTGACTAGATGAGCTAGGCATATCCTTCATAGGAAAAATATCCTCAAAGAAAGTCACATCATTCGACTCCATGATGGTACCAACATTTATGTCAAGTACCTCAGATTTCACCACTAGAAATCTATAGCCAATGCTATGGAAACCATAACCCAGGAAAACGCAATCAACTGTTTTTGGCCCAAGCTTACGCTTCTTAGTAATTGGTACATTGACCTTCGCCAAACAACCCCAAGTCCGTAAGTAGGAAAGTTTAAGCCTTTTCCTTTCCCATTCTTCAAACGGAGTAATCTCTTTATTCTTTGTGGGAACTCTATTTAGGACATAACTTGCAGTTATCAAAGCCTCCCCCCACCATTCCTTGGAAAGTCCCGCTGTATCTAACATGGCATTAACCAAATCAGTTAGAGTTTGGTTCTTTTGTTCGGCAACCCCGTTTGACTGGGGGAATAGGGAGGCGTCCTCTCATGTATTATACCATGTTCCTCACAAAATAAATTGAACTCGTTGGAAAAATACTCTCCACCGCGATCCGACCTAAGCCTTTTGATTTTTTGATCGAGTTGATTCTCTGCTTCGGCTTTATAGATTTTAAAGTAGTGCAAAGCCTCATCTTTTGTTTTCAACAAATATATCATGCAATATCTAGTAGAGTCATCGATTAGAGTCATGAAATATCTTTTTCCACCTTTTGTCAACACACCATTCATCTCGCAAAGATCTGAATGTATGAGTTCAAGTGGTGCCAAATTCCTCGCCTCAACAGTCGTATGAGACTTGCGAGGTTGCTTTGCTTGCACACAAACTTGGCACTTAGAACCTTTGACAATTGTAAATTTCGGGATTAAACTCAAATTTGCTAGCCGCATCATGACACCAAAGTTAATATGACAAAGTCGTGAATGCCAAACATTTGATTCGGTTTCACTGCAAACATGATTAATAACTTTAGTGCAAAAGTCTGACAAAGATAAGCGAAACAAGCCTCCGCTCTCATAGCCTTTCCCAACAAATTGTCCACACTTAGATACTACAACCTTATTGGAGTCAAATACCAATTTATAACCATCTCGACACAAACGAGAACCGCTGACGAGATTTTTATTTATAGCAGGGACATGCTGCACGTTCTTCAATCGTACGATCTTTCCCGAAGTAAACTTCAGATCGACCGTACCAACACCATGAACAGAAGCATGTGTCCCATTTCCCATCAGCATGGGTGTAGTTCTTGCGACCTGATAAGAAGAAAACATGTTTATGTCAGAACACACATGTACATTGGCACCGGTGTCAATCCACCAATCTGGAGAATGACATACTGAAAGAATGGTAGGAAATTTACCATACCCGATATCTTTCATGTCAACATCGCCAATAACAACATTAGCGGTCTTGCTATTGTTCTCATTCTGACGCATGTCCCAGCGGTCCTTGCAGGATGAAGCCCAATGTTCTTCACTACCACATACATGGCACTTTCCTTTCTTCTTATAAGTATCCTTCTTCTTCTTGAAGTTGACAGGTTGTGGGGCTTTGTACTTGCCATCAAATTTTCCTTTGCCTGCATAATTATTTTTGTTCTTGGGTTTGTGGTTTTGGAAATTTCTCTTTTGTACCAAATTGGCACTAGTATTCCCCTCATAGAAACGAGCACGTGTGTCTTTTGCCCTCGCCTTCTCTTCCACATCAAGAGTGCCAATTAGATTGACAACAGTAAATTCTTGCCTCTTATGCTTCAGAGAGGTAGCAAAATTCCTCCATGAAGGTGGAAGCTTGGCAATGATGCCTCCGGCAATGAATTTGTCCGGTAACACACAATTGAGATGCTCAAGTTCTTTAGTGAGCGACTGAATCTCATGAGCCTGCTCAACAATGGAGCGGTCATCAGTCATCTTGTAGTCATGGTACTGTTCCATGATATACAACTCACTTCCTGCGTCTGCGACTCCAAACTTGGCTTTGAGCGCATCCCACATATCTTTACCGACCATGATGGTCATGAATGGATCGACTATCTTGTCGCCAAGAACATTCAAGACAGCACCTCTAAAGAGGGTGTCTGTAGCCTGGAAAGCTTGCTCCTGCTCAGCAGTCAGCTCTTCCTCTGGCTTGCCTTTAGAGGCGTGAAAACAGTTCATGGTGGTAAGCCAAAAAACTGCCCTCGCACGCCACCTCTTATAGTTGACGCCCTCAAATGGTGGGGGCTTGAGAGTTGCAGCAAAAGCAATAGGGGAAAATTGCCTACACATTTCAGGTTTTTGGATTGTTGAACTTTAGAACCATTTCCCACGCGCATCATCACCTCGTCCTTTACCAGTGTTCGCTTAATCTGTAGTCCCTGTTTCGAATTGCAAATATTAGCAACAGAACCAGTATCAAATACCCAGGTGCTACTGCGAGCTCTAGTAAGGTACACATCAATAACATGTATATCACATATACCTTTGTTCACCTTGCCATCCTTCTTATCCGCCAAATACTTGGGGCAGTTCCGCTTCCAGTGGCCAGTCTGCTTGCAGTAGAAGCACTCAGTTTCAGGCTTAGGTCCAGACTTGGGTTTTTTCTCCTGATCAGCAACTTGCTTGCTTTTCTTCTTGAAGTTCCCCTACTTCTTCCCTTTGCCCTTTTTCTTGAAACTTGTGGTCTTGTTGACCATCCACACTTGATGCTCCTGCTTGATTTCTACCTCCGCAGCTTTCAGCATTGCGAAGACCTCGGGAATAGTCTTATTCATCCCTTGCATATTATAGTTCATCACAAAGCTCTTGTAGCTTGGTGGCAGTGATTGGAGAATTCTGTCAATGACGCAATCATCTGGAAGATTAACTCCCATCTGAATCAAGTGATTATTATACCCAGACATTTTGAGTATATGCTCACTGACATAACTGCTCTCCTCCATCTTGCAGCTATAGAACTTATTGGAGACTTCATATCTCTCAATCCGGGCATTTTCTTGAAATATTAACTTCAACTCCTGGAACATCTCATATGCTCCATGGCGTTCAAAACGTCGTTGAAGTCCCGATTCTAAGCCGTAAAGCATGGCACACTGAACTATCGAGTAGTCATCAGCTTTGCTCTGCCAGACGTTCATAACATCTGGTGTTGCTCGAGCAGCAGGCCTGGCACCCAGCGGTGCTTCCAGGACGTAATTCTTCTGTGCAGCAATGAGGATAATCCTCAAGTTACGGACCCAGTCCGTGTAATTGCTACCATCATCTTTCAACTTTGCTTTCTCAAGGAACGCATTAAAATTTAACGGAACAACAGCACGGGCCATTTATCTACAATTAACATAAACAAGCAAGATACTATCAGGGACTAAGTTCATGATAAATTTAAGTTCAATTAATCATATTACTCAAGAACTCCCACTTAGATAGATATCCCTCTAATCATCTAAGTGATCACGTGATCCAAATCAACTAAACCATAACCGATCATCACGTGAAATGGAGTAGTTTTCAATGGTGAACATCGCTATGTTGATCATATCTACTATATGATTCACGCTCGATCTTTCGATCTCAGTGTTCCGAGGCCATATCTGCATATGCTAGGCTCGTCAAGTTTAACCTAAGTATTCTGCGTGTGCAAAACTGGCTTGCACCCGTTGTAGATGGACGTAGAGCTTATCACACCCGATCATCACGTGGTGTCTGGGCACGACGAACTTTGGCAACGGTGCATACTCAGGGAGAACACTTTTATCTTGAAATTTAGTGAGAGATCATCTTATAATGCTACCGTCAAACAAAGCAAGATAAGATGCATAAAAGATAAACATCACATGCAATCAATATAAGTGATATGATATGGCCATCATCATCTTGTGCTTGTGATCTCCATCCTCGAAGTACCGTCGTGATCACCATCGTCACTGGCGCGACACCTTGATCTCCATCGTAGCATCGTTGTCGTCTCGCCAATCTTATGCTTCTACGACTATTGCTACCGCTTAGTGATAAAGTAAAGCATTACAGGGCGATTGCATTGCATACAATAAAGCAACAACTCCCGATTTCACCCGGAACACTTCCGATATCCAAATATAGGCTTCCAATATATCAATCTTTATGTCTCGACCATTTCGAGACTCCTCGTCATGTCCGTGATCACATCCGGGACTCCGAACAAACTTCGGTACATCAAAATGCATAAACTCATAATATAACTGTCATCGTAACCTTAAGCGTGCGGACCCTACGGGTTCCAGAACAATGTAGACATGACCAAGACACGTCTCCGGTCAATAACCAATAGCGGAACCTGGATGTTCATATTGGCTCCTACATATTCTATGAAGATCTTTTATCGGTCAGACCGCATAACAACATATGTTGTTCCCTTTGTCATCGGTATGTTACTTGCCCGAGATTCGATCGTCGGTATCCTATACCTAGTTCAATCTCGTTACCGGCAAGTCTCTTTACTCGTTCCGTAATCCATCATCCCGCAACTAACTCATTAGTCGCAATGCTTGCAAGGCTTATGTGATGTGCATTACCAAGAGGGCCCATAGATACCTCTCCGACAATCGGAGTGACAAATCCTAATCTCAAAATACGCCAACCCAACATGTACCTTTGGAGACACCTGTAGAGCTCCTTTATAATCACCCAGTTACGTTGTGACGTTTGGTAGCACACAAAGTGTTCCTCCGGCAAACGGGAGTTGCATAATCTCATAGTCATAGGAATATGTATAAGTCATGAAGAAAGCAATAGCAACATACTAAACGATCGGGTGCTAAGCTAATGGAATGGGTCATGTCAATCAGATCATTCAACTAATGATGTGATCCTGTTAATCAAATGACAACTCTTTGTCCATGGTTAGGAAACATAACCATCTTTGATTAACAAGCTAGTCTAGTAGAGGCATACTAGTGACACTCTGTTTGTCTATGTATTCACACATGTATTATGTTTCCGGTTAATACAATTCTAGCATGAATAATAAACTTTTATCATGGTATATAAGGAAATAAATAATAACTTTATTATTGCCTCTAGGGCATATTTCCTTCAGACTATGCCTTGAACTGCAAGTTTTGTGCAAACAAGTTTCACGTAAAAGCCTTGACCGATACTAGACCGCTGAAAACTTTCCCGCGGGTAGGAGCATATACGTCATACTCCGGGGCCTCTTCATGAGTTTTTAGAGAACACCCAACTCTCACAGACCGCGACGTTTAACAGTCTAATATAGGTGTGTTCTTTCTAGATGTTCTGTAGGACAACATCTTTGCCTACCCAAGCCATGCAGAACACATTAAGATAAATATCAGCCTACCATACAGATTAGGAGAGAATTGCATCATGGCGGAGTGGATTTTTGTCAAATAAATATTCTCCTCTCAGTTATCCAATAGCTTGTCTCGCCAATTCTAATTCACGGGATCTCCGATCACAAAGAATGGGTTACCACCATGAACAACTTATGTAGTGGCTCTCAATCCCATCTCCTTCGATGCATTGTCTATCACATTTCGTGATAAACCCTTTGTGAAGGGATCTGCTAGATTCTTCGATGTGTTTATATAGTCCAACGCTATAACTCCGGAGTTTCTCATGAACCTGACAGATTTCAGTCTCCTTCTCACGTGTCTTGATGACTTATTATTATCCTTAGAACTGTTTACCTTGACGATCACTGTTTGATTATCACAGTTCATTAGAATAGCTGGTATTGGTTTTTCAACCACCCGCAAGTCCATCAAAAGTTCTCGAAGCCATTCTGCTTCAACTGTTGCCGTGTCTAATGCTGTGAGTTCTGCTTCCATTGTTGACCTTGTTAAGATGGTCTGCTTGCAAGACTTCCAGGAAACAGCAGCACCACCAAGTGTAAACACATAACCACTTGTCGCTTTAAGCTCATCAGCATCAGATATCCAATTTGCATCACTATAACCTTCAAGTACTCTTGGATACCCGGTATAGTGAAGCCCATAACTCGCAGTAGCTTTCAGATAGCGCATTATTCTCTCAAGTGCATGCCAATGAACATCTCCCGGGTTTGAAACAAACCGGCTTAGTTTACTCACAGAAAATGAGATGTCAGGCCTCGTAGCACTAGCTAAATACATAAGCGAGCCAATGATTTGAGAATATCTCAATTGATCTTTTGTTTCTCCTTCGTTCTTCCGAATCAAAACACTCGGATCATAAGGTGTCGGGGAAGGTTTGCAATCTGAATATCCAAAGCGACCCAGAATCTTCTCCACATAGTGAGACTGCAAGAGAGTGATCCCACCATCACCACCTCTTAAAAGCTTGATGTTCAAGATAACATCAGCTACTCCAAGGTCTTTCATCTCAAAGTTTTGATTCAGAAAATCTTTCACTTCCTGAATGACCTTGAGATTTGTTCCAAATATAAGTATGTCATCAACATACAAACATAATATAACTCCTTCGCCCCCACCATGGCGATAGTACACACGCTTGTCGGCTTCGTTTGCAATAAAGCCCGTAGATGTCAAAGTTCTTTCGAACTTCTCATGCCATTGCTTAGGTGCTTGTCTCAAATCATACAAAGATTTCAACAATTTACACACTTTTCCTTCATGACCATCTACTACAAAACCATCAGGTTGTTCCATGTAAATTTCCTCCTCCAACTCTCCATTTAGGAAAGCTGTCTTAACGTCCATTGGATGAACGAGAAGATTGTGTGAGGCAGCCAATGAGAGTAGTACTCGAATGGTGGTCAATCTGGCCACGGGCGCATAAGTATCAAAGAAATCTTCACCTTCTTTTTGGGTATATCCCTTGGCTACAAGCCGCGCCTTGTACTTTTCAATTGTACCATCGGGCCTAAGTTTTTTCTTAAACACCCACTTACACCCTACAGGTTTACACCCATAAGGACGATCAGTGATCTCCCATGTCCTGTTAGCCATGATAGAATCCATCTCACTACGCACAGCTTCTTTCCAGTAGTCAGCATCAGAAGATGCATAAGCTTCTGAAATAGAAGTCGGAGTATCATTCACGAGGTACACAATGAAATCTTCACCAAATGACTTTGCAGTCCTTTGTCTCTTGCTCCTTCTAGGAGCTTCATTGTCATCCTCCTCAGGAATTTCTGTGTGTTTTTTCTCCGAATGTTCCAATGGAACAGTAGGTGCAGGAGTTGCCTCTGACCTCTGACTAGATGAGCTAGGCATATCCTTCATAGGAAAAATATCCTCAAAGAAAGTCACATCATTCGACTCCATGATGGTACCAACATTTATGTCAAGTACCTCAGATTTCACCACTAGAAATCTATAGCCAATGCTATGGTAAGCATAACCCAGGAAAACGCAATCAACTGTTTTTGGCCCAAGCTTACGCTTCTTAGTAATTAGTACATTAACCTTCGCCAAACAACCCCAAGTCCGTAAGTAGGAAAGTTTAAGCCTTTTCCTTTCCCATTCTTCAAACGGAGTAATCTCTTTATTCTTTGTGGGAACTCTATTTAGGACATAACTTGCAGTTATCAAAGCCTCCCCCACCATTCCTTGGAAAGTCCCGCTGTATCTAACATGGCATTAACCAAATCAGTTAGAGTTTGGTTCTTTTGTTCGGCAACCCCGTTTGACTGGGGGAATAGGGAGGCGTCCTCTCATGTATTATACCATGTTCCTCTCAAAATAAATTGAACTCGTTGGAAAAATACTCTCCACCGCGATCCGACCTAAGCCTTTTGATTTTTTGATCGAGTTGATTCTCTGCTTCGGCTTTATAGATTTTAAAGTAGTGCAAAGCCTCATCTTTTGTTTTCAACAAATATATCATGCAATATCTAGTAGAGTCATCGATTAGAGTCATGAAATATCTTTTTCCACCTTTTGTCAACACACCATTCATCTCGCAAAGATCTGAATGTATGAGTTCAAGTGGTGCCAAATTCCTCGCCTCAACAGTCGTATGAGACTTGCGAGGTTGCTTTGCTTGCACACAAACTTGGCACTTAGAACCTTTGACAATTGTAAATTTCGGGATTAAACTCAAATTTGCTAGCCGCATCATGACACCAAAGTTAATATGACAAAGTCGTGAATGCCAAACATTTGATTCGGTTTCACTGCAAACATGATTAATAACTTTAGTGCAAAAGTCTGACAAAGATAAGCGGAACAAGCCTCCGCTCTCATAGCCTTTCCCAACAAATTGTCCACACTTAGATACTACAACCTTATTGGACTCAAATACCAATTTATAACCATCTCGACACAAATGAGAACCGCTGACGAGATTTTTATTTATAGCAGGGACATGCTGCACGTTCTTCAATCGTACGATCTTTCCCGAAGTAAACTTCAGATCGACTGTACCAACACCATGAACAGAAGCATGTGTCCCATTTCCCATCAGCACGGGTGTAGTTCTTGCGACCTGATAAGAAGAAAACATGTTTATGTCAGAACACACATGTACATTGGCACCGGTGTCAATCCACCAATCTGGAGAATGACATACTGAAAGAATGGTAGGAAATTTACCATACCCGATATCTTTCATGTCAACATCGCCAATAACAACATTAGCGGTCTTGCTATTGTTCTCATTCTGACGCATGTCCCAGCGGTCCTTGCAGGATGAAGCCCAATGTTCTTCACTGCCACATACATGGCACTTTCCTTTCTTCTTATAAGTATCCTTCTTCTTCTTGAAGTTGACAGGTTGTGGGGCTTTGTACTTGCCATCAAATTTTCCTTTGCCCGCATAATTATTTTTGTTCTTGGGTTTGTGGTTTTGGAAATTTCTCTTTTGTACCAAATTGGCACTAGTATTCCCCTCATAGAAACGAGCATGTGTGTCTTTTGCCCTCGCCTTCTCTTCCACATCAAGAGTGCCAATTAGATTGACAACAGTAAATTCTTGCCTCTTATGCTTCAGAGAGGTAGCAAAATTCCTCCATGAAGGTGGAAGCTTGGCAGTGATGCCTCCGGCAATGAATTTGTCCGGTAACACACAATTGAGATGCTCAAGTTCTTTAGTGAGCGACTGAATCTCATGAACCTGCTCAACAATGGAGCGGTCATCAGTCATCTTGTAGTCATGGTACTGTTCCATGATATACAACTCACTTCCTGCGTCTGTGACTCCAAACTTGGCTTTGAGCGCATCCCACATATCTTTACTGACCATGATGGTCATGAATGGATCGACAATCTTGTCGCCAAGAATATTCAAGACAGCACCTCTAAAGAGGGTGTCTGTAGCCTGGAAAGCTTGCTCCTGCTCAGCAGTCAGCTCTTCCTCTGGCTTGCCTTTAGAGGCGTGAAAACAGTTCATGGTGGTAAGCCAAAAAACTGCCCTCGCACGCCACCTCTTATAGTTGACGCCCTCAAATGGTGGGGGCTTGAGAGTTGCAGCAAAAGCAATAGGGGAAAATTGCCTACACATTTCAGGTTTTTGGATTGTTGAATAATTAGGCATTTTCCCATTTAGTTCAATCTTTTTGTTCTGCAAATTTTGATATATTATATGTATTTTTCTGAATTAGGATGATTTAGTTATGATTTTTTCAAGTTTGAAAATTGCCCTATAGTGTTGGTTCGTGTCTCCAACCGGTACTATAGGTCAGACCCCTTTAGTACCGGTTCATGGCACGAACCGGTACTAAAGGTTAGACCTTTAGTACCGGTTCGTGCCATGAACCGGTACTAAAGGTGATCGTGGGGCCCCGGCCTGACGCCAGCCTGCCACTACCCCTTTAGTACTGGTTCGTGCCACGAACCGGTACTAAAGGTTCAACACAACCAGCATTAATGCAAATCCGTTCGAACTGGCACTAATGGTACCATTAGTACCGGCTCAAATACAAACCGGCACTAATGTGCTTCACGTTTGACCCTTTTTCTACTAGTGATGTATAAGTCATGAAGAAAGCAATAGCAACATACTAAACGATCGAGTGCTAAGCTAATGGAATGGATCATGTCAATCAGATCATTCAACTAATGATGTGATCCTGTTAATCAAATGACAACTCTTTGTCCATGGTTAGGAAACATAACCATCTTTGATTAACAAGCTAGTCTAGTAGAGGCATACTAGTGACACTCTGTTTGTCTATGTATTCACACATGTATTATGTTTTCGGTTAATACAATTCTAGCATGAATAATAAACTTTTATCATGATATATAAGGAAATAAATAATAACTTTATTATTGCCTCTAGGGCATATTTCCTTCAGTCTCCCACTTGCACTAGAGTCAATAATCTAGATTACATAGTAATGATTCTAACACCCATGGAGCCTTGGTGCTGATCATGTTTTGCTCGTGGAAGAGGCTTAGTCAACGGGTTTGCTACATTCAGATCCGTATGTATCTTGCAAATATCTATGTCTCCCACCTGGACTAGATCCCGGATGGAATTGAAGCGTCTCTTGATGTGCTTGGTTCTCTTGTGAAATCTGGATTCCTTTGCCAAGGCAATTGCACCAGTATTGTCACAAAAGATTTTCATTGGACCCGATGCACTAGGTATGACACCTAGATCGGATATGAACTCCTTCATCCAGACTCCTTCATTCGCTGCTTCCGAAGCAGCTATGTATTCCGCTTCACACGTAGATCCCACCACGACGCTCTGTTTAGAACTGCACCAACTGACAGCTCCACTGTTTAATGTAAACATGTATCCGGTTTGCGATTTAGAATCATCCGGATCAGTGTCAAAGCTTGCATCAACGTAACCGTTTACGATGAGCTCTTTGTCACCTCCATATACGAGAAACATATCCTTAGTCCTTTTCAGGTACTTCGGGATGTTCTTGACCGCTGTCCAGTGATCCACTCCTGGATTACTTTGGTACCTCCCTGCTAGACTTATAGCAAGGCACACATCAGGTCTGGTACACAGCATTGCATACATGATAGAGCCTATGGCTGAAGCATAGGGAACATCTTTCATTTTCTCTCTATCTTCTGCAGTGGTCGGGCATTGAGTCTGACTCAACTTCACACCTTGTAACACAGGCAAGAACCCTTTCTTTGCTTGATCCATTTTGAACTTTTTCAAAATCTTGTCAAGGTATGTGCTTTGTGAAAGTCCAATTAAGAGTCTTGATCTATCTCTATAGATCTTTATGCCTAATATGTAAGCAGCTTCACCGAGGTCTTTCATTGAAAAACTCTTATTCAAGTATCCCTTTATGCTATCCAGAAATTCTATATCATTTCCAATCAGTAATATGTCATCCACATATAATATCAGAAATGCTACAGAGCTCCCACTCACTTTCTTGTAAATACAGGCTTCTCCAAAGGTCTGTATAAAAACAAATGCTTTGATCACACTATCAAAGTGTTTATTCCAACTCCGAGAGGCTTGCACTAGTCCATAAATGGATCGCTGGAGCTTGCACACTTTGTTAGCTCCCTTTGGATCGACAAAACCTTCCGGTTGCATCATATACAACTCTTCTTCCAGAAATCCATTCAGGAATGCAGTTTTGACATCCATCTGCCAAATTTTATAATCATAAAATGCGGCAATTGCTAACATGATTTGGACAGACTTAAGCATCGCTACGGGTGAGAAGGTCTCATCGTAGTCAACCCCTTGAACTTGTCGAAAACCTTTTGCGACAAGTCGAGCTTTGTAGACAGTAATATTACCGTCAGCGTCAGTCTTCTTCTTGAAGATCCATTTATTCTCAATTGCTTGCCGATCATCGGGCAAGTCAACCAAAGTCCATACTTTGTTCTCATACATGGATCCCATCTCAGATTTCATGGCTTCAAGCCATTTTTTGGAATCTGGGCTCACCATCGCTTCTTCATAGTTCGTAGGTTCATCATGATCTAGTAGCATGACTTCCAGAATAGGATTACCGTACCACTCTGGCGCGGATCTTACTCTGGTTGATCTACGAGGTTCAGTAGTATCTTGTTCTGAAGTTTTATGATCATTATCATTAGCTTCCTCACTAATTGGTGTAGGTGTCGCAGAAACAGGTTTCTGTGATGTACCACTTTCCAATAAGGGAGCAGGTACAGTTACCTCGTCAAGTTCTACTTTCCTCCCACTCACTTCTTTCGAGAGAAACTCCTTCTCTAGAAAGGATCCATTCTTAGCAACGAATGTCTTGCCTTCGGATCTGTGATAGAAGGTGTACCCAACAGTCTCCTTTGGGTATCCTATGAAGACACATTTCTCCGATTTGGGTTCGAGCTTATCAGGTTGAAGCTTTTTCACATAAGCATCGCAGCCCCAAACTTTAAGAAACGACAACTTTGGTTTCTTGCCAAACCATAGTTCATAAGGTGTCGTCTCAAAGGATTTTGATGGTGCCCTATTTAACATGAATGCGGCCGTCTCTAAAGCATAACCCCAAAATGATAGCGGTAAATTTGTAAAAGACATCATAGATCGCACCATATCAAGTAAAGTACGATTACGACGTTCGGACACACCATTACGCTGAGGTGTTCCGGGTGGTGTGAGTTGCGAAACTATTCCGCATTGTTTCAGATGTAGACCAAACTCGTAACTCCAATATTCTCCTCCACGATCAGATCGCAGAAACTTTATTTTCTTGTTACGATGATTTTCAACTTCACTCTGAAATTCTTTGAACTTTTCAAATGTTTCAGACTTATGCTTCATTAAGTAGATATACCCATATCTGCTTAAATCATCTGTGAAGGTGAGAAAATAACGATATCCGCCACGAGCCTCAACATTCATCGGACCACATACATCTGTATATATGATTTCCAACAAATCTGTTGCTCTCTCCATTGTACCGGAGAACAGTGTTTTAGTCATCTTGCCCATGAGGCACGGTTCGCAAGTACCAAGTGATTCATAATCAAGAGGTTCCAAAAGTCCATCGGTATGGAGTTTCTTCATGCGCTTTACACCGATATGACCTAAACGGCAGTGCCACAAATAAGTTGCACTATCATTATCAACTCTGCATCTTTTGGCTTCAACATTATGAATATGTGTGTTACTACTATCGAGATTCATCAAAAATAGACCACTCTTCAAAGGTGCATGACCATAAAAGATATTACTCATATAAATAGAACAACCATTATTCTCTGATTTAAATGAATAACCGTCTCGCATTAAACAAGATCCAGATATAATGTTCATGCTCAACGCTGGCACCAAATAACAATTATTTAGGTCTAATATTAATCCCGAAGGTAGATGTAGAGGTAGCGTGCCGACCGCGATCACATCAACTTTAGAACCATTTCCCACGCGCATCATCACCTCGTCCTTTACCAGTGTTCGCTTAATCTGTAGTCCCTGTTTCGAATTGCAAATATTAGCAACAGAACCAGTATCAAATACCCAGGTGCTACTGCGAGCTCTAGTAAGGTACACATCAATAACATGTATATCACATATACCTTTGTTCACCTTGCCATCCTTCTTATCCGCCAAATACTTGGGGCAGTTCCGCTTCCAGTGGCCAGTCTGCTTGCAGTAGAAGCACTCAGTTTCAGGCTTAGGTCCAGACTTGGGTTTTTTCTCCTGATCAGCAACTTGCTTGCTTTTCTTCTTGAAGTTCCCCTACTTCTTCCCTTTGCCCTTTTTCTTGAAACTTGTGGTCTTGTTGACCATCCACACTTGATGCTCCTGCTTGATTTCTACCTCCGCAGCTTTCAGCATTGCGAAGACCTCGGGAATAGTCTTATTCATCCCTTGCATATTATAGTTCATCACAAAGCTCTTGTAGCTTGGTGGCAGTGATTGGAGAATTCTGTCAATGACGCAATCATCTGGAAGATTAACTCCCATCTGAATCAAGTGATTATTATACCTAGACATTTTGAGTATATGCTCACTGACATAACTGCTCTCCTCCATCTTGCAGCTATAGAACTTATTGGAGACTTCATATCTCTCAATCCGGGCATTTTCTTGAAATATTAACTTCAACTCCTGGAACATCTCATATGCTCCATGGCGTTCAAAACGTCGTTGAAGTCCCGATTCTAAGCCGTAAAGCATGGCACACTGAACTATCGAGTAGTCATCAGCTTTGCTCTGCCAGACGTTCATAACATCTGGTGTTGCTCGAGCAGCAGGCCTGGCACCCAGCGGTGCTTCCAGGACGTAATTCTTCTGTGCAGCAATGAGGATAATCCTCAAGTTACGGACCCAGTCCGTGTAATTGCTACCATCATCTTTCAACTTTGCTTTCTCAAGGAACGCATTAAAATTTAACGGAACAACAGCACGGGCCATTTATCTACAATTAACATAAACAAGCAAGATACTATCAGGGACTAAGTTCATGATAAATTTAAGTTCAATTAATCATATTACTCAAGAACTCCCACTTAGATAGATATCCCTCTAATCATCTAAGTGATCACGTGATCCAAATCAACTAAACCATAACCGATCATCACGTGAAATGGAGTAGTTTTCAATGGTGAACATCGCTATGTTGATCATATCTACTATATGATTCACGCTCGATCTTTCGATCTCAGTGTTCCGAGGCCATATCTGCATATGCTAGGCTCGTCAAGTTTAACCTAAGTATTCTGCGTGTGCAAAACTGGCTTGCACCCGTTGTAGATGGACGTAGAGCTTATCACACCCGATCATCACGTGGTGTCTGGGCACGACGAACTTTGGCAACGGTGCATACTCAGGGAGAACACTTTTATCTTGAAATTTAGTGAGAGATCATCTTATAATGCTACCGTCAAACAAAGCAAGATAAGATGCATAAAAGATAAACATCACATGCAATCAATATAAGTGATATGATATGGCCATCATCATCTTGTGCTTGTGATCTCCATCCTCGAAGTACCGTCGTGATCACCATCGTCACTGGCGCGACACCTTGATCTCCATCGTAGCATCGTTGTCGTCTCGCCAATCTTATGCTTCTACGACTATTGCTACCGCTTAGTGATAAAGTAAAGCATTACAGGGCGATTGCATTGCATACAATAAAGCAACAACTCCCGATTTCACCCGGAACACTTCCGATATCCAAATATAGGCTTCCAATATATCAATCTTTATGTCTCAACCATTTCGAGACTCCTCGTCATGTCCGTGATCACATCCGGGACTCCGAACAAACTTCGGTACATCAAAATGCATAAACTCATAATATAACTGTCATCGTAACCTTAAGCGTGCGGACCCTACGGGTTCCAGAACAATGTAGACATGACCAAGACACGTCTCCGGTCAATAACCAATAGCGGAACCTGGATGTTCATATTGGCTCCTACATATTCTATGAAGATCTTTTATCGGTCAGACCGCATAACAACATATGTTGTTCCCTTTGTCATCGGTATGTTACTTGCCCGAGATTCGATCGTCGATATCCTATACCTAGTTCAATCTCGTTACCGGCAAGTCTCTTTACTCGTTCCGTAATCCATCATCCCGCAACTAACTCATTAGTCGCAATGCTTGCAAGGCTTATGTGATGTGCATTACCAAGAGGGCCCATAGATACCTCTCCGACAATCGGAGTGACAAATCCTAATCTCAAAATACGCCAACCCAACATGTACCTTTGGAGACACCTGTAGAGCTCCTTTATAATCACCCAGTTACGTTGTGACGTTTGGTAGCACACAAAGTGTTCCTCCGGCAAACGGGAGTTGCATAATCTCATAGTCATAGGAATATGTATAAGTCATGAAGAAAGCAATAGCAACATACTAAACGATCGGGTGCTAAGCTAATGGAATGGGTCATGTCAATCAGATCATTCAACTAATGATGTGATCCTGTTAATCAAATGACAACTCTTTGTCCATGGTTAGGAAACATAACCATCTTTGATTAACAAGCTAGTCTAGTAGAGGCATACTAGTGACACTCTGTTTGTCTATGTATTCACACATGTATTATGTTTCCGGTTAATACAATTCTAGCATGAATAATAAACTTTTATCATGGTATATAAGGAAATAAATAATAACTTTATTATTGCCTCTAGGGCATATTTCCTTCAGACTATGCCTTGAACTCCAAGTTTTGTGCAAACAAGTTTCACGTAAAAGCCTTGACCGATACTAGACCGCTGAAAACTTTCCCGCGGGTAGGAGCATATACGTCATACTCCGGGGCCTCTTCATGAGTTTTTAGAGAACACCCAACTCTCACAGACCGCGACGTTTAACAGTCTAATATAGGTGTGTTCTTTCTAGATGTTCTGTAGGACAACATCTTTGCCTACCCAAGCCATGCAGAACACATTAAGATAAATATCAGCCTACCATACAGATTAGGAGAGAATTGCATCATGGCGGAGTGGATTTTTGTCAAATAAATATTCTCCTCTCAGTTATCCAATAGCTTGTCTCGCCAATTCTAATTCACGGGATCTCCGATCACAAAGAATGGGTTACCACCATGAACAACTTATGTAGTGGCTCTCAATCCCATCTCCTTCGATGCATTGTCTATCACATTTCGTGATAAACCCTTTGTGAAGGGATCTGCTAGATTCTTCGATGTGTTTATATAGTCCAACGCTATAACTCCGGAGTTTCTCATGAACCTGACAGATTTCAGTCTCCTTCTCACGTGTCTTGATGACTTATTATTATCCTTAGAACTGTTTACCTTGACGATCACTGTTTGATTATCACAGTTCATTAGAATAGCTGGTATTGGTTTTTCAACCACCCGCAAGTCCATCAAAAGTTCTCGAAGCCATTCTGCTTCAACTGTTGCCGTGTCTAATGCTGTGAGTTCTGCTTCCATTGTTGACCTTGTTAAGATGGTCTGCTTGCAAGACTTCCAGGAAACAGCAGCACCACCAAGTGTAAACACATAACCACTTGTCGCTTTAAGCTCATCAGCATCAGATATCCAATTTGCATCACTATAACCTTCAAGTACTCTTGGATACCCGGTATAGTGAAGCCCATAACTCGCAGTAGCTTTCAGATAGCGCATTATTCTCTCAAGTGCATGCCAATGAACATCTCCCGGGTTTGAAACAAACCGGCTTAGTTTACTCACAGAAAATGAGATGTCAGGCCTCGTAGCACTAGCTAAATACATAAGCGAGCCAATGATTTGAGAATATCTCAATTGATCTTTTGTTTCTCCTTCGTTCTTCTGAATCAAAACACTCGAATCATAAGGTGTCGGAGAAGGTTTGCAATCTAAATATCCAAAGCGACCTAGAATCTTCTCCACATAGTGAGACTGCAAGAGAGTGATCCCACCATAACCACCTCTTAAAAGCTTGATGTTCAAGATAACATCAGCTACTCCAAGGTCTTTCATCTCAAAGTTTTGATTCAGAAAATCTTTCACTTCCTGAATGACCTTGAGATTTGTTCCAAATATAAGTATGTCATCAACATACAAACATAATATAACTCCTTCGCCCCCACCATGGCGATAGTACACACGCTTGTCGGCATCGTTTGCAATAAAGCCCGTAGATGTCAAAGTTCTTTCGAACTTCTCATGCCATTGCTTAGGTGCTTGTCTCAAATCATACAAAGATTTCAACAATTTACACACTTTTCCTTCATGACCATCTACTACAAACCATCAGGTTGTTCCATGTAAATTTCCTCCTCCAACTCTCCATTTAGGAAAGCTGTCTTAACGTCCATTTGATGAACGAGAAGATTGTGTGAGGCAGCCAATGAGAGTAGTACTCGAATGGTGGTCAATCTGGCCACGGGCGCATAAGTATCAAAGAAATCTTCACCTTCTTTTTGGGTATATCCCTTGGCTACAAGCCGCGCCTTGTACTTTTCAATTGTACCATCGGGCCTAAGTTTTTTCTTAAACACCCACTTACACCCTACAGGTTTACACCCATAAGGACGATCAGTGATCTCCCATGTCCTGTTAGCCATGATAGAATCCATCTCACTACGCACAGCTTCTTTCCAGTAGTCAGCATCAGAAGATGCATAAGCTTCTGAAATAGAAGTCGGAGTATCATTCACGAGGTACACAATGAAATCTTCACCAAATGACTTTGCAGTCCTTTGTCTCTTGCTCCTTCTAGGAGCTTCATTGTCATCCTCCTCAGGAATTTCTGTGTGTTTTTTCTCCGAATGTTCCAATGGAACAGTAGGTGCAGGAGTTGCCTCTGACCTCTGACTAGATGAGCTAGGCATATCCTTCATAGGAAAAATATCCTCAAAGAAAGTCACATCATTCGACTCCATGATGGTACCAACATTTATGTCAAGTACCTCAGATTTCACCACTAGAAATCTATAGCCAATGCTATGGAAACCATAACCCAGGAAAACGCAATCAACTGTTTTTGGCCCAAGCTTACGCTTCTTAGTAATTGGTACATTGACCTTCGCCAAACAACCCCAAGTCCGTAAGTAGGAAAGTTTAAGCCTTTTCCTTTCCCATTCTTCAAACGGAGTAATCTCTTTATTCTTTGTGGGAACTCTATTTAGGACATAACTTGCAGTTATCAAAGCCTCCCCCCACCATTCCTTGGAAAGTCCCGCTGTATCTAACATGGCATTAACCAAATCAGTTAGAGTTTGGTTCTTTTGTTCGGCAACCCCGTTTGACTGGGGGAATAGGGAGGCGTCCTCTCATGTATTATACCATGTTCCTCACAAAATAAATTGAACTCGTTGGAAAAATACTCTCCACCGCGATCCGACCTAAGCCTTTTGATTTTTTGATCGAGTTGATTCTCTGCTTCGGCTTTATAGATTTTAAAGTAGTGCAAAGCCTCATCTTTTGTTTTCAACAAATATATCATGCAATATCTAGTAGAGTCATCGATTAGAGTCATGAAATATCTTTTTCCACCTTTTGTCAACACACCATTCATCTCGCAAAGATCTGAATGTATGAGTTCAAGTGGTGCCAAATTCCTCGCCTCAACAGTCGTATGAGACTTGCGAGGTTGCTTTGCTTGCACACAAACTTGGCACTTAGAACCTTTGACAATTGTAAATTTCGGGATTAAACTCAAATTTGCTAGCCGCATCATGACACCAAAGTTAATATGACAAAGTCGTGAATGCCAAACATTTGATTCGGTTTCACTGCAAACATGATTAATAACTTTAGTGCAAAAGTCTGACAAAGATAAGCGAAACAAGCCTCCGCTCTCATAGCCTTTCCCAACAAATTGTCCACACTTAGATACTACAACCTTATTGGAGTCAAATACCAATTTATAACCATCTCGACACAAACGAGAACCGCTGACGAGATTTTTATTTATAGCAGGGACATGCTGCACGTTCTTCAATCGTACGATCTTTCCCGAAGTAAACTTCAGATCGACCGTACCAACACCATGAACAGAAGCATGTGTCCCATTTCCCATCAGCATGGGTGTAGTTCTTGCGACCTGATAAGAAGAAAACATGTTTATGTCAAAACACACATGTACATTGGCACCGGTGTCAATCCACCAATCTGGAGAATGACATACTGAAAGAATGGTAGGAAATTTACCATACCCGATATCTTTCATGTCAACATCGCCAATAACAACATTAGCGGTCTTGCTATTGTTCTCATTCTGACGCATGTCCCAGCGGTCCTTGCAGGATGAAGCCCAATGTTCTTCACTGCCACATACATGGCACTTTCCTTTCTTCTTATAAGTATCCTTCTTCTTCTTGAAGTTGACAGGTTGTGGGGCTTTGTACTTGCCATCAAATTTTCCTTTGCCCGCATAATTATTTTTGTTCTTGGGTTTGTGGTTTTGGAAATTTCTCTTTTGTACCAAATTGGCACTAGTATTCCCCTCATAGAAACGAGCACGTGTGTCTTTTGCCCTCGCCTTCTCTTCCACATCAAGAGTGCCAATTAGATTGACAACAGTAAATTCTTGCCTCTTATGCTTCAGAGAGGTAGCAAAATTCCTCCATGAAGGTGGAAGCTTGGCAATGATGCCTCCGGCAATGAATTTGTCCGGTAACACACAATTGAGATGCTCAAGTTCTTTAGTGAGCGACTGAATCTCATGAGCCTGCTCAACAATGGAGCGGTCATCAGTCATCTTGTAGTCATGGTACTGTTCCATGATATACAACTCACTTCCTGCGTCTGCGACTCCAAACTTGGCTTTGAGCGCATCCCACATATCTTTACCGACCATGATGGTCATGAATGGATCGACTATCTTGTCGCCAAGAACATTCAAGACAGCACCTCTAAAGAGGGTGTCTGTAGCCTGGAAAGCTTGCTCCTGCTCAGCAGTCAGCTCTTCCTCTGGCTTGCCTTTAGAGGCGTGAAAACAGTTCATGGTGGTAAGCCAAAAAACTGCCCTCGCACGCCACCTCTTATAGTTGACGCCCTCAAATGGTGGGGGCTTGAGAGTTGCAGCAAAAGCAATAGGGGAAAATTGCCTACACATTTCAGGTTTTTGGATTGTTGAATAATTAGGCATTTTCCCGTTTAGTTTAATCCAGAAAAATAATAGATAAAACATGAATAGCAATATATTAATGAAACTAGAAACTAGCAACAATTCGTTGAGACTAGTCATGCAATCAAAATCATTAGCAAAATGCATCATATCCATGTCAATTGCTATTAGCAATAAACCAAATGCTAGCCCTAACAGTGAGGATAAGATGGCATACGGCGCAGTAGCAGAAGGTGCAGATGTCCCGATCGTCATGTCGCTGAAGAGGTCGTTGACGTCGGGGAAGAAGTCGTCGTTGGGGAACTCGTCGTCGGTGATGTCGCCGTTCGCAGCCACGATGAACAAGATTCCAGCAGTCGCGTAAGGACGCTCCCCAAAAATCTGATCGCCCCTCTCCCGTACCAGATCACAAGAGGCGGGGTTTCGGAGGCCTGCTGTCTCACTTCCCGGTGCATGCCAGGAAGAGAGATGGGAAAGAGATAGGCGGCTCAATGCTTTGGAATGAGACGAAAGGTTGTTGTGCTACTTGGAACAATAAAGGAGCGACCTCTTATATAGGTGAGAAGAGTTGAAACTGGCCTTCATTAGTAGAAGAGAAACCAGTGCATTAAACACCATTAAACAGACGCACTAAAAACCATTAAGGAGAGAAGAAACGAGCGCACTAAAACTCACACGAAATGTTCAGTTTCTTCTTCCATTTATGTGTCAATTGTTTCAACTTTCTTCTCGCGTGATAAAACAGCGCATACACGTGGCATTGGTCAATTTTCCACACAACCTTGTCATGCATGGATGGGCCACATGAGCCTCTGAGATTTACTTTGAATTATTGACATAAAATATGAATTATTATATGGGTTATGCCCAATAATTCCAACAGATTACCTGACCAGTTCCGCGCTCGCCAAAAGATCGTGAGCAGGACATGCGTTCAGTATGTCGTTGGGAAGCTAGCGTGTTCCACCAGTCACTATGGGTATGCAACTGGATGGATGCATTCATTGTTGTTTGATGGCCGCAGTTTTATGGCACGGAGTGTTTTTCTTTGCCATGAGTACATGACCAGGATTGTAGCTGCTCCCTCTGACAGGGTGCTTAGGACGTGTGACATACCTTGCCACACGTTAGAAAAACCAGTGGCTGATGCCTCTCGTCAAGAGATAAGGATAAGAGCATCTCCAACAGGCGCACAAAAACTGCTTCGCGCGTTAAAATTCAAATTTTTTAGTCGTCAGGCAGTTTCAGTAGAAGCTATAAAATAGTGTATGCGTAAAAAAGATTTGGCATATGCACTAAAAAGCGCTATCAGAAGCTGCAAATTTGAGGCGTCGGATTGCATGCACTTCATAATTTACACTGCGCGTTTTTTGATGCGTGTTTTTAGGCATATGTTAAACCAATATTGGGTCCAGCGCACTAAAAGTACTACAGTGACACGTTAAAACTATTTTAGCGCGTGAAATTTTTGTGCGTCTGTTAGAGATGCTCTAAGGGCAGCTCGGCCGGTCCGTCGATTATTAGAATAAGGTTAAGGTGCAAAGTGCCGCTATGGAACAGCGCCACCGGCGAGATGGCTTCACCACCTTCTCCTTCCTGATCACTTACACGGGAATCTACGGCTCTGGGATGGCCTTCTTCCTCGGTTATTTCCCTTCGGTGATCCTGCCCAACAGCACAGGCCGAAGCCTAGGCCTCCTCCCGGACTTCACCAACGGGACAGGCGATAGCCTGGTCGTGGCCGTCGAGTTTGACACTAAGCAAAGTGAGAGATTTGGAGACATCAACAGTAACCATGTTGGCATGGACATCAACTCTCTCAACTCCACTTCGTCCACGTACACGGCGACCACGCCGGGCAAGAACCTCACGTCGTTCATTGTTATGGAAGCCACTGTGACGTACCAGAATGACTCCAAGATGCTGGCCGTTGATCTGCTCATCGACGATGCCTTGTACCAGGTAAATGCAACCGTTGATCTGAGCATGTATTTACCAGAGGAGGTCTCTGCAGGCTTCTCCGCGGCGGCTAGTACTACTTACGGCGTGCTGAACCAGATACTGTCATGGTCATTCAGTTCCACTTTACCTGATATTTCAGCCAGCAACAAACATGAAAAGTTAGTAGAAATCCTACTGTCCGTACTAGTTCCTTTGCTTTTTATGTTGGTATGTGCTGCCACGGTACTGGTATGGTGGCGACGCAAGAGAAGAAGATCAAATGAGGACAGCCAAGCACAGTTTGTGGACAGAGCTGGCCTAGAGCGAGGTGTGGCTGCCGGCGGCCCGAGACGGTACACGTACCGCGAGCTGGTCACCGCTACCAGCAACTTTGCGGAGGAGGAGAAGCTCGGGCGAGGTGGCTTCGGGAGCGTTTACCGGGGTCACCTGCAGCAACCGTCGGTGGTGACCAAGATCACCGTGCGGTGGCGGTGAAGGTGCTGTCAGCAGAGTCGTCGGCGCAGAGGAGGAAGGAGTTCGAGGCAGAGGTGAGGATAATCAGTAGACTGAAGCACCGCAATCTTGTGCAGCTGCTGGGCTCGGCACCGCCGGCTACATCGACCCGGAATTTGTCAACACGCGCCGGCCCAGCGCCGTGTCCGACGTGTACAGCTTCGGCATCGTCCTACTAGAGATTGTCTCCTGCCGGCAACCGGTGACTGAAACCGCGGAGAAAAGCTTCTTGCTGCTCAAATGGGCGTGGAGCCTGTACGGCAGGGACGAGATCCTTGACGCGGTGGACCCTCGGCTGAGGGGTGTCGAGGACGACGAATGTTGGATGCAGAGGGTGCTCGTACATGCACATGGCTGTACGGCCGGAACCAGCATCATCCGGCCGGCACGAGGATTTCCAACGGTAGCCTTGGTTTTGTTCCCTATTCTTCGGGCAACACCGGCGACACAATTCATTCCCCGTACTCGTCCACTGCGTTGGTTGGGCGTTCCAGGTTTCCAACGGTATAGCTAATTGATGAATCAAGATTTGTAAGCATTCATCAAGTTTCTTGTTATGTTGACAGCAGCAATTATTTTGAGAAATTGTCGGTTAATTAAACCGATATTGCCCAACTTCTCACTAGTCCTGAATTTTGGTGGCTTAACCTTCATAGTATTTTCTGGTCTTTGGCGGCCAGGTCAAATCTTTTTATTGTATGATGATTACTTTTGGAGGAATAGTGCATTCTCTTAAAGATTGTATCTAGAAACAGTCTTGTTAAATCTCAGTCGAGAGAGACTTTGTTATGTCTTAGTCGATGCTATATTCATGAGATCTTATATTAAGATCCATGAAAAGTTTTTTCAAGTTTTTTTTTCTTTCTTACATGTTATATTACTCGAAAGGCGGATCGCTCCTGGATGTCATTCCCAAGGTGACGCCAGGAGCCAAACCCAGCGCCCCCGCCAACCGTCCTCTGCTGCGGTCTCCCCCGGGTGTGGTGCAGGAGGTGGAGGTCGGCCCGTGTGGGGCGGCGCAGAAAGGGAAAAGGATGGTAGCGCAGCGACAATGTTCTTCTGCTATCCAAGTCGCTGATCTTGAAGCTGCCGCTCGTCCTCAATCTGGCCGCCGACAAGTTCCAGACTCCTACGCCGGTGGTCTACCTAGATTGGGGCATGGCACTCCTGTACCTCTGGATCGGAAGCGATCTCGTCATGCACGCCCCGAAACATCAGCTCTGCGGCTTCAAGGAGTCTCGGTCTGAAGCTTCGTTTTTTGTCAACATCGTCATCTACACCACGATCCATGGTGTTGACAGATGTGGGCAATGTCAAGGTTCCCGGCCAGCGGCGCTATGGTCCACGACTTGGTGGTGATGATTCAAATGTGATCGGCCCAATGGTGGTTACTACAAATTGTACAGCAGCAACTTTCTACGGCTCCACAACCACAATGCTTATCAAAAGGTCTTCGGAAGGTTTTATCTCTCCTCATCCGGTTGTTGACTTTGGCGGTGAGATACAAATAATGGACGAAAGCTTGACTCAGATGGATGGTTATGCAGTGGCAGCGGTCGCATCACATGTTGATTCTCGGGATGAGTTTTGCCATATCCGAACACAATGGGTATGGGCAAGACTTGGAGAGATTTTGTACCTATGGGTAATGGGTATCCATACGCGTAAAATATATGGGTAGGGCATGGGTATGAAATTATGCCCATGGGTAACCCAATGGATAACCAAAAAAATTAAATAATGAAAATAACTTCTATGACTTGTGGGGTCAACATCCAACTCCTATGGCCCACTTTGAATCTCGTATTCCTTAAATTGGCCATAGCTCATAGGCCCGTAATCACCTGCTCGACACTCCTCCTACATCCTATGCGACTTCTAAAAGAGATGAATTATCTACTCTTCGTTACTGGACTCTCGATCCAGTGCCCCCCATTCCCACCACCGCCTCCCTCTTTGATGGGCATCCGCCAACTGTTGATCATACTCCCTTGATGCCTCCAAGAGGCCACCCACCGGAGGAGGCCACTTTAGTTCTATACTACTCACCCACCATCACTTGAATTTTAAACTCATTGTTCTACCTTTCAAATTTTAAATGCTATCTATTGTACCCATTGCATATCCAATGGGTATGGGCATGGGTGCCAATTTATGCCCCTGGATATCGAACTGGGTGGGTATAGAAATTTTTTGTGGGTATGGGTATGGGCAGAAGGAGGTTGTACCCGCTCATACCCTACTCATTACCATCCCATGGGTTCGTGGAAAAGTGATGGCGACAACACATGAGTGACATCAAAGGAGGTGCTACTTGAGTACCCATTCAGGAGCTCCGGGGCGAAAGCCTAGGTCAGACTCGAGTGGTGATACCTGGCAATCACGATGTTTTCTTATGTGGTTACCTTGTTGAAGGCATTGCTCAGATATGCTCGGACTGTTTTTCAGGGTGAAAATCTAGATTCTGACCTTGGTGGTTGGATCCGGTGACGGTGATGCTTGAGTGCCGCACCCTTTCTGAAGGCGTTGCTATTGAAGAACCTCGTCGTCCATGTGGTTTCGTGAGATGGTTGATGTGGATATGATCATTGTTGTAGTTTGCCGATCGCAGAACTAATCGCTTTGGGGTTTTTTTCCTCGCCTACGCATAGCTTTGGTCTTATATGACTTTGCATGTTGCCGGCATGTTTTTGTGTGTATGAGTTGGTATTGACTGCATTCTAGCTATGTAAAGGCAGGATGTGATCTCTTTGTGTTATGTATCTTCTTAATGCTCTATTTTGAATCAATAAGATCCATGCTTTATCGAAAATCATATTATGTTACTTGACTGAGATGTAGTCGGACCCATCTAAAAATTAAAATCCCTCTAAATATCCATGTTTTTCTTTAGTTGGCCTTCTGCAACAAAGTTTTCACCCGTTATAACTTTAAACGTCGTCATGTGGGACGAATTTTCAAAGACAAAACATTTGTTGTGAAAATGGTCGTGTTTACTTTAAAGAATTTCAGTGCTCTCACTACATATGTCGCGAAAAACATTTATTTTGCCATGGTTTCTCAATAAACGTTCAATGAATAACATTACCCATATTGTTTAGAGCATCTCCAATAGGCGATGTAAATGCAAAAATAACTAACTTCTCCATATTGACGACCAAAAACCCCTCTCCAACAGATGTTGTTGGTGTTACAAATCCCGTGGAGATGTAAAATGTGTTGGAAATATGAGCAATTGACCATATGATTTTATTAATAGAAATAGTAGATAAGACATGATTATCATAGCAGAGATAAGGTAAGTTATACAATCCGACAAAGAGTATGCAAATGGCATCTGAAGTAGTGAATATGAACAGAACATATCTAGAACAGAAATTATAACAAGAAACCATGACAGGATCTCAAACAGAAAGAACACGAAGACATGCGAAGCTGCGACAAAAGCATTGGTGTTGGGGTTGACGGCATCGCCAGCCATGTCATCGAAGAGGTTGTCGATGTCAGGGAAGAAGTCATCGTTTGGGAAGTGGTCGTCGGCGTCTGTGGCTCGGCTCATTCCCGCAATCCACAGCGCATCATGGCGAGGCATGGAGTGGCGAGGCGAGCGGCGGAGGAGGAGCGCACGCGAATGTCTCTCTTGTTCTCATGCTCATACATGTGGGGAAACATCCTCCCTTATAAGGAGGTCCAACTCCTACCAAACTATCAATGTGAGACTAAACTTTGCACTACTAGGAAAAGGGCTACTAATGGCGCACCAGTTTTGCCTACTAATGGCGCATCACTGGTGCGCCATTAGTATCACGCCACTAGTATTTTGTACTAATGGCGCACCACTGGCGCGCCATTAGTATAGGCCACGGTGCGCCATTAGTATAGGCCACTGGTGCGCCATTAGTATTTTTGAATTTTGAAGGCGGGAAAATAGTAGTGGCGCACCGTCTAACCCCCACCGTGTGCCATTGCTATTTTTGAATTTTGAATTTGGATCTGGATCGTGATTTTTTTGCCCATTTTTTGCTCGTTTTTTTGCTCGTTTTTTGGCACGATATTATTTCAAATTTTGTTCCTGTTTTTGGATCTTGTACGTTCTTTTGCCGTGTTCTTTTGCCGGAGAGGAGTTCGCCGGAGAGGAGGAGGAGGAGGTCACCGGAGAGGAGGACGAGGAGGTCGCCAGAGAGGAGTTCACCGGAGCATCGAAGAGGAGGAAGGAGAAACCATGAGGGAATGGGAGGAGAGGAGGGAGGAGGAGCTCACCAGAAAGGAGGGAGGAGGAGCTCACCGGAGAGGAGGGAGGAGGAGCTCACCGGAGAGGAGGGAGAAGAAACCGTGAGGGGAGGGGAGGGGAGGGGAGGAGAGGGGAGGAGAGGAGAGGAGGGAGGAGGAGGTTGCCGGAGAGGAGGAGGAGGAGGTCACCGGAGAGGAGGAGGGTAGTATGGTGGAGGAGAGAAGGGAAGATGGAGTGGAGGAGAGGAGGAGATGGAGTGGAGGAGAGGTGGAGTGGAGGAAAAGAATGAAGAGGTAAGAAGGAGAGGACCACGCCCAGCCATATATACGGCATAGTAATGTCGCATCGAGGGCAGGTGCGCCATTACTAACTTTTTTTTATTTTTTTGATTTATTTTGAATTTTGAAGGCGGGAAGATACTAATGGCGCACCATGGGCAGGTGCGCCATTAGTAACTTTTTTTTATTTTTTTGACTTATTTTGAATTTTGAAGGCGGGAAGATAGTAATGGCGCACCATAGGTGGGTGCGCCATTAGTAAGTTTGAATTTTTTTGCCTCTCTAGATCTTAAAAGCCTCATATCTTTTTTTCTGTTAGGTTTTTGAGGATTTTGAAAATGTTTAACGGGGTTTCCCCGTTAAATTCGGATGTAACTTTTCGAGTAGATGATTTTTCATATAAAAAACTTTTTCATCCGAGTTCGTACGCAAAAGTTATGCCCATTTTACAAATTCTCGAAAGATTTCGCAAATAAAGTCGAAATTTATATTTGTAAATTTTCACAACAACTAGACCACATATCACATGGGAAACTTATTTTCTTTTATTTTTTTGACATTTCCATCATTTTTTTATTTTTGAAAAAAATAAAAAAATAAAAATTTATTTTCTTTTATTTTTTTGACATTTCCATCATTTTTTGACATTTCCATCATTTTCATATTTGTAGTTCTGAAAAAAAATTAAATTTTTCTTTACTAATGGCGCATCGTGGGTGTGGTGCGCCATTAGTATTTGGACACTAATGGCGCACCAACACATGGTGCGCCATTAGTATATAGTAATGACGCACCACATGTCTGGTGCGCCATTAGTGTCAATTCCATCTATAGCCCTTTTCCTAGTAGTGTTGATCCCACCTTTTGCCTTGCACGAATGGGCTAAGTGAGCCTCAAGGATTTATTAGGAATTCTGAAATGGCTATTGGGCTTGCCTGAAATAGACCAAATTCCAGCTACCCTCCACCCGATCCTAGAGGCACACAAAATTTGCCTTTGGTTCCAAAATATTGTTTTATATATCGGTACTGCAGTGGAGACTGTTAAGTTGAACTTCCACCTAGAACTCTATGTTACACTAGTAATCAACTTGAACAGTGGACTAGCCCTTAAACTGCAATTTTTTTACGAATCTAGCTTCACACAAAGCCTTGCCCGATACTTGCCTACCTGATATGTCTCCAACGTATCTATAATTTTTGATTGCTCCATGCTATATTATATACTGTTTTGGACATTATTGGGCTTTATTTTCCACTTTTATATTATTTTTGGGACTAACCTATTAACCGGAGGCCCAGCCCAGAATTGTTGTTTTTTGCCTGTTTTAGGGTTTAGGACAAAAGGAATATCAAACGGAGTCCAAACGGAATGAAACCTTCGGGAACGTGATTTTCTCAACGAACAAGACCCAGGAGACTTGGACCCTACGTCAAGACACAAAAGAGGAGGCCACGAGGTAGGGGGCGCGCCTACCCCCCCCCCAGGCACGCCCTCCACCCTCGTGGGCCCCCTGTTGCTCCACCGACGTACTCCTTCCTCCTATATATACCTACGTACCCCCAAGTGATCAGATATGGAGCCAAAAACATAATTCCACCGTCGCAACTTTCTGTATCCACGAGATCCCATCTTGGGGCCTGTTCCGGAGCTCCGCCCGAGGGGGCATCAATCACAGAGGGCTTCTACATCAACACCATAGCCCTTCTGATGAATTGTGAGTAGTTTACCTCAGACCTACGGGTCCATAGTTATTAGCTAGATGGCTTCTTCTCTCTTTTTGGATCTCAATACAATGTTCTCCCCCTCTCTTGTGGAGAACTATTCGATGTAATCTTCTTTTTGTGGTGTGTTTGTTGAGACCAATGAATTGTGGGTTTATGATCAAGTCTATCTATGAACAATATTTGAATCTTCTCTGAATTCTTTTATGTATGATTGGTTATCTTTGCAAGTCTCTTCGAATTATCAGTTTGGTTTGGCCTACTAGATTGATCTTTCTTGCAATGGGAGAAGTGCTTAGCTTTGGGTTCAATCTTGCGGTGTCCTTTCCCAATGACAGTAGGGGCAGCAAGGCACATATTGTATTGTTGCCATCGAGGATAACAAGATGGGATTTTCATCATATTGCATGAGTCTATCCCTCTACATCATGTCATCTTGCTTAAGGCGTTACTCTGTTTTTAACTTAATACTCTAGATGCATGCTGGATAGCGGTCGATGAGTGGAATAATAGTAGTAGATGCAGGCAGAAGTCGGTCTACTTGTCTCGGACGTGATGCCTATATACATGATCATACCTAGATATTCTCATAACTATGCTCAATTCTGTCAATTGCTCAACAGTAATTTGTTCACCCATTGTAGAATACTTATGCTCTCGAGAGAAGCCACTAGTGAAACCTATGGCCCCCGGGTCTATCTTTATCATATTAATCTCTTACTACTTAGTTATTTCCTTTGCTTTTTTACTTTGCCTTTATTTTACTTTGCATCTTTATCATAAAAATACCAAAAATATTATCTTATCATATCTATCAGATCTCACTCTCGTAAGTGGTCGTGTAGGGATTGACAACCCTATTCGCGTTGGTTGCAAGGATTTATTTGTTTTGTGCAGGTACGAGGGACTCGCGCGTAGCCTCCTACTGGATTGATACCTTGGTTCTCAAAAACTGAGGGAAATACTTACGCTACTTTGCTGCATCATCCCTTCCTCTTCGGAGAAAACCAACGCAGTGCTTGTTATAATATTATGGTTAATTATTCTCAATGGCATACTGAAAGATCTACTAATAAAAATGTGCATGTGATAGAAGAAATTAATGTTTTGAGTGGAAAGATGGATGAACTTATGAAATTATTTGCTAGTAAGAGTGTTTCTTCTAATCCTAATGATATGCCCTTGTCTACATTGATTGAGAATAATAATGAATCTATGGATGTGAATTTTGTTGGTAGGAACAATTTTGGAAACAACGCGTATAGAGGAAATTTCAACCGCAGGCCTTATCCTAGTAATCCCTCTAATAATTATGGTAATTCCTACAACAATTCTTATGGAAATTATAATAAGATGCCCTTTGATTTTGAATCTAATATTAAATAATTTATTACTTCGCAAAAGAATTTTAATGCTTTGATTGAAGAAAAATTGCTTAAGATTGATGAGTTGGCTAGGAACGTTGATAGAATTTCTCTTGATGTTGATTCTTTGAAACTTAGATCTATTCCACCTAAACATGATATTGATGACCCACAAGTATAGGGGATCTATCGTAGTCCTTTCGATAAGTAAGAGTGTCGAACCCAACGAGGAGCAGAAGGAAATGATAAGCGGTTTTCAGTAAGGTATTCTCTGCAAGTACTGAAATAAGTGGTAACAGATAGTTTTGTGATAAGATAAATTATAACGAGCAACAAGTAACAAAAGTAAATAAAGTGCAGTAAGGTGGCCCAATCCTTTTGTAGCAAAGGACAAGCCGGAACAAACTCTTATAATAGGAAAAGCACTCCCGAGGACACATGGGAATATCGTCAAGCCGGAACAAACTCTTATAATAGGAAAAGCGCTCCCGAGGACACAAGTAACAAAAGTAACATATAGTTTTCATCACGTTCATATGATTCGCGTTCGATACTTTGATAATTTGATATGTGGGTGGACCGGTGCTTGGGTGCTGTTCTTACTTGAACAAGCATCCCACTTATGATTAACCTCTATTGCAAGCATCCGCAACTACAACAAAAGTATTAAGGTAAACCTAACCATAGCATGAAACATATGGATCCAAATCAGCCCCTTACGAAGCAATGCATAAACTAGGGTTTAAGCTTCTGTCACTCTAGCAACCCATCATCTACTTATTACTTCCCAATGCCTTCCTCTAGGCCCAAATAATGGTGAATTGTTATGAAGTCGACGTTCACATAACACCACTAGAAGCTAGACAACATACATCTTATCAAAATATCAAACGAATACCAAATTCACATGACTACTAATAGCAAGACTTCTCCCTTGTCCTCAGGAACAAACGTAATTACTCACAAAGCATATTCATATTCATAATCAGAGGGGTAATAATATGCATATAGGATCTGAACATATGATCTTCCACCAAATAAACCAACTAGCATCAACTAAAAGGAGTAATCAACACTACTAGCAACCTACTAGCACCAATCCCGGACTTTGAGACAAGAATTGGATACAAGAGATGAACTAGGGTTTGGAGATGAGATGGTGCTGGTGAAGATATTGATGGAGATTGCCCTCTCCCGATGAGAGGAGCGTTGGTGATGACGATGGTGATGATTTCCCCCTCCCGGAGGGAAGTATCCCCGGCAGAACAGCTCTGCCGGAGCTCTAGATTGGATCCGTCAAGGTTCCGCCTCGTGGCGGCTGAGTCTTGTCCCGAAAAGTTCCTTCTGATTTTTTTATCATCGAAAGACTTCATATAGGAGAAGATGGATGTCGAAGAGCCACCAGGGGGCCCACGAGGTAGGGGCGCGCCCTAGGGGGGGCGCCCCCACCCTCGTGAGCAGGGTGTGGGCCCCCTGGCCTTCATCTTTGGCGAGGATTTTTCTTTATTTATTTTAAGATGTTCCGTGGAGTTTCAGGACTTTTGGAGTTGCGTAGAATAGGTCCCTAATATTTGCTCCTTTTCCAGCCCAGAATTCCAGCTGCCGGCATTCTCCCTCCTTATGTAAACCTTGTAAAATAAGAGAGAATAGCCATAAGTATTGTGACATAAAGTGAAATAACAGTCCATAATGCAATAAATATCGATATAAAAGCATGATGCAAAATGGACGTATCAGATATCAATGAGTCTCTCAAAGCCATGAGAATTTCCATTGATGAGTGCAAAGAAAGAACCACTAGGATGCGTGCTAAGAAAGATGCCTTTATAAGAGCGTGTTCTTCTAGTTCCTATGAAAATAAAGATGAAGATCTAAAAGTTATTGATGTGTCCCCTATTAAATCTTTGTTTTGAAATATGAATCTTGATAATGATGGGACTGAATATGATCCACCTTTACCTAGAAGGTGTTCCAAGAATTCGGAATTTGTTGATCTTGATGCTAAAATTGATAAAAGTGGGATTGAAGAAATTAAAACCCTAGATGTTGCTAAACCCACTATTATGGATTTCAAGGAATTTAACTATGAAAATTGCTCTTTGATTGATTGTATTTCCTTGTTACCATCCGTGCTAAATTATCCTCATGCTTACAGTCAAAATAAAGCGTTCACTAAACATATCGTTGATGCCTTGATGCAATCTTATGAAGAAAAACTTGAATTGGAAGTTTCTATCCCTAGAAAACTTTATGATGAATGAGAACCAACTATTAAAATTAAAATTAAAGATCATGAATGCTATGCTTTATGTGATTTGGGTGCTAGTGTTTCCACGATTCCAAAGACTTTGTGTGATTTGTTAGTTTTCCGTGATTTTGATGATTGCTCTCTAAACTTGCACCTTGAGGATTCCACTATTAAGAAACCTATGGGAAGGATTAATGATGTTCTTATTGTTGCAAATAGGAATTATGTACCCGTAGATTTTATTGTTCTTGACATAGATTGCAATCCTTCATGTCCTATTATTCTTGGTAGACCTTTCCTTAGAACGATTGGTGCAGTTATTGATATGAAGGAAGGAAATATTAGATTCCAATTTCCATTAAGGAAAGGCATGGAACACTTTCCTAGAAAGAAAATTAAATTACCTTATGAATCTATTATGAGAGCCACGTATGGATTGCCTACCAAAGATGGCAATACCTAGATCTATCCTTGCTTGTTATGCCTAGCTAGGGGCGTTAAACGATAGCGCTTGTTGGGAGGCAACCCAATTTTATTTTTATTCCTTGATTTTTGATCCTGTTTAGTAATAAATAATTTATCTAGCCTCTGTTTTGGTTGTGTTTTTTGTGTTTAATTAGTGTTTGTGCCAAGTAGAACCGTTGGGAAGACTTGGGGAAAGTCTTGTTGCACTTGCTGTAAAAAACAGAAACTTTAGCGCTCACAAGAACTACTGCCATTTTTATTTGGAGAGTGATATTTAGTTAATTCTTTTTGCAGATAATTAATGGATAAATTCCTCACGTCCAGAAATTTATTTTAGAATTTTTGGGGTTCCATATCTTGCGCTAGATACAGATTACTACATATTGTTCTGTTTTTGACAGATTCTGTTCTTCGTGTGTTGTTTGCTTATTTTGATGAATCTATAGCTAGTAAAATAGTTTATAAACCATAGAGAAGTTGTAATACATTAGGTATAACACCAATATAAATAAAGAATGAGTTTATTACAGTACCTTGAAGTGGTCTTTTATTTTCTTTCGCTAATGGAACTCACGAGATTTTCTACTTTAAGTTTTGTGTTGTGAAGTTTTCAAGTTTAGGGTAAAGATTTGATGGATTATGGAACAAGGAGTGGCAAGAGCCTAAGCTTGGGGATTCCCATGGCACTCCCAAGATAATCTAAGGACACCTAAAAGCCAAAGCTTGGGGATGCCCCGGAAGGCATCCCCTCTTTCGTCTACTTCTATCGGTAACTTTACTTGGAGCTATATCTTTATTCGCCACATGATATGTGTTTTGCTTGGAGCGTCTTGTATGATTTGAGTCTTTACTTTTTAGTTTACCACATCATCCTTGCTGTACACACCTTTTGAGAGAGCCATACATGATTTGGAATTTGTTAGAATACTCTATGTGTGTGACGCCCCCAATTCAATCGTACACTAATCATACACGAAAATGTGTACGATCAAGATCAGGGACTCACGGGAAGATATCACAACACAACTCTACAAATAAAATAAGTCATACAAGCATCATATTACAAGCCAGGGGCCTCGTGGGCTCGAATACAAGAGCTCGATCATAGACGAGTCAGCGGTAGCAACAATATCTGAGTACAGACATAAGTTAAACAAGTTTGCCTTAAGAAGGCTAGCACAAACTGAGATACAGATCGAAAGAGGCGTAGGCCTCCTGCCTGGGATCCTCCTAAACTACTCCTGATCGTCGTTAGCAGGCTGCACGTAGTAGTAGGCACCCCCCGAGTAGTAGTAGTCGTCGTCGCCGGTGGCGTCTGGCTCCTGGGCTCCAACGTCTGATCGCAGCAAACGGGTATAGAAAGGGAGCAAAGAGGGAGCAAAGCAACTGTGAGTACTCATCCAAAGTACTCGCAAGCAAGGAGCTACACTACATATGTATGCATTGGTATCAAATGGAGTAAGGGTATCATATGTGGATTGAACTGCAGAATGCCGGAATAAGAGGGGGATAGCTAGCCCTTTCGAAGACTACGCTTCTGGTAACCTCCATCTTGCAACAGGAGAAGAGAGTATATGGTAAGTTCACTAAGTAACATCGCATAGCATAAACCTAACCGGCGATCCTCTCCTCGTCGCCCTGTGAGAGAGCAATCACCGGTTGTATCTGGCACTTGAAAGGGTGTGTTTTATTAAGTATCCGATTCTAGTTGTCATAAGGTCAAGGTACAACTCCAAGTCGTCCTGTTACCGAAGATCACGGCTATTCGAATAGATTAACTTCCCTGCAGGGGTGCACCACATAACCCAACACGCTCGATCCCATTTGGCCGGACACACTTTTTCTGGGTCATGCCCGGCCTCGGAAGATCAACACGTCGCAACCCTACCTAGGCACAACAGAGAGGTCAGCACGCCGGTCTAAATCCCATGGCGCAGGGGTCTGGGCCCATCGCCCTTTGCACACCTGCACGTTGCGAATGCGGCCGGTGAGCAGACCTAGCCTCCCTTATACAAGAGCAGGCGTTCCAGTCCAACCCGGCGCGCGCCGCTCAGTCGCTGACGTCACGAAGGCTTCGGCTGATACCAAGACGTCGAGTGCCCATAACTGTCCCCGCGTAGATGGTTAGTGCGTATAGGCCAGTAGCCAGACTCAGATCAAATACCAAGATCTCGTTAAGCGTGTTATTTTGAAATAACAATGGACGCCGACCAGGGCCAGGCCCACCTCTTTCCTAGGTGGTCTCAACCTGCCCTGTCGCTCCGCCTCAAAGTAACAGCCGGGGGCCGTCGGGAACTCAGGCCCACCACTACCTGGATGGAGCCACCTGCCCCTTCAGCCCCCATCTCCAAACAGTATCACCGGTAATGTAACAGTGTAAAGTATATAGTATATGCCCGTGACCACCTCCCGAAGTGATCACGGCCCAGTAGTATAGCATGGCAGACGGACAAGAGTGTAGGGCCACTGATGATAACCTAGCATCCTATACTAAGCATTTAGGATTGCAGGTAAGGTATCAACAGTTGTAGCAACAATGACAGGCTATGCATCAGAATAGGATTAACGGAAAGCAGTAACATGCTACACTACTATAATGCAAGCAGTATAGAGGAGAGTAGGCGATATCTGATGATCAAGGGGGGGCTTGCCTGGTTGCTCTGGCAAGGAGGACGTGTCGTCAACACTGTAGTCAAACTGAGGGATCGCCGGCAGTCTCGGGGTCTACCGAAAAGAAGTAACGGAGGGGAACACAGTAAATAACAGAGCAATCAAAGTATAACATGGCAATACGCGGTGCTAGGTATGCCCTAACGCGGTAGAAGGTGATACCAGCGAAGGGGGGAAACATCCGGGAAAGTATTCCCGGTGTTTCGCGTTTTCAGACAGATGAACCGGAGGGGAAAACTTGCGTGTTCGCTGTTCTAGGGACATGTGGCGGACGAACGGACTACGAATTCGGATTCGTCTCGTCGTTCTGAGCAACTTTCATGTACAAAGTTTTTCCATCTGAATTACGGTTTATTTTATATTAATTTTCAAAGTTTTAAATGATTTTCTGAAATGTATTAAATAAATGGTTAAATGTCAGAAATACTCTGGTTACACGGGGATGTGCTAGCCAGGGTGTATGACAATGGGGCCAGGGGGGTCCAGTCAGCAGAGTTGACTCAGTCAACATTTGACTTGTCAAAAGGTGTATAGTAAATGTGGGTCCCGGCTGTCATAGACTTAGGCACTTTTAATTTAATTTAGCATTTTCATTTTCAAGGTGGGGTCCACATGTCGGTGATATATTAGACTACTCCTAATACACAAATTAGTACCTAACCTATTTCTTAGCTAATCTAATAGGGCCAGCTCTGTATGCGGCAGAAGTAGCGAGCAGCAACAGAGAAAGCAGCGGCAGGGGGGAGGTTGCAGGCGTGCACGCGCAGAGGCGGGCCGGCGGCCATGGCGCTCCGCCGGCACTCTGCGGTGGCAGCAAGCGGCCGTGCTGGGGAGCGGCTGGGCAGCAGCGGGCGAGCAGGGGCCGCGGCGCAAGGCAGCGGTAGCTGCAGGCGGCGGCGAGGCGAGCGGCGAGCGCGGCGATGCAGGCGCTGGAGGGGAGGCGCGGGGCGAAGTCGGGGGTGCAGCTGGGCAAGGGCGCAGCCGGGCGGAACCGTCGGGGCCGGGCACGGCGCGGGCGGCAGCAGAACTGGCAGCAGCGACGATAGAGCCGGCAACGGGCGTAGGAGGAGGCGGGGGCGCGGTCGGGCGCGCGTGAGGCGCAACCACGCGCAGGTGGGCGCGGGCGGGGTGCTCCGGTGGGCGGGCGCGGCAAGCGCATGGGTGGGCGCGCACTGGGCTTCGCCGGGCGCAGTAGCGGTGATGCGACGGCGGGCACGGCGTGGTGGCCGCGGCCAGAGGCGAGGTTGGGCTTGCAGCAAGCGCGAGCTCCCGGCGCGGTGTGCGGCGGACTAAAGTAGTGGAGAACGAAAAGGGAAGGGGAAATCAAGGAGGGGAGGAGGAGCTCACCGAGGAGCTCGATGCGGGGTCGAAGGGGCGTGAAGCAGCGAGGAGCAGAGGCGACGGTCGGTGGAGGGGATCGACGCTAGAGCCGTCGATGCAGAGCCGCGACCCATTCCAGTAGGTGTAGGCGACGTGGAGGACGACGACGATCCATCCCGGACATCAGCTAGCGGCGCAGAACGTCGAAGAGCGCGGGAACGGTGACGTCCTTGGCGGCGGCGGCTCGGGTGTGAGTGGAGGTGACGAGGGAGAGTGGCTCTGGGAAAGAGGGGGAGAGTGAGGGGGCGCCTAGGGTTTGCCGAGGGAACGAGGGGCGTCCGGGGTGTCATGTACGCGTCGGGGAGGCGGGGATGGCCGCCCCGTGGCCAGGGCACCATGGATGGCCTCCACGCCCTCCTGTGAACAGGAGGTGGGAGGAGGGAGGCTGGGCTGGGCCTCCCCAACCATATGGGCCAAAGCGGCCAGCAGTTTTAGTTTTAGTTTTTTTTTCTTGTGTGTGTGTGTGTTTACTGTTTTTCTTTTTATACACAGTTTTGTATTTAGTTTTTGGTACTAAATGATTTTAACTAAATGTGCAAGTATCACATAAATTCCAGGCAACAACTTGGGCTAGTTCAACAAGTTCAAACATTTTGAATAGTTTACATATTTATTTTAAATTGAGATGGTCCAGTTAAAAGCTTTATGGGTCAGTTACAAATAGCTTAGGGGCATTTTATCATTCTGAAAAATGTTGATCCTTTCATCAAAAATTGTTAGTGAATATTTGCAACCCAACCAACATTTTTATTTTTCCATTTGAAAACATTATTTATTTGACTTTAAGTAAATTTTGAATTTGAATCGGGTTTGGATCAAGGTGATGTTTGGTAAGAATTAAATGTGGTGGCATGACACCATTAATAGAAGTTTACTGTAGCATGACACTGGGGGTGTTACAATGTGCTTCGCTTATATCTTTTGAGTTATGTAGTTTTGCTCTAGTACTTCACTTATATCTTTTAGAGCACGGTGGTGGATTTTTTTATAGAAACGATTGATCTCTCATGCTTCACTTAGATTATTTTGAGAGTCTTAAAAAGCAAGGTAATTTGCTTAAAATCCCAATATGCTTGGTATACAAGATTAATAATAAAACTTTCTTATGAGTGTGTTGAATACTATGAGAAGTTTGATGCTTGATAATTGTTTTGAGATATAAAGATGGTGATATTAAAGTTGTGCTAGTTGAGTAGTTGTGAATTTGAGAAATACTTGTGTTAAAGTTTGTGATTCCCGTAGCTTGCACGTATGGTGAACTGTTATGTGATGAAGTCGGAGCATGATTTATTTTTTGATTGTCTTCCTTATGAGTGGTGGTCGGGGACGAGCGATAGTCTTTTCCTACCAATCTACCCCCCTAGGAGCATGCGCGTAATACTTTGCTTCAATAACTTGTAGATTTTTGCAATAAGTATATGAGTTCTTTATGACTAATGTTGAGTCCATGAAGGCCATGGACCAGAGGGGAAACCCTTCTCCCATCTAGGGAGAAGGTCAAGGAAGAAGAAGAAGGAGGGGCCTCTCTCCCCCTCGCTTCCGGTGGCACCGGAGTGCCACCGGGGGCCATCATCATCACCGTGATCTACACCAACACCTCCGCCATCTTCACCAACATCTCCATCACCTTCCCCCCTCTATCTACAATGGTCCACTCTCCCGCAACCCGTTGTACCCTCTACTTGAACATGGTGCTTTATGCTTCATATTATTATCCAATGATGTGTTGCCATCCTATGATGTCTGAGTAGATTTTCGTTGTCCTATCGGTGGTTGATGAATTTCTATGATTGATTTAATTTGCTTGTGGTTATGTTGCTGTCCTTTGGTGCCCATCATATGATTGCGCGCGTGGATCACACCCTAGGGTTAGTTGTATGTTGATAGGACTATGTATTGGAGGGCAAGAGTGACAGAAGCTTCAACCTAGCATAGAAATTGATGCATACGGGATTGAAGGGGGACCAATATACCTTAATGCTATGGTTGGGTTTTACCTTAATGAACGTTAGTAGTTGCGGATGCTTGCTAATAGTTCCAATCATAAGTGCATAGAATTCCAAGTCAGGGATGACATGCTAGCAGTGGCCTCTCCCACATAATACTTGCTATCAGTCTAGTAAAGTAGTCAATTGCTTAGGGGCAATTTCGCAAATCCTACCACCAATTTTCCACACTCGCTATATTTACTTTATTGTTTCTTTATCTAAACAGCCCCTACTTTTTATTTACGTACTCTTTATTATCTTGCAAACCTATCCAACAACACCTGCAAAGTACTTCTAGTTTCATACTTGTTCTAGGTAAAGCGAACGTCAAGCGTGCGTAGAGTTATATCGGTGGTCAATAGAACTTGAGGGAATATTTGTTCTACCTTTAGCTCCTCTTTGGGTTCGACACTCTTACTTATCGAAAACTGTTGCGATCCCCTATACTTGTGGGTTATCAAGACCTTTTTCTGGCGCCGTTGCCGGGGAGCAATAGCGTGGCGTGAATATTCTCGTGTGTGCTTGTTTGCTTTATCACTAAGTAATTTTAATTTGTTGTTATTAGTTGTTTTCTATCTTTAGTTATGGGTGGGAAACACAAAATACCAAAAAAAATTAGTTGTACCTACTAAACCAATGGTTGAAGAACCACTCAAAATCTATCACACTGCTGAAGCCTATTACTTGGATCATCTTCGATCCTTTTGTGCTCGTGCTGAAACCCCAACTAGCTTAGTTGCGGGCAAATCCTTAGATGAGCATGCTTGTTAGGTGTGACACCGAATATCCGAAAAAGGGAAACTTTTACTATGTCAAATTCATCGTTTGCAATGCTATGCTTGGAATTTATGTGAAATATATGATTTTACTTGTTGTTCTAAAAACCCTAAGAAACACCTTCCCTATCAATGTGAGTTTAGTGATAATGGAATCGTATCTTCGTATGCTAAGGGTGTTTATAATTACTATGATGTTCAACAAATTGAAGAATTTGTTGCTTTTAAGGGTGCTTACGAAATTGCTTCTTTGATTGAAAAGTATGATGCTACTCTTTACAAATCTTAAAATTTTGCCATACTTAAATATTGCTATGATAATTATGCTTCTAATGCCTATGTTGAACCATTTATTGAGTACTAATCCGCTGTCCAAGAAGAGACTAATATTTTGCAGGAGTCTATGGAAGAAGAAATTGATGAAATTGTGAGCTCATTGGATGAAAAAGATGAGGAGGAGAGCGAAGAACAAAAGGAGGAAGAGCGGATTAGCTACCCGTGCCCACCTTCTGATGAGAGTAACTCTTCAACTCATACATTGTTTAATTTCCCTTCGTGCTTACCGAAGGATGATTGCTATGATTATTGTTATGATCCCGTTGATTCTTTTGAAATATCCCTTTTTGATGATGCTTGCTATGCTTGTGGCCAAGATGCCAATATGAATTATGCTTATGGAGATGAACTTGCTATAGTTCCTTATGTTAAACATGAAATTGTTGCTATTTCACCCACACATGATAGTGCTATTTTCTTTTTGAATTCTCCAAACTACACTATATTGGAGAAGTTTGCTCTTATTAAGGAATATATTGATGGGTTGCATTTTACCGTTGCACATGATGATTTTGATGAATATAATATGCATGTGCTTGCTGCTCCTACTTGAAATTATTATGAGAGAGGAACTATATCTCCACCTCTCTATGTTTCCAATATGATAAAATTGCATGAAACTGTTTATACTATGCATTGGCCTTTACTATGTGTGCATAAATTGTTCTTTTATGACATGCCGATGCATAGCAAGAGAGTTAGACTTCGTCATTACATGATATATGTTACCTTGTGCTCACCACTAAATTACAAATCATTGTTAAATAAAATTGGCTTTGATATACCTTGAGATCTGGGTGGATCCATTACTTGAGCACTATATGCCTAGCTTAATGGTTTTAAAAAAGGCGCTGCCAGGGAGACAACCCGGAAGTTTTAGAGAGTCATTTATTTCTGTTGTGTGCTTTTATAAAGTTTATAAATAAAAATAATGTGCCAAGGTTTGCCTTTAGGATGTTTACATTTGCTTGATGGTTTGTACGGTGCAGGACAGAAACTTTGGCTGTAGTGCGCGATTTTACATTTTTAGTTGGAACGTCAAATGGTTATGATTCTTTTTGCACTGTATTCCTATACAAATTTTTTATTTTTCCTAATATTTTTTTAGAATTTTTCAAGTATCAGAAGTATGGTGAATGTTCAGATTGTTACAGACTGTTCTGTTTTAGACAGATTCTGTTTTTGATGCATAGTTTGCTTGTTTTGATGAAACTATCAATTTATATTAGTGGATTAAGCCATGAAAAAGTTATATTACAGTATACACAATGCAAAAACAAAATATGAATTGTTTTGCAACAGTACTTAGAGTAGTGATTTGCTTTATTATACTAACGGATCTTACCGAGTTTTTTGTTGAAGTTTTGTGTGGATGAAGTGTTCGATGATCGAGAAGGTCTCGATGTGAGAAGAAGGAAGAGAGGAAAGAGCTCAAGCTTGGGGATGCTCGAGGCACCCCAAGTAAATATTCAAGGATACTCAAGCGTCTAAGCTTGGGGATGCCCCGAAAGGCATCCCCTCTTTCTTCAACAAGTATCGGTATGTTTTCGGATTCGTTTCGTTCATGCGATATGTGCAATCTTGGAGCATCTTTTGCATTTAGTTTTCATTTTTCTTTTATGAACCATGCTGGTATGAGATGGTCCTTGGTTGATTTATAGAATTCTCTTTGCACTTCACTTATATCTTTTGAGTATGGCTTTATAGAATGCTTCATGTGCTTCGCTCATATCATTTGAAGTCTGGATTGCCTGTTTCTCTTTACATAGAAAATCGCCATTTGTAGAATGCTCTTTTGCTTCACTTATATTTGTTAGAGCATGGGCATATCTTTTGTAGAAAGAATTAAACTCTCTTGCTTCACTTATATCTATTTAGAGAGATGACAGGAATTGGTCATTCACATGGTTAGTCATAAAATCCTACATAAAACTTGTAGATCACTGAATATCATATGTTTGATTCTTGCAATAGTTTTGCGATATAAAGATGGTAATATTAGAGCCATGCTAGTGGGTAGTTGTGGATTGTAGAAATACTTGTGTTGAGGTTTGTGATTCCCGTAGCATGCACGTATGGTGAACTGTTATGTAACGAAGTTGGAGCATGAGGTATTTATTGATTGTCTTCCTTATGAGTGGCGGTCGGGACGAGCGATGGTCTTTTCCTACCAATCTATCCCCCTAGGAGCATGCACGTAGTACTTTGTTTTGATGACTAATAGATTTTTGCAATAAGTATGTGAGTTCTTTATGACTAACGTTGAGTCCATGGATTATACGCACTCTCACCCTTCCATCATTGCTAGCCTCTCTAGTACCTCGCAACTTTCGCCAGTACCATAAACCCACCATATACCTTCCTCAAAACAGCCACCATACCTACCTATCATGGCATTTCCATAGACATTCCGAGATATATTGACATGCAACTTTCATCATCATCATATACATGACTTGAGCATTCATTGTCATATTGCTTTGCATGATCGTAAGATAGCTAGCATGATGTTTTCATGGCTTGTCCGTTTTTTGATGTCATTGCTACGCTAGATCATTGCACATCCCGGTACACTGCCGGAGGCATTCATATAGAGTCATATCTTTGTTCTAGATCGAGTTGTAAGTAAATAAAAGTGTGATGATCATCATTATTAGAACATTGTCCCATGTGAGGTTATCAAAATAAAAGTGGCCAAAGAAGCCCCACAAAAAGAAAGAGAGGCCAAAGAAGCCTACAAAAAAAGAAAAAAAAGAAAAAAAACAAAAAAAATGAGAGAAAAAGAAAGAAGGGGCAATGTTACTATCCTTTTACCACACTTGTGCTTCAGAGTAGCACCATGTTCTTCATATAGAGAGTCTCTTGAGTTATCACTTTCATATACTAGTGGGAATTTTCATTATAGAGCTTGGCTTGTATATTCCAACGACGGGCTTCCTCAAATGCCCTAGGTCTTCATGAGCAAGCAAGCTGGATGCACACCCACTTAGTTTTAGTTAGAGCTTTCATATACTTATAACTCTAGTGCATCTGTTGCATGGCAATCCCTACTCACTCACATTGATATCTATTGATGGGCATCTCCATAGCCCGTTGATACGCCTAGTTGATGTGAGACTATCTTCTCCCCTTTTTGTCTTCTCCACAACCACCATTCTATTCCACCTATAGTGCTATGTCCATGGCTCACGCTCATGTATTGCGTGAAAGTTGAAAAGGTTTGAGAACGTCAAAAGTATGAAACAATTGCTTGGCTTGTCATCGGGGTTGTGCATGATGTGAGTATTTTGTGTGGTGAAGATGGAGCATAGCCAGACTATATGATTTTGTAGGGATAACTTTCTTTGGCCATGTTATTTTGAAAAGACATGATTGCTTTATTAGTAGGCTTGAAGTATTATTGTTTTTTTGTCAAATGATAGACTATTGCTTTGAATCACTCGTGTCTTAATATTCATGCCATGATTAGACATATGATCAAGACTATGCTAGGTAGCATTCCACATCAATTTTTTTATCATTTACCTACTCGAGGACGAGCAGGAATTAGGCTAGGGGATGCTGATACGTCTCTGTCGTATCTATAATTTTTGATTGTTCCATGCCAATATTATTCAACTTTCATGTACTTTTGGCAACTTTTTATACTATTTTTGGGACTAACATATTGATCCAGTGCCCAGTGACAGTTCCTGTTTGTTGCATGTTTTTTGTTTCGCAGAATATCCATATCAAACGGAGTCCAAACGGGATAAAAACTGACGGAGATTTTTTTTGGAATATATATGATTTTGGGGAAGAAAAATCCACGCGAGACGGTGCCCAAGGTGGCCACGAGGCAGGGGACGCGCCTGCCCCCCTGGGCGCGCCCCTGACCCTCGTGGGCCACCCGTAAGGCGGTTGATGCCCTTCTTTCGCCGCAAGAAAGCTAATATCTGGATAGAGATCGTGTTAAAATTTCAGCCCAATCGGAGTTACGAATCTCCGGGAATATAAGATACGGTGAAAGGGAAGAATCTGAGAACGCAGAAACAGAGAGAGACAGAGAGACAGATCCAATCTCGGAGGGGCTCTCGCCCCTCCCTTGCCATGGAGGCCATGGACCAGAGGGGAAATCCTTCTCCCATCTAGGGAGAAGGTCAAGGAAGAAGAAGAAGGAGGGGGGCTCTCTCCCCCTCGCTTCCGGTGGCATCGAAGTGCCACCGGGGGCCATCATCATCACCGCGATCTACACCAAACCTCCGCCATCTTCACCAACATCTCCATCACCTTCCCCCCTCTATCTACAGTGGTCCACTCTCTCGCAACCCTCTGTACCCTCTACTTGAACATGGTGCTTTATGCTTCATATTGTTATCCAATGATGTGTTGCCATCCTATGATGTCTCAGTAGATTTTCGTTGTCCTATCGGTGGTTGATGAATTGCTATGATTGATTTAATTTGCTTGTGGTTATTTTGTTGTCCTTTGGTGCCCATCATATGATTGCGCGCGTGGATCACACCCTAGGGTTAGTTGTATGTTGATAGGACCATGTATTGGAGGGCAAGAGTGACAGAAGCTTCAACCTAGCATAGAAATTGATGCATACGGGATTGAAGGGGGACCAATATACCTTAATGCTATGGTTGGGTTTTACCTTAATGAACGTTAGTAGTTGCGGATGCTTGCTAATAGTTCCAATCATAAGTGCATAGAATTTCAAGTCAGGGATGGCATGCTAGCAGTGGCGTCTCCCACATAATACTTGCTATCGGTCTAGTAAAGTAGTCAATTGCTTAGTGGAAATTTCGCAACTCCTACCATCACTTTTCCACACTCGCTATATTTACTTTATTGTTTCTTTATCTAAACAGCCCCTACTTTTTATTTACGTACTCTTTATTATCTTGCAAACCTATCCAATAACACCTACAAAGTACTTCTAGTTTCATACTTGTTTTAGGTAAAGCGAACGTCAAGCGTGCGTAGAGTTGTATCGGTGGTCGATAGAACTTGAGGGAATATTTTTTCTACCCTTAGTTCCTCGTTGGGTTCGACACTCTTACTTATCGAAAACTGTTGCGATCCCCTATACTTGTGGGTTATCAGGCATCAATCACGGAGGGCTTCTACATCAACACCATAGCCCTTTCGATGAAGTGTGAGTACTTTACCTCAGACCTATGGGTCCATAGTTATTAGCTAGATGGCTTCTTCTATCTTTTTGGATCTCAATACAATGTTCTCCCCCTCTCTTGTGGAGAACTATTTGATGTAATCTTCTTTTTGCGGTGTGTTTGTTGGGACCGATGAATTGTGGGTTTATGATCAAGTCTTTCTATGAACAATATTTGAATCTTCTCTGAATTCTTTTATGTATGATTGGTTATCTTTGCAAGTCTATTCGAATTATCAGTTTGGTTTGGCCTACTAGATTGATCTTTCTTGCAATGGGAGAAGTGCTTCGCTTTGGGTTCAATCTTGCGGTGTCCTTTCCCAGTGACAGTAGGGGCAGCAAGGCACGTATTGTATTGTTGCCATCGAGGATAACTAGATGGGGTTTTCATCATATTGCATGAGTCTATCCCTCTACATCATGTCATCTTGCTTAAGGCATCACTCTGTTTTTAACTTAATACTCTAGATGCATGCTAGATAGCGGTCGATGAGTGGAGTAATAGTAGTAGATGCAAGCAGGAGTCGGTCTACTTGTCTCAGACGTGATCCTATATACATGATCGTACCTAGATATTCTCATAACTATGCTCAATTCTGTCAATTGCTCAACAGTAATTTGTTCATCCACCGTAGAATACTTATGCTCTCGAGAGAAGCCACTAGTGAAACCTATGGCCCCTGGGTCTATCTTTATCATATTAATCTCCTACTACTTAGTTATTTCCTTTGCCTTTATTTTACTTTGCATCTTTATCATAAAAATACCAAAAATATTATCTTATCATATCTATCAGATCTCACTCTCGTAAGTGGCCGTGTAGGGATTGACAACCCCTATTCGCGTTGGTTGCGAGGATTTATTTGTTTTGTGCAGGTATGAGGGACTCGCGCGTAGCCTCCTACTGGACTGATACCTTGGTTCACAAAAACTGAGGGAAATACTTACGCTACTTTGCTGCATCATCCCTTCCTCTTCGGGGAAAACCAACGCAGTGCTCAAGAGGTAGCACTACCATAGGACTTCCCCGCGGGTGGCTCTTATGCGTCATACTCTGAGGCCATTCATGAGTTTAATAGAGAGCACCCTACTCACATAGGTTGCGACGTTTAACAATCATACTCATATAGGTGTGTTCTTCAAAAGATGTTCTGTAGGACGATATCTCTTCTTAAATAAGCCACTTAGAACACATTAAGATGTGCATCAACCTGCCATGCAGATTAGGAGAGTATTGCATCTTTATGGAGTGGTATTGTTAGTAGTAAGGATACTCTCCTCTCAGTTGACCAACAGTTTGTATTCCATATCTAATTCACGGGATCTCCGATCACATAGACTAGGTTAGCACTATGAACAACTCATAGGGTCTCATACCCATCTCCCTCGATGCATTATCTATCACATTACGTGATAGACCTTAGTGAAAGGATCTGCCAGATTTTTAGATGTTTGGATATAGTACTGTCGGAGTAAATGACCACGGGTAGCCTAGCCGGCTTCCCCTGGCACTTCAGAAAAATTATAGGCCGATCAAGCCTCCAAGCGTCCAAGACATGGGGCCGCCTTCCCCCAGCCGGCTACCTCCCAAGCCGGCTGCGCAAAGGCAGCCCAGCCCTGAAATCCTTGAGAAACAAGACCACGAGAAGGCTGACTCCCAGGAGCCGGCCCCTCAGCAGGCGGCTAAGATCTTGCCCTCAGAGTTTGCACCCACATAACGGCGACAAGACGGGGCGTGGCTACAGTAAAGCTTGTCACCCCCGAATCCCGGCGCACGCATGGCCACAGTGCACCGTACGGGGCGGCCATCACCCGTCCAGCGCGGCACTGTTGCCACGATGATCATGACGTCACCCACGGTGAGCGGTCAGTACGACCCGTGGGTGGCGGGCCCCCTCGGTCAGGGAGATCCCAAAGGCGGCCAGGCTTCCCCCAGTCGGCCAAGGGTATGGCCGGCTTCCAATAGCCGGCCAGCTCTCTCCCTCCAAGGAGGTGCTTCATTAAGGAGACAAGAGAAGGTAAGGCTATAGTGATGAGCCGCCTCGCGACAGCACTGTAGCCATGCTTACCACGACAAAGCCATCGTCACCAGGGGCAAGGTAACAGTAACCAGCCCCCGACAGGACCCCCGAGCGGTGGGGCCGGCCTGTCGACCAAAGGGTCGGCAGCCGGCGGGCCCACCAGACGGCGGGCCCCACCAGTCGGCGGAGAAGCCGGCGGGCGTAGACACAGACGGCTAGGGCCCACGCCCAGCCGGATTACCATTGTACCCCTGGGGGTGGGCCTATATAAACCCCCCAGGGTTCCCATGCAGGGGAGATCGCTCTTTGGATAGTTTTTAGACACCACAAGGAGAAGAGGAGCGGGCTGGCCTGGCCCTCCTTCATCCTTTCACCGAACAGCTCAAGGAGCATTCTGGAGCTACCCATCGAGCTAGTGATCATGCGGAGACCCTGCAGAGCAGCATTAGGGGTGTTATCTCCACTGAGAGCCCTGAAGCTGGGTAAGATTCGCCGGCGTGCATTTCTTCGTCTTATCCCGTTTCCAGGCACCAGCGATGTTTTATTGGCTCCCACAATGATAAGCCATCCATTGGCATATGTCGCACCAACCACCCGACAAGTACAATGTAATAACCCCGGAGTTTCTCATTTTCCTAACGACTTTAACCATCTCTGAACATGTCTTGATGACTTCATGTTATCCTTTGAGCTCGTGATCACATTTTGATTGTCGCAGTTCATAAGGAAACCCGGTACAGGTTTCTCAATAACCGGTCATTCAAGAGCCGACAAAGCCAATCTACTTCGACCGGGTTGTATCTAGTGTTGTGAGTTCTGATCCCATTGTTGACCTCGTTAAGATGGACTGCTTACAAGACTTCCAGGAAACAACACCACCTCCATGAGTGAAGACATATCGGCTCATGGCATTTATCTCATCGGCATACGAAATCTAGTTTGAGCTACTATACCCTTCATGCACCTTTGGGTACCCAGTATAGTGAATTCCATAATTCGTCGTGGCTTTCAAATAACGCATAACTCTCTCTAGAGCTTTCCAATGAACATCTCCCGGTTTTGAAACAAATCGGCTCAGTTTGCTAACAACAAAAGAGATGTCAGGTCTTGTAGCACTGGCTAAATATATAAGCGAGCCAATAATCTGAGAATATTTCAATTGATCTCTAGCAATTCTTCAGTTCTTTCGAAGCAGGACACTAGCATCATATGGTGTGTTGGAGAGGGCCTGCAGTCTCTATAGCCAAAGGGACTCAAGATCTTTTTCATATAGTGATATTGAAGCAATGTAATCCCACCATCATCATCTCTCAATAGCTTGATGTTTAGAATAACATCTGCTACTCCTAAATCCTTCATCCCAAAAAACAAGAGAGGAAATCCTTGACCTCCTTAATAACATCTTGATAGGAAAACATCTGGATCGGTGCGAGCGGCCCTCCGTTGCGGATGGTTGTACGGCTGGAACCTGCATCGTCCGGCCGGCACGAGGAGTTCTCCATCGACGGCGCCCGGCCTGTTGGGGAACATCTCATGCAATTTCAAAAAAATTCCTACGATCACACAAGATCTATCTAGGAGATGCATAGCAACGAGAGGGGGAGAGTGTGTCCACGTACCCTCATAGACCGAAAGTGGAAGCGTTAGCTTAACGCGGTTGATGTAGTCGAACGTCTTCTCGATTCAACCGATCAAGCACCGAACGTACGACACCTCCGAGTTCTGCACACGTTCAGCTCGATGACGTCCCTTGAACTCTTGATCCAGCAAAGTGTCGAGGGAGAGTTTCGTCAGCACGACGGCGTGGTGATGTGATCCGCGCAGGGCTTCGCCTAAGCACTACGACAAATATGACCGGAGGAGTAAACTGTGGAGGGGGGCACCACACACGGCTAAGAAACAACTAATGTGCTTCGAGGTGCCCACCCCCGCCCCCGTATATAAATGAGGGAGAGGGGAGGAGGCCGGCCTAGGGCGCGCCAAGTGGGGGGAGTCCCACTTGGACCTAGTCCAATTCGCCCCCCTTCCTTTTACCGGAAGGGGAAAGGGGGAAGGAGTAGGACGAGGAGAAGGAAAGGGGGGCCGCGCCCCTCCCCTTGTCCAATTCGGAATCCCCATGGGGGGCGCCACCCCTTGTGGGCTGCCTCCCCTCCCCTCTATGGCCCATATGGCCCATATCTTTCCCCCGGGGGTTTCGGTACCCCCCGGTACTCCGATATGTACCTGATACATTCCTAAACACTTCCGGTGTCCGAACACTATCGTCCAATATATCAATATTTACCTCTCGACCATTTCGAGACTTATCGTCATGTCTGTGATCTCATCCAGGACTCCGAACAATCTTTGGTCACCAAAACACATAACCCATAATACAAATCGTCATTGAACGTTAAGCGTGCGGACCCTACGGGTTCGAGAACTATGTAGACATGACCGAGACACATCTCCAATCAATAACCAACAGCAAACCCGGATGCTCATACTGGTTCCTACATATTCTAAGAAGATCTGTATCGGTCATACCGTAATGACAACATACATCATTCCGTTTGTCATCGGTATGTTACTTGCCCGAGATTCGATCGTCGGTATCTTCATACCTAGTTCAATCTCGTTACCGGCAAGTCTCTTTACTCGTTCTGTAATGCATCATCCCGCAACTAACTCATTAGTCACATTGCTTGAAAGGCTTATCATGTTGTGCATTACCGAGAGGGCCCAGAGATACCTCTCCGATACTCGGAGTGACAAATCCTAATCTCGATCTATGCCAACCCAACAAACACCTTCGGAGATACCTGTAGAGCAGCTTTATGATCACCCAGTTACGTTGTGACGTTTGATAGCACACAAGGCATTCCTCCGGTATCCAGGAGTTGCATAATCTCATAGTCAAAGGAATATGTATATGACATGAAGAAAGCTATAGCAATAAAATTGAACGATCATTATGCTAAGCTAACGGATGGGTCTTGTCCATCACATCATTCTCCTCATGATGTGATCTGGTCTATCAAATGACAACACATGTCTATGGTTAGGAAACTTAACCATCTTTGATTAACGAGCTAGTCTAGTATAGCCTTACTAGGGACAACGTGTTTTGTCTATGTATCCACACATGTATCAAGTTTTCGGTTAATACAATTCTAGCATGGATAATAAACATTTATCATGATATAAGGAAATATAAAATAACAACTTTATTATTGCCTCTAGGGCATATTTCCTTCACGCCCTGGTTCCGTTCGCTCTTCTTCGAGCAACAGAGGCGACACATTTCATTCCCCGGACTCGTCGTCCACTGTGTTAGTTCGATGTTCCAGGTTTCCAATGGTATAGCTAATTGATGAATCAAGATTTGTAAAGTTTCATCAAGTTTCTTTTTATATTGACAACAGCAATTATTTTGAGAAATGGTCTATTAATTAAATTGATATTGAGCAGGGTGGTTCACCAAAAACCTATACTTAAGGATGTTTTCTTATGGACCACTTTGCGCTAAAACTCCCCCAACGTCTCACTAATCCCCCTGAATTTTGTTGGCTTAACCTTCATGGTCTTTTCCGGTTAAATCTTTTTACTTTTGCGGGCAAGTCAAATCCTATTATAATATAATTAGCACATATGCACGTGCGTTGCAATGGGAGAAAAATTAGTATGCATTTAAAGTTAGTGAGAATTATATGTGCGAGCAAAACCCTATGCGCACGTGAAAAAGGAACATTTAGCTTCTCGGTTTCGCTGGGTGTGAAGTAATCAATCCCCTATTTTTCCATTTATTGACCGAGAGCATTTAAGAGTTTTGCTACGTCATCATACGTCAGAGAAGGCTCATGAATTATTCAATCTATTTTCTTTTCAATCGAGGAGATTTTAAGATATAAAGTTTCTGAATATTGTAGGAAACATGAACCATTTTTTAAATAGTGAACAGCTTTATTAAAATTATGTACACTTTCATAAAAACGTGAACAAAATTTGAAACAGAAACATCTTTTAGAATTCACAATTTTTGTTTTTAAAAAGATCATTTTTTATTAAAACATGAACAATATTTGAATTTGTCAACTTTTTTAGAATGGGAACCTGTGTTGCAAATTCATAACATTTTTCAAAAATGTGTATCTTTTAACATTATTTTGAATTGTGAAAATTTCACTAAAACAAGAATAGTAATCGAATTTGCAGCATTTTTTAAATTACATTTTCTTTTTAGAAATCTTGAACAATTTTGAAAAACAATAAAAGTTTTCGAAAAAATGGGAAACTTGTTTAAAGTTCCGATTTTTTTTCAAAATAGCAACAAAATTTTAGAATTCTGAAAAGTTTCTATAATTTGATTTTTTTTTTAAATTGTGAATGTTTTCTGAGAATTTTGAATTTATGAAATAAATTCTATAAGAAAATAAACTTGGAAGTGAAAAGATAGATAGGGGAAGGAGAATAAAAATAGAAATAAAACACATAAACAAAGAAAAATGGGCCAGCCCAAGATTGGTTGTCCTGCACGAAGCTCCCACTATTTGTCGCCCAGTGTGGAAAATAGAATTTTCACAGCTGCGTGGGCAGAAAAATAAGTGGGTTGGCTTCGCTGGGCCACAGTGCGCGGCCCATGTATGAATTTCTGGAAAAGCCTTTTTTTTTCCTAGCGCACGAACGCATAAGAATTTAGTACCATCTCGGATAGGAAAAAAATATTTTTGATGGTGAACCGAAGAAAAAATTGACGAAACGCACATTGCTTATTAGTAGGTATAGATATAGATTATTAGTTTTGGAGGAATAGTGCATCCTCTTAATGATTGTATCTAGAAACAATCATGTTAAATCTCAGTTGATACTTATATTAAGATCCATGCAAAGTTTTTTTTCTAGCTTTTTTTTTCTTTCTTACATATTATATTACTTGACTCGGTCTTTGTTAAATATCTGAGACCTAGCTAGTAGCACACTATCCATAAAAAAATAAAAAAAAATTCCCTCAAATATCCACTTTTTCTTTGGTTGGCCTTCTACAATAAAGTTTTGGCCCGTGATAACTTAGCAAAACGTCGTCATGTGGGGACTCAACCTTGACAAATTCTGAAAGGCAAAAGATTTGTTGTGAAGATCGTCATGTTCACTTTAAAGAATTTCAATGCTGTCACCACATAAATTGTCACGATTTTTTTGCCATGGTTCCCAACAAACGTTCGCCGAATAACATTACCCATATTATTTACAATTTTAGCATTGAGCAATGGCTATGTTTCGGTATACACCTCGTGAACTTTGGCAATCGGCATGGACGAGATAAAAAAGGACCCTGATAAATGTCACACGTGTGGGCTAAAGGAGGATGGACCACACGCCCTTCTAGCCACCTATTGTGACAGGTCAGCCTTTTTTCCACACATGCATGCAAACAGGAAAGTAAACGGATGCCGTCAGTGGAAATATTTTAGGTTTTCAAACTTTAAAATGTTTTATCTCTTAAATGACAAATCCGATTGAAAACCCGTTTTGACCATTAATTCCGTCGGGACGAGAACTTCAAAACTAGATCCCATATCGATATGTTTCGACGATATTTTTTGGCGGTCAAAAAATTGCCATGTCTATTGCACATAAATTGCCATGTTGTTTACACTAAAATTGTCATGATATGTTTCAACTACTTTTTCTTCTATGTTTAAGGTAATTTTTGACATATTATAAAGAAAGAAATTAAGGAACTAAACTTGCCACGGTGAATTACTAAAATTTTCCATGATCCATGAAATAATTTTGACATGGTTCATAATTAAAAAAAAATCCATTGTCAATTACTTTAAAAATGCATGGTCAATTACTCAAATTTGCCATGAACTAGAAACTAAAATTGCCATGGCGAATTACTTAAATTTTCCATGATACATGCACAAAAAATTGCCATGGTTCATACAAAAAATAATTTCCACGGTCAAAATACTAGAATTGCCATGGTCAAAATACTAAAATTGCCATGATCTATAAACTAAAATTTCCACCATGAATTATAAAAAATTGCCATGATCCATGCATTAAGTTTGCCATGGTTAGTTTTCAAAAATTGCCATGGTCAATTAAAAAAAATTGTCGTGAAAAGTAGTTGAAATACATTGCTAGTTCAAATCTAGAAGAAAAAAGTAGATGAAACATATCAATATGGGATCTAGTTTTGAAGTTCAGTGTCAACTTTAGTGTAATTACTATGTCAACTTCAGTGTCACATCATGGCAACTTTTGGCCCAAAAAAGTCATCGAAACATATCAATATGGGATCTAGTTTTGAAGATCTCGTCGAGACGGATTTAATGATGAAAACGGAATTTTAATCAGAATTTTTATTTAAGAGATAAAATATTTTTAAGTTCGGAAAACTAAAAAGATTCTGCTGATGTCATCTGTTTGATGTGGCAAAATAGATGATAATAATGGCATTTGGACCATGTTACTTCATGTCACACGCGTGGCACTTATCATTTGGGTAAAAAAAAGGCTAGGCCTGCCCCATATGTAAAGAACAAAATCCAGAGTAATGACGATGCTACATCTAAAATAAGAGCCTTATAAATCGGGATGAATCAATTACTAGCTAGATTTTAGGAGTCTCGCAGCAACGCGGTCGAGGACGACTCAGACGAAAGAGTGGTGTTGCCGGTATTGACCAAATAAGAGCGAACACAACCGGAGCCCGAGCTGTCAACGGAGAAAGACCTGTACGACACAAGATCCTGTGCAGCCCTGTACATGTGCCTCAGGAGCGCCGGTAGCCTCGCCTCGTAGGACTGCAGGACGTGCATGGCCTGTGCCACGGATGGCCGCTCGCTCCGGTCTGGGTGCGCGCACCAGAGCCCGACGACGAGTACCCGCTCCATCCACCGCTCGTCCGCCACGCCGCCCTTCAACCGCTCGCCGGCCGCGTCAAGGATCGCATCCCTGCCGTACAGGTTCCACACCCAGCTGAGCAGCGTGAAGGATCTCTCAGAGGTCTCGATCACCGGTCGTCGGCCAGAGGCGATCTCCAAGAGGACGACACCGAAGCTGTACACGTCTGATTCGGTGCACGGCCGGCGTGTGTTGACGAGATCAGGGTCGATGTAGCCGACGGTGCCGAGCACGGCCTTGGTGGTATGCCCTGACCCAGCGCCGTGGTCGATAAGCCTGGCCAACCCAAAGTCCCCGAGCTTGGTGCTGAGCGACGAGTCGAGAATGATGTTGCTGGGCTTAATGTCACCGTGGACAATGCACTGCTCCCACTCTCCGTGAAGGTAGTGCAGCGCGGATCCCAAGCCAAGGATGATGTTGTACCTCTGTGGCCATGTCAGATAGCTGCCGTCGTTGCTGTAGAGGTGCCTATCAAGGCTGCCCTCCGTGACAAGCTCGTAGACAAGAAGGAGCCCCTTGCGGCTGTCGCACCAACCGAGTAGTTGTACAAGGTTGCGATGCTTCAGTCTGCTTATGATCCTCACCTCTGCCTCGAACTCCTTCCTCCCCTGGGACGACGACTCTGCCGACAGCACCTTCACCGCCACAGCATGACGGTCCTGGTCACCACCGACCGCGGCTGCGTGCGTGAGTGTGAGATGACCTCGGTAAACGCTCCCGAAGCCGCCTCGCCCGAGTTTCTCCTCCTCCGCGAAGTTGCTCGTTGCGGCGACGAGCTCGTGGTACATGTACCGCCTGGGGCCGCCGGCAGCCACACCTCTCTCAAGGCCAGCTCTGTCGACACTCGGTTCTTCGGAGTCGCTACTACTATACTCATTTGCTCTTCTTTTCTTGTGTCGCCGCCATCCCAGCACCGCTGCCGCACAGACCAACAGAAAAAGCAGAGTAACTAAGATGGCTGGTAAGATTGGTACCAATTTTTTGTGGTTGTTACTGCTGGCTGGAATTGGAAGAGGAGGTTCGGCAGGTGGAGCTTGTTAGTACTAATCTTGATGCATGTAGTTAGTTTGTTAGTGGATTGACTAGTCTGATGCATGCGTGTGCGTGTGTGCTTGTGGCATTAGTGTGTGCGTGCGCGTAGTGGTAGTTGTTGGGCTGTTAGCAGCGGCCGGCCGCGTCGTCCGCGAGGCCAGCGGATCGCTCGCATGCAGCTAGGCAGGAAGTGTGGGCGATGCGTCTCCAGGCTACAAAGTCGTATGTATTCTGTTTGAGTTTGTGGCGAGCTGAAAAGGAAAAAGGGCGTTTTAGCGCCGGGGCGTTGAAGTCGCCGGGGCGTTGATCGCCAGGAAACTATCTCTTGTTCCTTCGTCTACCTCCATCCATACACGTCAGAGGGAGCTAGCTAGGCTTCGGCAACAACAATTGGTATCAGAGCCACAAGGTTCGAGGGGCGGCCATGGCGCGCGGCGGCGTCCGTGGCGCGCGCGGTGCGCGGCGGATATAAAGGTCTTGGCAACGGCACGCGGCGAGCGCGTGGCGTCGGCAACGCGCGGCGAGTCCACGGCGGTGTGGCGTGACACCGTGCGCGCGGCGAGCGCGAGGAGTCGGCAACGCGCGGCGAGTGCGCGGCGATGTGGCGTGATGCCATGCGCGCTACGAGCAGCGGCGGTCACGGAGACGAGGAGGTCGCGGAGGACCTGCGTGGTGGTGCAGAGGTCGCGATGGCTCGGCGCGACAACCGTGGAGGCGCGTGGCACGGAGACGCGGCGTGGTGGCGCACGGGACTGCGAGCAGCAGCGAGCGGCGGCTTGTGCCGGAGACGCAGCGGAGGCGTACATGCCGACGAGGCGACAACGACGAGCCAGGGCTCCTGTCGGCAGGCCGTGCGGCGAGGCCACGGCTTAGGGGATGAGTGTTGGCCGGAATAAGCCGCAGCGCTAGTGTTGGACGCGTCGGGTGCATGTATGGGCGCGCGCCAGGCGTGTCAGGTGCGGCGGGACCGCGGTGTAGGCGTGTGTGATCGGGCTCATCGGGCGTGACAGATTCCCGCGGGACGTGCGGGACGCACTGGTGCAGTCGGGCTCGTCGGGCGCGTCAGGTGCGCAGGACGTGCGGAACGCACTGGTGCGGTCGGGCTCGTCGGGCGCGTCAGGTGCGCAGGACGTGCGGGACGCACTACTGCAGTCGGGCTCGTTGGGCGCGTCGAGTGCGCACGGGACGGGCGTGGCGCAGAGGGACGCTGGGCGTGTGTCGCCGGCGGACAAGGAGCTCGGCGTATGTCGCTGGGATCGTGACGGAGCACGGTATGATCGGCGTCGGTGCGCCGGGTCGGGTCCGGCGGCTGGATCACAGTTGTGGCGGCGACATCGACGACGAGAGCTGCAACAACTCCGGAGACGGCAAGTCAAGATTAGGAGGGGAAATGTTAGTACTAATCTTGATGCATGTAGTTAGTTGGTTAGTGGATTGACTAGTCTGATGCATGCGTGTGCGTGTGTGCTTGTGGCATTAGTGTGTGCGTGCGCGTAGTGGTAGTTGTTGGGCTGTTAGCAGCGGCCGGCCGCGTCGTGCGCGAGGCCAGCGGATCGCTCACATGCAGCTAGGCAGAAAGCGTGGGCGCTACGTCTCCAGGCTACAAAGCCGTATGTATTCTGTTTGAGTTTGTGGCGAGCTGAAAAGGAAAAAAGGCGTTTTAGCGCCGGGGCGTTGAAGTCGCCGGGGCGTTGGTCGCCAGGAAACTATCTCTTGTTCCTTCGTCTACCTCCATCCATACACGTCAGAGAGAGTTAGCTAGGCTTCGGCAACAACAATTGGTATCAGAGCCACAAGGTTCGAGGGGCGGCCGTGGCGCGCGCGGTGCGCGGCGGATATGAAGGTCTTGGCAACAGCACGCGGCGAGCGCGTGGCGTCGGCAACGCGCGGCGAGTCCACGGCGGTGTGGCGTGACACCGTGCGCGCGGCGAGCGCGAGGAGTCGGCAACGCGCGGCGAGTGCGCGGCGATGTGGCGTGATGCCATGCGCGCTACGAGCAGCGGCGGTCACGGAGACGAGGAGGTCGCGAGGACCTGCGTGGTGGTGCAGAGGTCGCGACGGCTCGGCGCGACAACCGTGGAGGCGCGTGGCACGGAGACGCGGCGTGGTGGCGCACGGGACTGCGAGCAGCAGCGAGCGGCGGCTTGTGCCGGAGACGCAGCGGAGGCGTACATGCCGACGAGGCGACAACGACGAGCCAGGGCTCCTGTCGGCAGGCCGTGCGGCGAGGCCACGTCTTAGGGGATGAGTGTTGGCCGGAATAAGCCGCAGCGCTAGTGTTGGACGCGTCGGCTGCATGTATGGGCGCGCGCCAGGCGTGTTAGGCGCGGCGGGACCGCGGTGTAGGCGTGTGTGATCGGGCTCATCGGGCGTGACAGATTCGCGCGGGACGTGCGGGACGCACTGGTGCGGTCGGGCTCGTCGGGCGCGTCAGGTGCGCAGGACGTGCGGGACGCACTGGTGCGGTCGGGCTCGTCGGGCGCGTCAGGTGCGCAGGACGTGCGGGACGCACTGCTGCCGTCGGGCTCGTTGGGCGCGTCGGGTGCGCACGGGACGGGCGTGGCGCAGAGGGACGCTGGGCGTGTGTCGCCGGCGGACAAGGAGCTCGGCGTATGTCGCTGGGATCGTGACGGAGCACGGGACGATCGGCGTCGGTGCGCCGGGTCGGGTCCGGCAGCTGGATCACAGTTGTGGCGGCGACATCGACGACGAGAGCTGCAACAACTCCGGAGACGGCAAGTCAAGATTAGGAGGGGAAATGTTAGTACTAATCTTGATGCATGTAGTTAGTTGGTTAGTGGATTGACTAGTCTGATGCATGCGTGTGCGTGTGTGCTTGTGGCATTAGTGTGTGCGTGCGCGTAGTGGTAGTTGTTGGGCTGTTAGCAGCGGCCGGCCGCGTCGTGCGCGAGGCCAGCGGATCGCTCACATGCAGCTAGGCAGAAAGCGTGGGCGCTACGTCTCCAGGCTACAAAGCCGTATGTATTCTGTTTGAGTTTGTGACGAGCTGAAAAGGAAAAAGGGCGTTTTAGCGTTAGGGCGTTGAAGTCGCCGGGGCGTTGGTCGCCAGGAAACTATCTCTTGTTCCTTCGTCTACCTCCATCCATACACGTCAGAGAGAGTTAGCTAGGCTTCGGCAACAACAATTGGTATCAGAGCCACAAGGTTCGAGGGGCGGCCGTGGCGCGCGGCGGCGTCCGTGGCGCGCGCGGTGCACGGCGGATATGAAGGTCTTGGCAACGGCACGCGGCGAGCGCGTGGCGTCGGCAACGCACGGCGAGTCCACGGCGGTGTGGCGTGACACCGTGCGCGCGGCGAGCGCGAGGAGTCGGCAACGCGCGGCGAGTGTGCGGCGATGTGGCGTGATGCCATGCGCGCTACGAGCAGCGGCGGTCACGGAGACGAGGAGGTCGCGAGGACCTGCGTGGTGGTGCAGAGGTCGCGACGGCTCGGCGCGACAACCGTGGAGGCGCGTGGCACGGAGACGCGGCATGGTGGCGCACGGGACTGCGAGCAGCAGCGAGCGGCGGCTTGTGCCGGAGACGCAGCGGATGCGTACATGCCGACGAGGCGACAACGACGAGCCAGGGCTCCTGTCGGCAGGCCGTGCGGCGAGGCCACGGCTTAGGGGATGAGTGTTGGCCGGAATAAGCCGCAGCGCTAGTGTTGGACGCGTCGGGTGCATGTATGGGCGCGCGCCGGGCGTGTCAGGCGCGGCGGGACCGCGGTGTAGGCGTGTGTGATCGGGCTCATCGGGTGCGCAGGACGTGCGGGACGCACTGGTGCGGTCGGGCTCGTCGGGCGCGTCAGGTGCGCAGGACGTGCGGGACGCACTGGTGCGGTCGGGCTCGTCGGGCGCGTCAGGTGCGCACGGGACGGGCGTGGCGCAGAGGGACGCTGGGCGTGTGTCGCCGGCGGACAAGGAGCTCGGCGTATGTCGCTGGGATCGTGACGGAGCACGGTATGATCGGCGTCGGTGCGCCGGGTCGGGTCCGGCGGCTGGATTACAGTTGTGGCGGCGACATCGACGACGAGAGCTGCAACAACTCCGGAGACGGCAAGTCAAGATTAGGAGGGGAAATGTTAGTACTAATCTTGATGCATGTAGTTAGTTGGTTAGTGGATTGACTAGTCTGATGCATGCGTGTGCGTGTGTGCTTGTGGCATTAGTGTGTGCGTGCGCGTAGTGGTAGTTGTTGGGCTGTTAGCAGCGGCCGGCCGCGTCGTGCGCGAGGCCAGCGGATCGCTCACATGCAGCTAGGCAGAAAGCGTGGGCGCTACGTCTCCAGGCTACAAAGCCGTATGTATTCTGTTTGAGTTTGTGACGAGCTGAAAAGGAAAAAGGGCGTTTTAGCGTTGGGGCGTTGAAGTCGCCGGGGCGTTGGTCGCCAGGAAACTATCTCTTGTTCCTTCGTCTACCTCCATCCATACACGTCAGAGAGAGTTAGCTAGGCTTCGGCAACAACAATTGGTATCAGAGCCACAAGGTTCGAGGGGCGGCCGTGGCGCGCGGCGGCGTCCGTGGCGCGCGCGGTGCGCGGCGGATATGAAGGTCTTGGCAACGGCACGCGGCGAGCGCGTGGCGTCGGCAACGCACGGCGAGTCCACGGCGGTGTGGCGTGACACCGTGCGCGCGGCGAGCGCGAGGAGTCGGCAACGCGCGGCGAGTGTGCGGCGATGTGGCGTGATGCCATGCGCGCTACGAGCAGCGGCGGTCACGGAGACGAGGAGGTCGCGAGGACCTGCGTGGTGGTGCAGAGGTCGCGACGGCTCGGCGCGACAACCGTGGAGGCGCGTGGCACGGAGACGCGGCATGGTGGCGCACGGGACTGCGAGCAGCAGCGAGCGGCGGCTTGTGCCGGAGACGCAGCGGATGCGTACATGCCGACGAGGCGACAACGACGAGCCAGGGCTCCTGTCGGCAGGCCGTGCGGCGAGGCCACGGCTTAGGGGATGAGTGTTGGCCGGAATAAGCCGCAGCGCTAGTGTTGGACGCGTCGGGTGCATGTATGGGCGCGCGCCGGGCGTGTCAGGCGCGGCGGGACCGCGGTGTAGGCGTGTGTGATCGGGCTCATCGGGTGCGCAGGACGTGCGGGACGCACTGGTGCGGTCGGGCTCGTCGGGCGCGTCAGGTGCGCAGGACGTGCGGGACGCACTGGTGCGGTCGGGCTCGTCGGGCGCGTCAGGTGCGCACGGGACGGGCGTGGCGCAGAGGGACGCTGGGCGTGTGTCGCCGGCGGACAAGGAGCTCGGCGTATGTCGCTGGGATCGTGACGGAGCACGGTATGATCGGCGTCGGTGCGCCGGGTCGGGTCCGGCGGCTGGATTACAGTTGTGGCGGCGACATCGACGACGAGAGCTGCAACAACTCCGGAGACGGCAAGTCAAGATTAGGAGGGGAAATGTTAGTACTAATCTTGATGCATGTAGTTAGTTGGTTAGTGGATTGACTAGTCTGATGCATGCGTGTGCGTGTGTGCTTGTGGCATTAGTGTGTGCGTGCGCGTAGTGGTAGTTGTTGGGCTGTTAGCAGCGGCCGGCCGCGTCGTGCGCGAGGCCAGCGGATCGCTCACATGCAGCTAGGCAGAAAGCGTGGGCGCTACGTCTCCAGGCTACAAAGCCGTATGTATTCTGTTTGAGTTTGTGACGAGCTGAAAAGGAAAAAGGGCGTTTTAGCGTTGGGGCGTTGAAGTCGCCGGGGCGTTGGTCGCCAGGAAACTATCTCTTGTTCCTTCGTCTACCTCCATCCATACACGTCAGAGAGAGTTAGCTAGGCTTCGGCAACAACAATTGGTATCAGAGCCACAAGGTTCGAGGGGCGGCCGTGGCGCGCGGCGGCGTCCGTGGCGCGCGCGGTGCGCGGCGGATATGAAGGTCTTGGCAACGGCACGCGGCGAGCGCGTGGCGTCGGCAACGCGCGGCGAGTCCACGGCGGTGTGGCGTGACACCGTGCGCGCGGCGAGCGCGAGGAGTCGGCAACGCGCGGCGAGTGTGCGGCGATGTGGCGTGATGCCATGCGCGCTACGAGCAGCGGCGGTCACGGAGACGAGGAGGTCGCGAGGACCTGCGTGGTGGTGCAGAGGTCGCGACGGCTCGGCGCGACAACCGTGGAGGCGCGTGGCACGGAGACGCGGCATGGTGGCGCACGGGACTGCGAGCAGCAGCGAGCGGCGGCTTGTGCCGGAGACGCAGCGGAGGCGTACATGCCGACGAGGCGACAACGACGAGCCAGGGCTCCTGTCGGCAGGCCGTGCGGCAAGGCCACGGCTTAGGGGATGAGTGTTGGCCGGAATAAGCCGCAGCGCTAGTGTTGGACGCGTCGGGTGCATGTATGGGCGCGCGCCGGGCGTGTCAGGCGCGGCGGGACCGCGGTGTAGGCGTGTGTGATCGGGCTCATCGGGTGCGCAGGACGTGCGGGACGCACTGGTGCGGTCGGGCTCGTCGGGCGCGTCAGGTGCGCAGGACGTGCGGGACGCACTGGTGCGGTCGGGCTCGTCGGGCGCGTCAGGTGCGCACGGGACGGGCGTGGCGCAGAGGGACGCTGGGCGTGTGTCGCCGGCGGACAAGGAGCTCGGCGTATGTCGCTGGGATCGTGACGGAGCACGGTATGATCGGCGTCGGTGCGCCGGGTCGGGTCCGGCGGCTGGATTACAGTTGTGGCGGCGACATCGACGACGAGAGCTGCAACAACTCCGGAGACGGCAAGTCAAGATTAGGAGGGGAAATGTTAGTACTAATCTTGATGCATGTAGTTAGTTGGTTAGTGGATTGACTAGTCTGATGCATGCGTGTGCGTGTGTGCTTGTGGCATTAGTGTGTGCGTGCGCGTAGTGGTAGTTGTTGGGCTGTTAGCAGCGGCCGGCCGCGTCGTGCGCGAGGCCAGCGGATCGCTCACATGCAGCTAGGCAGAAAGCGTGGGCGCTACGTCTCCAGGCTACAAAGCCGTATGTATTCTGTTTGAGTTTGTGGCGAGCTGAAAAGGAAAAAAGGCGTTTTAGCGCCGGGGCGTTGAAGTCGCCGGGGCGTTGGTCGCCAGGAAACTATCTCTTGTTCCTTCGTCTACCTCCGTCCATACACGTCAGAGAGAGCTAGCTAGGCTTCGGCAACAACAATTGGTATCAGAGCCACAAGGTTCGAGGGGCGGCCGTGGCGCGCGCGGTGCGCGGCGGATATGAAGGTCTTGGCAACGGCACGCGGCGAGCGCGTGGCGTCGGCAACGCGCGGCGAGTCCACGGCGGTGTGGCGTGACACCGTGCGCGCGGCGAGCGCGAGGAGTCGGCAACGCGCGGCGAGTGCGCGGCGATGTGGCGTGATGCCATGCGCGCTACGAGCAGCGGCGGTCACGGAGACGAGGAGGTCGCGAGGACCTGCGTGGTGGTGCAGAGGTCGCGACGGCTCGGCGCGACAACCGTGGAGGCGCGTGGCACGGAGACGCGGCGTGGTGGCGCACGGGACTGCGAGCAGCAGCGAGCGGCGGCTTGTGCCGGAGACGCAGCGGAGGCGTACATGCCGACGAGGCGACAACGACGAGCCAGGGCTCCTGTCGGCAGGCCGTGCGGCGAGGCCACGTCTTAGGGGATGAGTGTTGGCCGGAATAAGCCGCAGCGCTAGTGTTGGACGCGTCGGGTGCATGTATGGGCGCGCGCCAGGCGTGTTAGGCGCGGCGGGACCGCGGTGTAGGCGTGTGTGATCGGGCTCATCGGGCGTGACAGATTCGCGCGGGACGTGCGGGACGCACTGGTGCGGTCGGGCTCGTCGGGCGCGTCAGGTGCGCAGGACGTGCGGGACGCACTGGTGCGGTCGGGCTCGTCGGGCGCGTCGGGTGCGCACGGGACGGGCGTGGCGCAGAGGGACGCTAGGCGTGTGTCGCCGGCGGACAAGGAGCTCGGCGTATGTCGCTGGGATCGTGACGGAGCACGGGACGATCGGCGTCGGTGCGCCGGGTCGGGTCCGGCAGCTGGATCACAGTTGTGGCGGCGACATCGACGACGAGAGCTGCAACAACTCCGGAGACGGCAAGTCAAGATTAGGAGGGGAAATGTTAGTACTAATCTTGATGCATGTAGTTAGTTGGTTAGTGGATTGACTAGTCTGATGCATGCGTGTGCGTGTGTGCTTGTGGCATTAGTGTGTGCGTGCGCGTAGTGGTAGTTGTTGGGCTGTTAGCAGCGGCCGGCCGCGTCGTGCGCGAGGCCAGCGGATCGCTCACATGCAGCTAGGCAGAAAGCGTGGGCGCTACGTCTCCAGGCTACAAAGCCGTATGTATTCTGTTTGAGTTTGTGACGAGCTGAAAAGGAAAAAGGGCGTTTTAGCGTTGGGGCGTTGAAGTCGCCGGGGCGTTGGTCGCCAGGAAACTATCTCTTGTTCCTTCGTCTACCTCCATCCATACACGTCAGAGAGAGTTAGCTAGGCTTCGGCAACAACAATTGGTATCAGAGCCACAAGGTTCGAGGGGCGGCCGTGGCGCGCGGCGGCGTCCGTGGCGCGCGCGGTGCGCGGCGGATATGAAGGTCTTGGCAACGGCACGCGGCGAGCGCGTGGCGTCGGCAACGCGCGGCGAGTCCACGGCGGTGTGGCGTGACACCGTGCGCGCGGCGAGCGCGAGGAGTCGGCAACGCGCGGCGAGTGTGCGGCGATGTGGCGTGATGCCATGCGCGCTACGAGCAGCGGCGGTCACGGAGACGAGGAGGTCGCGAGGACCTGCGTGGTGGTGCAGAGGTCGCGACGGCTCGGCGCGGCAACCGTGGAGGCGCGTGGCACGGAGACGCGGCATGGTGGCGCACGGGACTGCGAGCAGCAGCGAGCGGCGGCTTGTGCCGGAGACGCAGCGGAGGCGTACATGCCGACGAGGCGACAACGACGAGCCAGGGCTCCTGTCGGCAGGCCGTGCGGCGAGGCCACGGCTTAGGGGATGAGTGTTGGCCGGAATAAGCCGCAGCGCTAGTGTTGGACGCGTCGGGTGCATGTATGGGCGCGCGCCGGGCGTGTCAGGCGCGGCGGGACCGCGGTGTAGGCGTGTGTGATCGGGCTCATCGGGTGCGCAGGACGTGCGGGACGCACTGGTGCGGTCGGGCTCGTCGGGCGCGTCAGGTGCGCAGGACGTGCGGGACGCACTGGTGCGGTCGGGCTCGTCGGGCGCGTCAGGTGCGCAGGACATGCGGGACGCACTGGTGCGGTCGGGCTCGTCGGGCGCGTCGGGTGCGCACGGGACGGGCGTGGCGCAGAGGGACGCTGGGCGTGTGTCGCCGGCGGACCAGGAGCTCGACGTATGTCGCTGGGATCGTGACGGAGCACGGTACGATCGGCGTCGGTGCGCCGGGTCGGGTCCGGCGGCTGGATCACAGATGTGGCGGCGACATCGACGACGAGAGCTGCAACAACTTCGGAGACGGCAAGTCAAGATTAGGAGGGAAAATGTTAGTACTAATCTTGATGCATGTAGTTAGTTGGTTAGTGGATTGACTAGTCTGATGCATGCGTGTGCGTGTGTGCTTGTGGCATTAGTGTGTGCGTGCGCGTAGTGGTAGTTGTTGGGCTGTTAGCAGCGGCCGGCCGCGTCGTGCGCGAGGCCAACGGATCGCTCACATGCAGCTAGGCAGAAAGCGTGGGCGCTACGTCTCCAGGCTACAAAGCCGTATGTATTCTGTTTGAGTTTGTGGCGAGCTGAAAAGGAAAAAAGGCGTTTTAGCGCCGGGGCGTTGAAGTCGCCGGGGCGTTGGTCGCCAGAAAATTATCTCTTGTTCCTTCGTCTACCTCCATCCATACACGTCAGAGAGAGCTAGCTAGGCTTCGGCAACAACAATTGGTATCAGAGCCACAAGGTTCGAGGGGCGGCCGTGGCACGCGGCGGCGTCCGTGGCGCGCGCGGTGCGCGGCGGATATGAAGGTCTTGGCAACGGCACGCGGCGAGCGCGTGGCGTCGGCAACGCGCGGCGAGTCCTCGGCGGTTTGGCGTGACACCGTGCGCGCGGCGAGCGCGAGGAGTCGGCAACGCGCGGCGAGTGCGCGGCGATGTGGCGTGATGCGATGCGCGCTACGAGCAGCGGCGGTCATGGAGACGAGGAGGTCGCGGAGGACCTGCGTGGTGGTGCAGAGGTCGCGACGGCTCGGCGCGACAACCGTGGAGGCGCGTGGCACGGAGACGCGGCGTGGTGGCGCACGGGACTGCGAGCAGCAGCGAGCGGCGGCTTGTGCCGGAGACGCAGCGGAGGCGTACATGCTGACGAGGCGACAACGACGAGTCAGGGCTCCTGTCGGCAGGCCGTGCGGCGAGGCCACGGCTTAGGGGATGAGTGTTGGCCGGAATAAGCCGCAGCGCTAGTGTTGGACGCGTCGGGTGCATGTATGGGCGCGCGCCAGGCGTGTCAGGCGCGGCGGGACCGCGGTGTAGGCGTGTGTGATCGGGCTCATCGGGCGTGACAGATTCGCGCGGGACGTGCGGGACGCACTGGTGCGGTCGGGCTCGTCGGGCGCGTCAGGTGCGCAGGACGTGCGGGACGCACTGGTGCGGTCGGGCTCGTCAGGTGCGTCAGGTGCGCAGGACGTGCGGTCGGGCTCGGTTGGCTCGTCGGGTGCGGACGGGACGGGCGTGGCGTAGAGGGACGCTGGGCGTGTGTCACCGGCGGATAAGGAGCTCGGCGTATGTCGCTGGGATCGTGATGGAGCATGATACGATCGGCGTCGGTGCGCCGGGTCGGGTCCGGCGGCTAGATCACAGTTGTAGCGGCGACATCGACGACGAGAGGTGCAACAACTCCGAAGACGGCAAGTCAAGATTAGGAGGGAAAATGTTAGTACTAATCTTGATGCATGTAGTTAGTTGGTTAGTGGATTGACTAGTCTGATGCATGCGTGTGCGTGTGTGCTTGTGGCATTAGTGTGTGCGTGCGCGTAGTGGTAGTTGTTGGGCTGTTAGCAGCGGCCGGCCGCGTCGTGCGCGAGGCCAGCGGACATGCAGCTAGGCAGAAAGCGTGAGCGCTACATCTTCAGGCTACAAAGTCGTATGTATTCTGTTTGAATTTGTGGCGAACTGAAAAGGAAAAAAGGCGTTTTAACACCGGGACGTTGAATTCGCCGGGGCGTTGAAGTCCCGAACCTGCAACTCCGGCTAAAGACAAAGTTCTTCAAGCTTCCCCTTCCCTGGTCAGTACACGAATGGCATACGAACTGGTTTTACTGCAAGATTGGCGTAGGTACACGGATGCACTAGAGCAATGGCTGGGAGAGCTCATGTATTATCTCTTGTCATCTGGTGTAATGATGATTTAAGATTGAATAACCATTTGATTGATTTGTTCTAAATGGTCACTCATGTGGGAAAATGTTCCACAGAGAAAATGATGGAAAACTTATTCAATGTTGACCCGTTCTCTATATTAGAAAAGCGCAAGTAATTCCATCTGATTAGAATTATGAGATTTTTTTTAATTTGAAATGAAGAGATTGGTAATGAGAGAAATCAAATGGCTAATAATACTATTGTGTTTACGGTGTGATGCTATCTACTCTTCGTTTGATTGTTCAGGCCACTGGTCCATCAACTATATGTAAACTCTTAACGGTATGCGATACCTCTAGGGGATCGAGAGCATCAACGTGGTTACAAAGAGGGATTGTGGTGTGGTTTAGCATGATGCAACCGAAAAACGAAGTGGAAAGCTTGGAATTATTTGGTACAGAGATATAGGTATTGGTTGGAAGAAGAGTGATCTAAAGATAAGAAAGAAGTCTACAATGTCACCAGATGTGCATGATAATCATAAAAGTATATTTTAGACATAATTAGTGTTGAGCCCTGTAGTATGTATGACCCTGTTGCAATGCATGGGTAATTACCTATTATTTCTTAAAGCAAACATGGCTTGTTACGCTGGAAAATAGCAGAGAACACAAGAAAAAGGCCTCCCAAGCTTTTAGTGACCGGCCCAGTAAGGATCCCTTAGTGTGTGTTTTTTTGTAGTTTGGTTATGTCTTCCCCTTTTATTTTATTTTTCCTTAGTTATAATATATACTATATATAGTTACTCTGTTTAATTTTCAAAAATGTTTAAGTGTGTATAATAAAAATATCCAGGGAGTGTTAAATTTTTGTTCCCCTTGGTTAGGAAAAATGTCCGTGACATTTATAAAAATGTTAACGCATTTTAAAAAATATTGATAACGTTATAAAATGTTTGTGACATTGAAAACACTTAAAAATGTTTGCACATTAAAAAAATGTATATCATACTTCGAAAAAATGTTCAAAGTTTGCTTCTAAAATGTTAGCTGTGTATTAAAAATGTTTGTATCATTTAGAAAATATGTGCATAACACATAGAAAAATGTTTGAATGTTTTCAAAATGTTGATGACATTTAAAATATATATTCAAACGTGTGTTTACAATTTTTCACTGTGTATTTAAAAAAAATGATCCATATGCATTTTGCAAAATGTGCAAAATGTATTTGGACAAATATTCAACATGTATTTGGATGATGTTTGATGTGTATGTAACAAATGTTCAACCTATATACAAAAAATATTAAACGCGTATTTAAAAAATCAACAAAGTATTTGAAAATTGAAAAATAAAAAATAAATACAACCAGAAAACCCAGAAAGAAAATCAATGAATTCCAACAAAGAAAACACAGTAAAAAAACACGCGAAGAGAATTGATAAAGAAACCATAAAAATCAGAGAAAAAAACCACATGAAAGGTTCTAAAACCAATCCGTTTGGGTCTGTAGAACCTTTCCAAAACCGCTTTAGTAGGCCAGCCCACTAAGGTGAGCACACACCGAGAGCTAGAGGCGAGATGAGAATACATCTTGCAGTAAGCGATATATTCCTGCGCGAGTCCTACGTCCTGATCAATAGAAAAAGAGGTTGTCTGTAGTCTCCCCTAGATGGGTTCCCTAGCACATGGAAAGATAGATGTACCAACGGATTCACGGAAAAAAGACAGATGTATCAACTTGCACGATCGTAAAACACCTTTATCCAACAACAGCAGATGTTGTGGACATCTAGCAAAACTGCCATAATATTTTATGCGAGCTTTGGCATTCTTGGTTTCCAATATTACAATTCTAGAGTTATACATATAATACTATTTATAATTTTAGCATTGACCACTGTCTAGGCTATGCTTTGCTGTCTGAGATGTCGGGAAGAGCAATGCGACATCCACCGAAGGTTATTAAGGTTTATGGGTTGATCTTGACCTGACAAGCTTTGATTGGATAAGAGGAAAGAAGGGGCCCCACCAGGGTGAAATTGTGGGGGTATGTGTGTGTGTGTGTGTGTGTGTGTGTGTGTGTGTGTGTGTGTGTGGCAGGGGGGAGGGGGGAGTGGGTGGAGAAAATTAGAGGAAGGGCTCGTAACAGGTCCGTACGTCTAGCATTTTGGAACTTTGGCAATCTGCATGCCGTATTGTAAAGATACATAGGGTCATCTAGACAAGAGTTAGCAAAGCCGAGATACTAAAGCCCAACTAATTCTACATTTTTAGGACAGTAAGGCAACACCTAATCCACAATTCAAAAAGAAATTAGGCTAAACAATTACAAAAAAAAAAGACTGCACCTAATCCCGGCCCTCTCATGAAATGGGCGTTTCTAGCTGTTTTGATTTTTTTTTTCTGATGGACATTCCTGACTGTTGGATCTTCGTTTGAGGCTGTGTTGCCCGTGAACTGGGCTAAACAGCACAAGGGCAGCTACTCCAGTAGCTTTTCTAGAGCCCTGTGGTTAATTGTGCCCGTTTTCCGGGGCACCCCTATTTCTCGCTTTATGCGAGCACATGGGCACACCTCACGTCGGGGGCCCAGATGGGGCCACGCAGGTGCGCGGGAGCCAAAGGCCTGTTTTTTTTCAGTTTTCAATTCTCGTTTTTTGCTTTCTTTTTGAACTTTTATTTATGTTTTAAAATATTCTAGATATATATACAAAAAACACTCATCAAAAACACATTTTAGAAAATGTTGAACTACTATTTGAAAAATGTTGAATAAGTATTAAAAACTGTTGAGCAAATATTTGAAATTTTTGAATCAGTACTAAAAATGTTGAACAAGTATTAAAATTTGTTGAATGAGTATTTTAAAATGTTGAACAACAATTTGAAATGTTGAACAAGTATTTGAAAATGTTGAATAAATATTAAAAATGTTGAATGAGTATTTGAAAAATGTGGAACAAGTGTTTGAAAATATTAATAAGTATTAAAATATTGAAAATTATTTAGAAAATGTTGAATAAATGTTAAACAATGTTTAACAAGTATTTAAAAAATACTGAAATAATTATTAAAATTTTGAAAAAATATTTGAATTTTTTTGAATAAGCGTTCGGACAATGCCGAATGTTTATACAAAAATAATGTTGGTCACTTATTAAAAAATGTTTTTTGACACATATGATAATGTAGAGTGAAAACGAAAACAAACGTAAGAAAAAACGAAAGAAAAAAGACAAATGGAGAAGAAAAAGAAAAACAAACAAAAAATGAAGAAACAAAAACGCAAGAAAAAAATGAAGAAAAAAATACAAGCAAGAATGAAAAATAATGGAGTAAAAAACAAAATAAAACAGAAAAAAGGGGCTCAAATAGCTTCAAGTAGGATGCGCCCTCAAATTATACACAAGGGCGAAGCTGGCCGGGTGGCTAGCAGTGTAGCGCGTGGTCTAGCAGACCCGGGATCGAATCTGGGTTTCTCTCGTGCTTTCTTGGACCCAACGATTCCGTTGTGTTCCCTCCATCCCAAAATAAGTGTCTCAAGCTTAGTACGCTTATTTTGGGGTGGAGGGAGTAGCATAGTTCTGGTCAACTGATTCGGGCAAGTATTGAGGTTGGTTCTCATAATTTGGTTGGGGAATTTTTCAGTCTACAATGGCTGCTTCGTATCTTCATGTTTTCAAATTATTCTTACTGATAAAGAACCTAATTACGAGCCTTTGCAATTGTTACCTTCCCTGAATTTATCTTTCTTCAATTGCCTCGTTCACATGGTATACTAGGTAAAATAAGGGTTCCGTATACAAGCTTGAAGCTTTGTTTTAGTACCAGTACACCATTGAAGCTGTTATATGCATACATCTTATTAGTTACAGTTTTGCTAAAGCACATCTAGATGTGCCTTAATTATTACACATCTAAGTCCTATTTCATCTAAGTCCTTGATCACGACTGTCATGTCCTAGAGCAGCATAGTAATGCGGCATTCCATGATTACTGAATTCACTGAAGCGGAACAATTTAAACAAAAGTTAACAAGTTGTGCAATCACCCTGACCTCTCAGCAGTATGCTTCGGTACACCATGAACTTCAAATCTCAACCTTGTTCAGTCGATTAATCTGAATGAAATATCTCATAATTCTGCAATGGGCGTGTTAAGAAAGCTCTTGACAATGGAGTTCTACTAGCAGAGGTAAGTTATTTTGTTCTTGAGAAGGTACTCATGTATGCAGATAACCTTTCTAACCGGACATGTTCACACCATAGTTTGAGCAATGGTGTACCTCGTTTCAAAGGTCTATGTCAATACAGTTGGAGATCCTGAAAAGTACAGGATCAAACTTAGCGAAAACTTTCCAGGCATCAAATTTGTGGTTGCCAAGAAAGCTGACAGTCTCTACCCTGCTGTCAGTGATTTGCCAAGGTATTTTCTTGTCAAAGTTTTCCTATGTAACTACTTCGATGCCCCCCAAAAAACAAATAATATAGTGCGAGAGTCAAGACTCAAGACTCACATATATGGGCTTTGTTATGAACTGTTACAACCAAGTCGCAGGGTGCTCCTGTCTAAAAAAAAACTGTCTAAAAGTCGCAGGGTGCTGATTAAATAAAGTTCACAATCCTCAGTGTACTTTAATTACTAAGAAAATATACACATATTACTTGATACTGTATTAATTTAATATAAAAAAGTAAAATGCCTTCATATACTTGCATCGGCCTCTAATATTGTAGTGTCAAAATAGACGGGCACAGCGCATCTTCAATGGTCTAGTCTAAAAATAGTCTTGCTAAATTTCAGTCGACCGAGACTTGATGCTATATTCATAAGATCTTACAATTTTTCTTTTTGGTTTTTTTCTTTTTACATGTTATGTCATTTGACTGACCTTGTCACACCCTCTGAAAAAGTCTTACAAATCAATTAGCCATCCCTGGAATATCGTAGCAACGCAGTCGAGGATGACTCAGAGGAAAGAGTGGTGCTGCCAGTGCTGTCTGAAGAAGAGCGAACACGACCAGAGCTGGAGCTCTCAACGGAGAAAGACCCGTACGGGCCAGACGACGCGGGGTCCGGCACAGTCCTGTACATGTGCAGCGGCAGCGCCGGCAGCCTCACCTCGTCGGACTGCAGGACGTGCATGGCCTGCGCGATGGACGGCCGCTCGCCCTGGTCTGGGTGTGCACACCAGAGCCCGACGACAAGCACCCGCTCCATCCACCGAGCGTCCGCCTCGTCACCCCTCAGCCGCTCATCCGCGGCGTCGAGGATTGTGTTCCTGCCATACATGCTCCACACCCACCTGAGCAGAGTGAAGGATTTCCCCGCGGTCTCCGTCACCGGCCGCCGGCCGGAGACGATCTCCAGTAGAACGATCCCGAAGCTGTACACGTCGGACTCGGTGCACGGCCGACGCGTGTTGACGAACTCGGGGTCGATGTAGCCGGCGGTGCCGAGCACGGCCTTGGTGCTCTGCAGCAACCCCGTGTCGTGGTCGACGAGCCGGGCCAACCCGAAGTCCCCGAGCTTGGTGCTCATCGACGAGTCCAGCATGATGTTGCTGGGCTTGATGTCGCCGTGCACGATGCACTGCTCCCACTCTCCGTGGAGGTAGCGCAACGCGGATCCCAAGCCGAGGATGATCTTGTACCTCTGTGTCCATGTGAGATGCTTTCCGTCCTTGTTGTAGAGGTGCCTGTCTAGGCTGCCCTCTGCGACGAGCTCGTAGACAAGCAGGAGCCCCTTGCGGCTGTCGCACCAGCCCAACAGCTGTACAAGGTTGCGATGCTTAAGTCTGCTAATGATCCTCACCTCTGCCTCGAACTCTTTTCTCCCCTGCGCCGACGACTCCGCTGATAGAACCTTCACCGCCACCGCCCGACGGTCTTGGTCACCTCCGACGGCCGCTGCTAGTGTGAGCTGACCCCCGTAAACGCTCCCAAAGCCGCCTCGCCCGAGCTTTTTCTCCTCCGCGAAGTTACCCGTTGCGGCGACCAGCTCGTTATAGATGTACCGTCTGGGGCCTCCGGCCGCCACACCCCTCTCGAGGTCAGCTCTGTCGAGGCACTCTTCTTCGCTGTCCTCGTTTGCTCTTCTTTTCTTGTGTCGCCACAATCCCAGCACCACCGCCGCGCAGACAAACAAAAGAAGTAGAGGAACTAGGACAGATACTAGAATTGGTACCAACTTTTTGTGCTTGTTGTTGCTGCTGGTTGGAATTGGAAGGGGAGCTTCAGCAGGTGGAGGTGATTCCTTCTTTGATTCCAGAGTGGAGCTGAATGACCATGACAGTATCTGGTGCAGCTCGAAGACACCACCGGTCGCCGCGGAGAAGCCGACGGCGACCTCCTCCGGTAAATATGTACTCAGATCAACGGTGGCATTGACCTGGTACAAGGCACCGTCGATGAGGAGATCCACGGCCAACATCTTGGAGTCATTGTGGTACGTCATAGTGGCGGTTTTGAGAACATTGGGGGACGTGAGGTTCTTTCCCGGCCAGCTCGTCGTGTCCGTTGATGCGGTGGAGTTGAGGGAGTTGACGTCGATGCCGACATGGTTTCCGTTGATGTCGGCACACTCCATGTTGGCAAAAGTGTCGAACTCCACCGCCACGATCCGGCTATCGCCTGTTCCGTCAGCGTACTTGGGGAGGAGGGCGAGGCCACCGCCCACGCTGTTATCCGGTATCTTGGAAGGGAAATGCCCGAGGAAGAAGGCCATCCCATCGCCTGAATACGTCACGCTGTCCATGTCTGGGGTGATTTGGAAGGAGAAGGTGGTGGTGAAGCTGGCCATCTCGCCGGTGGCGTTGCTCCATAGCGGCACCTTTTGCGCGTACCATGCCCGGCCGACGCTGTTCTGAATATCTGCATTACGTGCATTTTTTGTCAGCTCAAGCGTCGACGGAGTGGTGAATGCATCGCGGGTGAAGGACATCGATGAGCCGGCGCTGGGGTCGGAGAAGTTGAGGTTGAAGGAGAACGAGGAGGCCCGGTGCAGCGCACAGAAGAGGTATAGCAACACTAGGAAGACTAGGGTAGGACAACGATGGAGAATGCCCATGGCTTGGTGTTTGGGAAGGAGGAAGCTCGAGCACTATAAATGTCAGGGGAAGTTTGAGCTGGTCTCCACGCGGAAGGAGAATGTCAGTGCTGAGCGCATGAAAGGAACTAGCGAGCCAATGGTGTTGTTGTTGGACTTCTTTTTATCCGGCCGATCGAGCACCAAATGGTTGCACACGACAAAAGTCACTAGCGTATGTATAAAGAGTTAAATGGTCGTTCAACAAAACTGTCGATGCACTCGACTTTCTTCTTGGCAATATATACATCTTTATTTACTCAAGAGCGCCGTCTGCCGGCGGCTGATCGAGACGGGCAGGGGCAGCGACAGGCTCACAGGCAGAAAGCACATCTCAATGCAGACGGTTCTTCGTTTTATAATATAACCTTTCGTTCCCATTGCACCCAAGCCACACCTAATAGTTTCAAAAACCACTGTCAGTTTGAGAAAGTAATGGTTGAATCCCATCTCAGTGCACCCACGCATGAAAAATATACCAAAACATTTCAAAAAATCACTATTTAATAGTTTTGGTCTTTTTTTTCTTGAGGGGTAAATCATTTATTCGTCAAACGGAAGGTAAATCATTTACAATTGTCGACGAGATAAATTTTGGCATAGCATCATACCAAACAGTAGATAGGATAGGTTATCTTGCTAGGTGGACTAACGAGAGAGGATAAGATAGTTCTTCTCGGAGTGGGCGTGGAGTGGTATGAGTATTTTTTATAACTTGTAACATAGCAAGGTGGAGGGGTTCTCTCCCCACTCTTCTTTAATACATGATACACACACTTTTGCGTATTTGAGAAAAAAATCATTTTAAACAGTAGACACTCTAGTCTAGAAATAATGGAAGCATTCATCAGGGTGTGCGCAACTTCATACGCTTCACGACAGCAATGACGACCCGAGGAGGGTCCAAAGTTTTTGCTCGGTGGACAGATCTCCGCATATGACACTGCAGCATCGAGGCCAAAGTAGTTTTATACATCGTTCATCGCATAAACAACGTGCATGCAATCTGATTCAAACTCCACCCTGTTGCAGCCCATATGATTCACCAAAAAATAGTCCATTGCGATTTGATTCCGTGGGCGTCTTGTCCTCCTAGGCCCTATCCTCAAATTTTAGATTCTTTTTTGCTGTTTTTTGAGTATTCACTCGGATTCCCCTAATTAACCAGGATGTGTTAGATTTTTGGCTCTCGGGCTCCATGGAGCCCAAAAATTTCAAAGTTTCAAAAACCAACCTTTTAAGCTTAAAAAAATAAGTGAAAATAAATACACAAGTACTTATGGGTGTATACTAGATGTATGTAAAATTTCATTATGAAATACGTTTTGATATGAGCTGTAAAAAACAAAATCATGTGCTTTTATAGTGAATAGTACATGTGCTAGGCATTCATGTTTTTGTTATTTGTGTGTAGCTCGCATAAAAATATATTTCGCTATGAAACTTTGCAGACTAGTATACATTCTTTCTTCAGGATTTTTTGAAACCTGATAAAATTGAATTTTTAAATTTTCGGGCACTATGAAGCTTGAGCTCGATTAGCAATTTCTGTAGGAAACATGATTCTGTACAATAGTTGCTAAAAGGTTTGTCTGATAAGATCTTTATACTTTATGGGAATCAACATGACCTCCTAGGGTTCGTTGCCGATTCTTGAATGAGGTTGCTTGTTCCTTGCACTGCTCCCAGACTTGATAGCACTACTTCGTGCTGCTGATTCTCCATCGTGTACGTGTGGATACCTCATAGTCACGACATTCTTTATGGTGCTAGGACGATCTGATAAAAGAGGGGACATGCTGACCCCCCTTTTTTTTGAAAAGGGGAATATATTAATATCGCGATGATACCAATTACACCTAGCCTCTGCACCTATAAGATGTTGTCGAGACATCCAGGATGCACATAACCAAAAGGGAAAATAAAAAGAAAGGAAAAAACCAAAAGTCCTGCCATAGCAATCAACTCCTCTCAACAGCAGCACTCATACCATCACCAAATACAACACCCGGAAAATATAAAAGGTCTCCAAAAGCAACGCCTGCAAGAAGGGAATAGTGCACAAGCGCCGTCGTTGCCTGATCCAAGATGTTAGGTTTTCACCCCGGAGAAAGTTCGCGCTCTCAAAACAATTCCTTCAGCAAGGCAATCGCCAGGCATAACCAATGAATGCCAGACCTTAAGTTTTCACCCTGAAAGTCACGACCCGACACCCGAGAGGTACCACCAAAAATAAAATCCGCCAGTGTTGCCGCCCCACTTATCAGTGCTACTCCTAAGAGTCATCTAACACCGGTCTGACTCCATCGCCTCCAAGACTCTGTCCGTATAACTGATCCTCCGATCTCGGCCACCATGACCTTCTCCACTGATGTCTCCACCATGGAAATCGAGAAGCCGACATGTCCCAAGTTGTCATCAGTCAACAGAGCTTCACCCCACGCCCTCAGAACCTCGTAGGCTGATATGGACGTGCACGACCGGCAACTAACCGATCCATATAGTTGAGAGACAGTCTACATCTACCTGACTTCCATTATGGTCAATCTTCAATTCGTATATTCTCAAGAATGACCTGCATCTTGCTCTTTTTCTTGGGTCTTACACGGTAACTTTTTTGATTTATAGCTACCGCGTTCCCTTACAATCTACTCGTTCTCTTGATCATATTTATTTGGATGTACAGGATCTCACTCCCTAATATTTAGGAGGATACTGATCTTCATCTTATGTAGCTTTTATCGATGACGAATGGAGCCTTCTACAGCAATGTTGGGCCTGATGAGATGTTAGGGTGGGGACAAACGTCAGGAAGTTTCCCATCGTCGCGGCTTGGGTAGTTGGAATACCTATGGATTTCACAGACTGTTGATACATGTTTTACATCATTATTTCTTATTAGAATTGCTCATTTATAACCATGTTTTGTACATTATTCCATCATTCTTATACCCCTTATCCTTTTTTGCTAGTTTGCATTAAGGAGGAATGCCAGAAAGGTACCACAAAGGACTAAAAGAGGGCCAAATGAACAAAATAACTTTTCCGGTTCCTGAAAATATGATAGAGCATCTCATTAATACGTATAAGTATCATCCAATCAAGACTCTCAAGTGCCACATCTTTTACTATATTTTGGAATCGATATCTCTAAGTAAGGAGAGCATGTCAAAAGTGATATATTCAAACTGATTTTTTTGTGTGGGATAAGTCAAAATATATTTTATAATATTGCTGCTGCAACGCAATCCCTCTCATGACCTCCGGCCAGCATTTAACCCGAGTATTGATCGCTCATCGGTAAGAGGAGTGTTCTAAGTTACAAAGCCTAAATACATTTATTTGAGAAATCCAATAATTTTAACAGTCATAAAATTGTTGTTACGGATGTTAACCAACTTAAAAGAAGAACTCCGAGATGCAACTCAGGTAGATCGTACGTAGGCCAGCAAAGCTGTCAGCTTTCTCACAGAGTGCGACAATGGTTTATAAGACATGCGTAAAACTATATCTTATATTATCACAAGACAAGTTTTTACATGTAACAATCACATAACCTTGAAATATTGATTTCATTGGACGACTCTTTCCGCAAACACTTTTGCATCTGTTAAATTAAACACCATGGAGTCAAGTATCTCTAAGACTAGCTCCTTAAGGAAATTAACAATGAAATGCACGTCTGAAAATACTCTCTTATTCTCTTTATCTTCTTTTCGCATCATTTCCTTATTAAAAACTAATTCCATGGCAAGTCTTGATTTTACTTTATTTTTGCGGGAGCACGGCAAGTCTTGGTTAACTAAAAGAAACAAAACAAATGCTACATGTATATATGCATGCAAACCGGCCGGTGTTGCTTATATGTGATTCATGCAAACGAAGCAATCCATGTATATATCCTTAAGAGCAAAAGCACAAGTCTTAACCATATGCATGCAAATGAAGCAATCCATGTATATGTATATGTGATTCAGTGACTAGGAACTAGTTTTGCACCTAACGAAGCACAGAAAATTGCCGTAACCAACTGAGCTACCCTGTAAGGTACTATCACTGATATACTCCCTCCGTCACATAATATAAAAGAGTTTTTGGAGTATATGTTTGTCTCAAAAAAACTACCGATATATATCTTGTTTAAGAGATGGGAAAAAATGTCGACGAGATAGTTTCAGCAGGGGAAAAAACTACAGTACATTTGTTTTTACTCGTATAACATACGCTGGTGTAAGTACTGATGATTCAACAAGAAGTCGACAATATTCACCACCAAGGACTTGATCGGCATGATGTTGACAATTTGGCCTGTAGTACTCTCTGATCCATCATTAATTGGCGTAGATACGACTTAATGTTAAGCAACTTGAGGATTGGATTGGATGTAATCGTGAATTTATGGTTAGCTTTGTCAAGGAGGCGGATCATTGGAAGCTAGCTGGGCCAAGGAGCATAGGCGTCTGCTACTTCTTCTTTTTTAGATCTACGTTTGCGCGGATACTTTAAAAAGCACGTGTATCCAGCCGGATACTACCTCAATACTCGGATACTGTCCCGATACAACCCCATATATATATATATATATATATATATATATATATATATATATATATATATATATATATATATATATATATACTGTATGTAGCCTTTGATTTTTTTATTAAAAAAAGAAAATAATGTTTGATGCTTCTAGGATACTGTTGCGATACATTTTGGATATGTGAAACCCCTTTCGACCTGAAATCCCCTCAATAGTAAAGGCACACCTTTTGAAGATTCCTAAAATGGCCGTGAATTCATGTCAAAAGGTGATTATCGGAGAGATAGGAGGAAATGATATGACCGTTGGGAGCTCCCGTGCCTCGCGCGCCTCCCCCCTCCGCGCCTCGCCGTCCCGGCTGGGATCCGGGGGGCGGCGAGCCCTGGTGGCCGGGGCCGGCGGAGATGTGGGCGCCCTGCCCGGTCCGGCTGCGCCGTCGGGTCTGCCCTGTGGGGGGATGGGGCGGTTTTGGGCTCTGTCTTGTGGTGATGATGATGAGGTTTCTGTGGAGTCCGCCGCGGCGCCGGGCGCTGATGTGCCCCGGGTTCGGTGCCGTGCGGCGTCGCCTGTGATTGGGGAGGCGTTGGGGAGCCATGAACTGGCTGGTTCCTTGGGGGATGGATCTGGAGTGTCGGCGGCCGCTCTGGTGTGTGACTCCCTCGGGCATCAGAAGGTCAGGGAAGAAGACCTCTCTGCTGCGCCGGGGGGGGGGGTGGACTCGGGTTCGCCGACACAAGTCCTGCTTGTTGTCCTGGCTGTGTCGGGCGGCGGATTCGTCGGCTTCAAGCTGGTCGCGGCGGGTCAGGATCGGCGATGCTTCCCCCGCGGGGGCTCAGTGCAGAGGGGCCCATCGGCTTTCGACGGGACCGCGGGGTGCGGATCCGTCCCTCCCCCCCTGGTCGGCGGTGGTGGGGGCGGCGGGTCCCTGCTTGCCCAATTGCTCGCCGGCGTCTGCTGCGGTGCCAGCGCTGGACTCGGCGGCGTTTCCTCCGTTGGTTGGGCCAGGTGGGTCTTGTGCGGGGACTTGCATCTTGGGCCGTGATGGGCCATCCTTTGGCTTCAGTTTTGCGGATTTGGTGGCTCGGGCCCCTTCCCCATCCCAAGGTGTCCCCCCTCTGGCAGCCCACGTGTTGCGGCCCAGGCCTACCCATCTTAAGCGCTGGTGGTGGGTGCCTCGGGGTGATCTGTCTCACTCGCTAGGTTTTCCGGCAACGCCGCAGGACATCCGTCGGTGGGGCAGAGGAGCGACCCGTATTGCGGCGGCGGCGGCTCCGCGTTTGGTGGAGGCGGCGATTCGGATGGAGCGGGACAAGCGGCTGCGTGCTCACGGCTCCAACAAGCGGCGACGTGACTCCCCCGAGCTAGAGGCGGATGGGGCGGCGCGGGAGCGAGACCTCCGTTCTCAGCTCTCGGCGGGTTGCGAGCTCCGCTCGGAGCGTGGAGGTGCTCGGGGGCGTGGCCATCCTTTGTCGTGTCGGTCACGCTCGCGTGGCCGGGACTCCTATTCCCCCCTCCCGCCTCCTCCTCCCCCTGGGCGGCCCCGGCCGGCTGGCAATGCTGATGGGGAGCAAGCGCGCGGGTCTGCGCGGGGTGGGGGGAGGGCTGGGTCAGGGGAGCGCCTGGCCGATGGCCGGGATGGCGACCGGTCTATGCAGCAGGGTGGCCGGCGCTCGTCGGCTGGTGAGAAAGAAAGTGCGGGGCCTAACATCTCGGAAGTTATTTGCTTCAAGTGTGGTCATTTGAGCCATTACCAGGTTGGATGCAAGTTTTCGCCTAAATGCTTTGCGTGTAAAGAGGAGGGCCATACATCCAAGCAGTGTCCGTCCCGCCAATCTAAGCCTGATTTAGTGATGTATGGATTTGGCATAAAGGAGATGGGCTTCTACATGCTTGAGGGAGGCCTGGAGGAGGAGGAGGTGATTCCCCCAATGCTGCTTCCTTGGTTATCACTGAAGGGGAGGCCACGGTAGAGTCGCTGAGGGCTGATCTTAACGACATGTGGGAGTTCGAATGGGATTGGAAGATTACTCAAATCCGCAAGAACTGTTTCTCGGTCGTGTACCTGTCCGCGGCGGCATTGAGGATGAGCAAGAAGAGTGGAACTTTCACTCTACCGAATAGCGAGCACAAGGCCGAGGTGGGAGAACCACTTGTGGGACCGCAAGCTACTTCTTGGCTGCAGGAATCTTGGATTCGGGTCTTCGGCATTCCGGACAAGCTGCGACAAGAGCCTTTCATCAAAGAGATCCTTCGCGCAGTTGGCAAAGCGGTCATGGTGGATGAGAAATCCCTGACCAAGGTGGGTGAGCCGGTGCGTGCTAAGATCCTATGCAGGAAGCCGGAGAAGATCAAAGGCACTTTCGAGATCTTTCGTGGAACTGGTGGTTTTGTTATGCGTATTGAGTGTGAGGTGGATGATGTGCCGGATCCGCAGTCCAAGGCTCCCCTGCCTCCCCCACCGCCTCCCCATGACGACGACGCTGAGCCTGAAGACTCATATCGCAGCTTGACTTCAGGGGAATGGGATGCGGCTGGGGGTTCCCGCTCGGCTGGTAAGGGCCCTGCGAGCCATGCCGGCTCGGCTCCTGGTGGCCGTCAGCAGTCGGTGGCTGACCTACAGCTGGTTCTGGGCGCCTCTGTCCCTTCGATGCCGACCCCCTTGGCTTTGCTGCCGCGCTCGTCGCCTCTCTGTTCCTCACCTGTGGCAATGGTGGTGGGTCAGTATGGCAGCAATCTCTCGCCGCTTCGGCTGCTGCCCGCTCTGCCTAACGTGGAGGGGCCTAATGGGGATGGTGAGCCACAAAAGGGCTCCGAGATCATGTCTGCCATCCCGGCTACTGCGCCGTCTGAGTCCTCCACCCCGCACTCCCTGACGCCGCACTCCTCCCCTCCCCCTTCTTCGCGTTTATCCAAGACTTGGGATGGAGGAGCGGCTCCTGCCCGCGGGGCTCCCATCTCCCCGGTGGCTCTCTTGGACCGATTCGATGGCGAGGACTTCACCGACAACTGCCTCCCAAGTGACGACTGTCTGGCAGCTTTCGATGAGCTCCGTGCGGCAGATGTTGTGGAGGTAGTGGCGGACGAGGAGGTGCTGCCCCCGCCTTCCCCGGTGCGTGCCACCAGGTCCAGCAGGCGCACCGCGGCGGCCAAGGCCTCCGACATGATGACCAAGGCGATGTCCCTCAAGGCCGGCAAGGATCTGGAAGGTAATAAGCCAATAACCCGTTCTATGTCTTCATTCAAGATTCTTGCTTTTGCTTCGAATCACCATCTCCTCAAGGTGGCCACAGACAGCCATGTGATTCTGGGGTCCGAGACCTCTACCCCTCTCGAGGTGCTTGATAGTATACGGGCCCAGGAGATGGTTCAGGCTTCGGTGGCCGAGGCGAAGGCCCGCCAACACATTGCGCACACCGTGGCGGCTGAGATGCGTGCTGCTGCGGCTGCTGATGCTGCAAGGGAGAATGTAGCGTCAGCAGCTTCGAATGCGGCTTCCGTGGTTCCTAGGCCTGCTCGTGGCCGTGGCCGTGGCCGTGGCCATGGTCGATCGGTTGTGTCTGCTAGAGAGGAGAATTTTGATGGGGCGGGGGCCCAGTCCCCCTTAGATATGCAATGAAAGGTCTAATATGGAATATGAGGGGATTTGGTCAAAGCGATCGCCGCCGGCAACTTATTGAATACATCCGTGACCAAAAGCTCGATTTCGTGGGTCTCCAGGAAACCATTCGGTCCTCGTTTGAGTCATATGAGCTTGACGCCATAGGTGGCACTTTCAACTTAAGATGGGAATGGCTTCCGGCCTCTGGCCGATCAGGGGGAATTCTGTTGGGGGTGAAGACGGAAAGTTTTGAGGTGGTGGGTTTTACGCGGGGATCCTTTTTCCTTGCTGTGGACGTTATTCAGCGTAATAACGATTTTAGATGGGAGCTAGTGGTGGTGTATGGCCCAGTAGACCATGATCGTTCAATTGATTTCCTCCGCGAGATTTATGCTAAGGTCACGGCTCCCCCTGGCCTATTGTCATCGGTGGGTATTTCAATCTTCTGCGGGGTGCGATAGACAAGAGTAATGGTATCATTTCAGACCAAAGGTTGGTAGATACCTTCAATGAGTGGGTAGCTGACCTTGATCTCATTGAGATGCCTAGGGTGGGGGCTCGTTTTACGTGGTGTAATAATCAGGATGATCCGATTAGATGCGTGCTGGACCGTGTCTTTGTCTCCACTGACTGGGAGGCCAAATTTGCGGGATGTTCGTTAGTGGCGGAACCTAGGCTGGGCTCCAACCATTGTCCGCTTATACTTAACTCTAGAGAAGCCCCCCACCGCGCCACCAAGCGCTTCTTCTTTGAGAAGCAATGGTTACTTCAGCCAGGCTTTGTGCAGCGGTTCTCTTCGATCTGGTTAGCGGCTAGGGATCGCCCCCCTCACCGGTATGGCCCTTTATGCGATGCTATGGACATTTGGCAACATTGTGTGCGCTTGAGTCGTTGCCACCTCCGTGGTTGGGGCGCGAACGTGGGTAGCTAGATGAAAGCAAGAAAAGAGGCCCTGATGAGTGAAGTGGCTACCTTGGACACCAAGGCAGATTTGAGCGGCCTATCGCACGAGGAATGGGCGAGAAGGTATGCGGTAGAGGACGAAATGATATTTATCTTGACCTGTGCAGAGATTTACTGGAAACAGAGGGGTCAGAAAAATTGGGTGCTCAAGGGGGACGCGAGTACCCAATTTTTTCATGCGGTGGCAAATGGGCGACGCCGGAGATGTATGATCCGTGTTCTCCGTGATGGAGATAATGTTATCACCGATGATGGCGCCCTTCAATCCCACATTTATGCGTTTTACCAGGAGCTTCTGGGATCTTCGGGGGTGGGATCAGCATCTCTGCACGACTCAATCTGGGATAATGAGCGATTGGTCTCTGCATATGATAATGCCATCCTCACTAAGCCTTTCACGCTTGATGAGATAACAGCTAACCTAAACCAGATGAGGGTGAACACGGCGCCCGGGCCTGATGGCTTCCCGGTCATCTTCTATAAGCGGTTTTGGAACATAGTGGGACCACAATTCGCTCACCTTGTGAATGAATTCACCAGTGGCCGAATAGACATTAAACGCCTAAATTATGGGGTGTTGGCTTTGATTCCGAAGATGCCGGGTGCAGACCAAATTAGACACTTTCACCCCCTCACGCTCATTAATGTCAGCTTTAGGCTGATTGCTAAGGGATTTGCCTCTCGCATTGCTCTGGTGGCAGACAAGATTATTGATAATCTTCAATCCGCCTTTATTAAAGGGCGAAGCATCCTGGACGGTGTAGCGGTGCTCCATGAGGTGCTTCAAGAGATAAAGAATACAAAGGAAGAGGTGTTCATTCTCAAGCTTGACTTTGAGAAAGCCTATGACCGGGTCTGGTGGGACTTCATTGAGGAGGTGCTACACAAGAAAAACTTTGATCCGCAATGGGTGAGCTGGATGAGACAAATTGTGAGGGGTGGGAAAACTGCTATTAATATTAGTGGCTCGATTGGCCCATATTTCCGCAACGGAAGGGGACTGTGGCAGGGTGACCCGATCTCTCCCCTTCTGTTCAATATTGTGGCAGACGCGCTGGCTTCGATTTTGGACAGCGCCAAAGCTGTCGGTCACATCTCGGGTGTTGCTGAAAGGGTGGTACCAGGTGGGCTGTGCCACCTTCAATATGCTGACGACACCCTCATCCTCATCAAGAACAATGAAGAGGCGATTGCTAACCTTAAGTTTTTACTCATGTGCTTTGAGGCCATGTCAGGTCTTAAGATAAACTTTGATAAGAGTGAGGCCTTTGTCACGGGAGGTGACTTGGAGTCCCAGCTTAGAGCAGCCCATATGATGAATTGCGAGTTGGGATCTATTCCCTTCAAGTATTTGGGCATGCCCATTTCGGATCGGGCTCTGTCCATGGCTGATTTTGATCCAATGGTGGACAAGGCGGCTAAACGAGTGGAACCGTGGTAGGGTAAGTTACTAGCCTCGGGAGGCCGGCTAGTGCTTATTAATGACTGCCTAACAAACATTCCTATGTTTGTCATGGGCTTTTATCTTTTGCATGACGGGACCCATGAGAAACTCGACAAGATTCGGTCCAGATTCTTTTGGGCTAAGGAAAATGGAAAACAAAGGTACCATATGGTCAAATGGGATGCGATTGCATCCCCTAAAGAGGTGGGTGGTTTAGGTATTATCAACTCCAGAGTTATGAATTGGTGCCTTATGACGAAGTGGGCCTGGAAAATTTTGACGGGACAAGGTGGGCTATGGCTCTCCATATTCAAGGCTAAATATCTTGAGGATGATGGAGTGACCTTTCGACCGCGGGTCCGACGGTCGCAGTTTGCAAACGATGTTCGCAAGGTGCAACCTTTGTTGCGGCTTGGGATGAAATTTGTGGTGCATAATGGACAATTTACGCTATTTTGGAAAGATGTTTGGTGGGGTGAGCGATCGCTTGACATGTCATACCCCAATCTCTTTGCGATCGCGGGACAGCAGGAGGCACGTGTTGCGGATATATGGGTGAACGGGCGCTTCCGGCCATCTTTCAGGAGACCCCTTGGGCCTAGCGATATCCAGGAATGGGAGGACCTTCGGGAGGCCATGGCCGCGGTGCGGCTTTCTGCTGAGCGCGACGAAGTCCATTGGCGATTAGAGCCATCTGGAGCCTTTTCTACCGGCTCTTTGTATAAGGAAATCTTCAAAGCCCCCCCAGTTTATGATCTGCGGTCGCTTTGGAAAGCAAGAATGCCAGCAAAAATTAAAATCTTCTTATGTCAGCTGGCTCGAAACTGGATTCCCAGCGGTGACCAGATCCAAAAAAGATACGGCCCGGGAGATGGCTTGTGTGTTTGGTGCAGAGAAGAGGGATCTAGCAGCCACATTATCTTTCGATGCATTGTGGCTCGGATGGTGTGGAGCTCCCTTCAAGAGGCGACTGGATGTTCGTGGAACCCGAGTGGTTTCGCTGAACTATATGGGCCCATCATGACTAGCAATGCCCAGGATCGGAAGTTAGCTTGGCTTGGCATTGGGGCGCTTGCTTGGTCTCTCTGGACTACGCGGAACAAAGCTACCATTGAGGGAATTTTCTTTAAACATCCGGCTGATGTTGTGTATAAATTGATCATCCTTTTGCAGCTTTGGAAGGGGTTGATGAGATAACGGGACCGCTCCGGAGTGGAGCGCCTCATCTCCCGCTTGAAGGCCAAGTGTGCTGAGCTCCGGCGTGCCGGATCGAGGGCTGCAACGGCCGGCGTGCCGCCCTCCTCCGACCCCTGACTGCTCCTGGAGCGGCCTTCTTCCCTACCGCCCGCGACCGGGGCTGCGTCGCTGTACTAGGCCGCTGTGCCTTGTAACCCTGTTTTTTGGCTGTGTTTGTCTTTGTACTTTGCCGACTATTTGTACTCCAAGGGCCTCATTCTTAAGGCCGGGCAAGCGCCTCCTCTCTAAAAAAAAGGTGATTATCGATGTTCTTGTAGTAGCATCAGATTTGTTTGTTTGCAAAGCCCTCGTTTGAACGTATTTCAGCCTGAAAATTTATACACTTGTGTATTATGTCTTCATCTATATCTATATTGTTTCAGAATTTTCTGAAATGTAAAAATATGAATTTTCATGAATTTGAGTTTCGCATTTGGAGGCCTCCATGGATATCAGCCATTCTTGGCTCTATATGGACATCAGTCACGCTTCTATGGGGGTATCAGACACCTCTGTTCCAGTAGGGAACAAGCTTCAAACTTGGCTGCAACATTTCCGCCTAATGACATCGTTGCTTCGTCAACATCTTCATCGAGCTCAGCAACCAATGAAGGATTCTGCTGAGCATAAATGTACATAGTGGAGCCGTACATACAAACTTCTCTGGCGCGCAAAGCCAATGCAAAACTTGTCTTTCGTTACTTTGGGCCATACCGAGTGTTGGAGCCACTCAGAAATCAAAGATATGGACTTCTAACTGCTCGGACATGCATCAGAAGAACCATCCCATCTTCCATGTTCACAGTTGTGTGCAAGAGTGCCAACGACAAGTACCGTGCACCAGGAACTGCCTCGCCTCACTGACGATCAACTATCGCTGCAAACTCAAAAGCATGTATTGGATCGCCGCACCAAATGTCGTGGGGGTTCCACCATTGCGGGGATCCTTGTGCAATGGTCTAATTTACCAAAGCCGCACAAAAGCATGTATTGAAGGAGCTTCACGTGAGATTTCCCAGCATTGCGGCTTGGGGACAAGACGCTGGTCAAGCCACTACTAGGGATCAACGCCCATAGAGGATCCGACAGCCATCCAACCGGTACCCTACTGCTAACTGCAAGACTACACAAAGTCGAGACCCGCACTGTAATCGACATGAAAGGAAATCCCAGACAACACATCTCTCTCTCTCTCTCTCTCTCTCTCTCTCTCTCTCTCTCTCTCTCTCTCTCTCTCTCTCTCCAGTGGTTAGTCTCGGCAATCAGAATGAAAATATGTGTCCTAGTTGTGTAAGGCCAGACGCGGCAAAGGCAAGGTGTGGGTGTTCATCCATTATTGAAGGCGTTGTTGCGGAAGAAGTAGATTTAGTCTCAATGCTTTATTCATATCTTATAATGAGTGTATTGTGGTTGCTTATGTTCTGTACTTCATTTATTGATGTTTTCAACCCGATTTCCTTATGTCAACTTTAATAAAAGAAACGGTCGTATGCATCATAACAATGCAGAGGTTGGGGTTACCACCATCTTTAAAATAATTGTCAGCTGGTTCAAATGTGACATATATGTTTGTTGCCCCTAACGTTAAGTTTAGTGTTATGCTTACATATTATGGTCACCATACTTACAAATTTGGATCAATCAGTTAGCTAGATCCTCGGAATGTCGTAGCAACGCAGTTGAGGACGAGCCGGAAGAAAGACCGCCGTCGCCGGTGTTACCAAAGAAGAGCAAACATCACTGGAGCTGGAGGTGGAGCTGTCAATGGAGAAAGCCTCATATGGGCCAGAGGACGACGCAGGGCCTGGCACAGTCCTGTACATGTGCAATGGGAGTTCTGGCAGCCTGGCCTCATTGGACTGCAGGACGTACCGGCCAGGGTGCTCGCACTAGAGCCCGTCGACAAGCACCCGCACCATCCACCGCTCGTCCGCCTTGTCACCAACGTTTTGGCTACCGGATCCCAAGAAAATACGAGGGTGGGCGAGAAACGCGGATACCACGGTTACCGTGAAATTCCGAGGAAATACCGCTCGAATTTTTTAAATGCAATTTGAATTCAAAATTTTCTGAGCTAGGAATATATTAGCACTGAGCTCAATTAGTTCATGAAGCTGCTGTTGGCGCAGTGGTAGGATCGAATCTCCAATTGTGCTTTTGAATTTTTATTTAAGAGTTGGTAAGCAAAAAAGTACCGGGACTCGACCTAGCCATGTTTACCACCAGACCACGGTAGCTTACCTACTTGACCAGACTATCGCTGTTGAAATTCAAAATTTTCAAAAAAAATCAAATATTTTTGCTCGGTACGCAGCTTTCTCGCGGGGTAGCGAGAAATGCGGGAACCGGGCGGTAACCGAATTTTCCGCTGCAGGAGGACAACACTGAAGTTGTACATGGTCGTCGCGTGTTGAAGAACTCCAGATAGATGTACCCGACTGTCCCGAGCACGGCCTTGGTGGTCTACATCAACCCTGTGTCGTGGTTGAAGAGCCGGGCCAACCCGAAGTCCCCGTGCTTGGTGCTCATCGATGAGTCAAGCATGATGTTGCTTGGCTTGATGTCGTCATGCATGACGCACTGCTCGCACTCCCATAGAGGTAGTGTAGCGCGGATCCCAAGCCAAGGATTATCTTCTACCTCTACGGCCATGTCAAATACCGGATATCCTTGCCGTAGAGGTGCATGTCTAAGCTGCCCTCGGTGCCGAGCTTATAGACCAGAAGGAGACCCCTGTAGCTGTCGTACCAGCCCAGCAGCTGAAATAAGGTTGCGATGCTTCTGTCTGCTGATAATTCTCACCTCTGGCTTTAACTCATTTCTCCCCTGCAGCGACGACTCCGCCGACAAAGTTTTTCTAGTCCAACGCTTGGCAGAGTATATTTAGGCGCGCGCTGAGTCGAGGAGTAAACTTTTTACTCCTTTATACGGGCGGCAATGCTACACGTACAAACAGTTTACGGGCTTTTACAGGATGGTTAGTTTTCATTGGCCAATAGGTGAGCGGGACGGCCCACCTCCTGAAAATCAGAGGGGGGGAGGTTTGTGATTGGTTGTTAGATGAAAAGAACCTGTAAAAGCCTGTAAATCTTTGTATGTCTAGCATTTTTGTTATACGGGTTAGGAGTTCTCTAGCCTTTTAGGAAATCAGCTAGAGACGTCCTTATTACAAATCTGGGTGAGTCTACCTATATCCTTGGAATGTCATAGCAACGCAGTCGAGGACGACTCAGAGAAATGGGTGATGTTGCCGATGCTGACCGAAGAAGAGCGAACGCAACTGGAACCCAAGCTGTCAACGGAGAAAGACCCGTACGGGCCAGACGACGCGGGGTCCGGCACAGTCCTGTACATGTGCAGCGGCAGCGTCGGCAGCCTCATCTCGTCGGACTGCAGGACGTGCATGGCCTGCGCGATGGACGGCCGCTCGCCCTGGTCTGGGTGTGCACACCAGAGCCCGACGACGAGCACCCGCTCCATCCATCGAGCATCAGCCTCGTCACCCCTCAACCGCTCGTCCGCCGCGTCAAGGATCGCATTCCTCCCATACAGGCCCCAAACCCAGCTGAGCAGTGTGAAAGACCTCTCCGGGGTCTCCATCACCGGCCGTCGGCCAGAGGTGATCTCTAGGAGGACGATGCCGAAACTGTAGACATCCGACTTGGTGCTAGGGCGGCGCGTGTTGACGAACTCTGGGTCGATGTACCCGACGGTGCCTAGCACGGCCTTGGTGGTCTGCATTGACCCGGCGCCGTGGTCAATGAGCCGGGCCAACCCGAAGTCCCCGAGCTTGGTGCTGAGCGATGAGTCGAGCATGATGTTGCTCGGTTTGATGTCGCCGTGGACGATGCATTGCTCCCACTCTCCGTGGAGGTAGCGCAGCGCCGACCCCAGACCGAGGATGATGTTGTACCTCTGTGGCCATGTTAGATACGTGCCGTCCTTGCTGTAGAGGTGCTTGTCGAGGCTGCTCTCCGCGACGAGCTCGTAGACAAGGAGGAGCCCCTTGCGGCTGTCGCACCAACCCAGCAGCTGCACAAGGTTGCGATGCTTCAGTCTGCTGATGATCCTCACCTCTGCCTTGAACTCCTTCCTCCCTTGCGCCGACGACTCCGCTGACAAGACCTTCACCGCCACCGCACGGCGGTTTTGGTCACCACCGACAGCAGCTACGGGTGTGAGCGTGAGGTGACCCCGGTAAACGCTCCCGAAGCCGCCTCGCCCGAGCTTCTCCTCCTCGGCGAAGTTACTCGTTGCGGTGACCAGCTCGTGGTACATGTACCGTCGGGGGCCTCCGGCAGCCACACCTCTCTCGAGGTCAGCTCTGTCGTCACACTCTTCTTCGCTGTCCTCATTTGCTCTTCTTTTCTTGTGTCGCCGCCATCCCAACACTGCGGTCGCACAGACCAACAAAAAAAGCAGAGGAACTAGGACAGATGCTAGGATCGGTACCAACTTATTGTGGATGTTGCGGCTGCTGGTTTGAATTGGGAGAGGGGGTTCGGCAGGTGGAGATTCAAGCGTGGAGCTGAATGACCATGACAGTATCTGGTGCAGCTCGACGACTTCGCCAGTGGCCGCGGAGAAACCGACGGAGACCTCCTCCGGTAAGTATTTTCTCAGATCGACGGTTGTACTGACCTGGTAGAAGGCATCATCGATGAGGAGACCAACGGCCAGCATCTTGGAGTCATTCTTGTACTTGACGGTGGCTTTCATAACATGGAGCGACGTGAGGTTCTTGCCCGGTCTCGCCGTGCTCGTGGACGCCGTGGAGTTTACAGAGTTGATGTCGATGCCGACATGGTTCCCGTTGATGTCACGATATTGGGAGTTGTAGAAAGTGTCGAACTCGACGGCCACGATTCGGCCGTCCCCTGTCCCATTAGTGTCGGTCGGGAGGAGGCCGAGGCCGCCGCCGGCACTCCGGGGCGGGCGCACCGAAGGGAAACTCCCGAGGAAGAAGGCCATCCCGTCGCCTGTCAGCGGCAGGCTGTCCTTGTCCGGGGTGATTCGGAAGGAGAAGGTGGTGGTGAAGCTAGCCATCTCGCCGGTGGCGCTGCTCCACAGCGGCACTTTGTGGTCGTACCATGCCCGGCCGACGCTGCTCTGAATGTTTTCATCACGCGTGTTCTTTGTCAGCTCCAGCCACGACGTGCTGACGAGTGCATCGCCGTCGACGGCGATGGATGAACCGTCTCTTTGGTTGGAGAAGTTGAGGTCGAAGAAGAGTGAGAAGGCCCGGCGCGGCGCATAGTAGAGGCATAGCAGCAGCACAAATACTAGGGTGGTAGGAGGAGGACGGCGAGAGCCCATGGCCTGGTGTTTGGAAGGAGGAAAGCTTGAGCACTATTAATGTTAGGGGAATAGTCTCGAGGGTCAAATTTGAAGTTTTTAACGCGAAAGCAGAAGTGCGTGATAGCACATGAAAGCAACCGGAGAGCCAATGGTAGCACACGGCTCGGGCGGAGCTCCAAATGGTTGCACAGGACAAAAGTCACCAGCTTCAATAAACTGGCCGATGCACTCAATTCTTTTGTTCTTACATGTACTTATCTTTTTTGTTTATACTTAAGAGCACCATCTGCCGGCGACCGAGACGGGAGAGACAATATACGGTGTCAGTGTGTGACGCTTGCCGGCCGGCAAGCTAACCCTTTTCTTGAAATATATTGTCTGATTTCCTCCATTACTTTGGACTTTTGAAACAAATGACTGAAGCATGAATTGAATAAGGTATCTGAGTGAAGTGATCTTGAGTTCAAAATCCTGCTAGCGTAGTATTTAAAAAGATTCTGCGTCCTAGATCGATCCCACGTCTAAGAAACTAAGAAAGCCTAGACGTGAAGGAGAATGTTGAAATATAAGGCTCGCCACTCTCCATCAGTTCGGACTTTTGAAGCAACTCGCTGCACCATCAATTCGATACTTCTCACTAATCTATATAGTAACATGTCTACATTGGGATTGTGCCTAGAAGCCATAATAAAATGTTTATTTTTCTGTTGTTCCATGATTTGTGCAATGAATAATATTGTAATAATTTATTAATGAATTTGCTTGTGAAACACCATCAGCATGTATTCAAGTATATATTATTCTAAATGCACCCCTTGTCAGAAAATGTATGTAAACACATACATTTAGACTGGCATACATATTGATTGATGACCGTGTTTTTCGGTCATAGATATGGAGATATCAACCGGCATTATGGATGCCCGTTAGTTGAACTGACATTGGACAGACACGTTCTGCCAGAAAATCGTCTTTTTTATGTCATCACTATATATCTCATATGCATCATATATGTCTATATCCTTAGACCTTAGATCAGGCTCATACTCATGATATTAAACTGGTCTGCTTAGTGATCACCAAATATTACTAGGATATCGTAAAGATGGTTTTCAGGCTTAGCAAAAGCATGCCGAAGGTCATGGATTTATCAATATGAGAATTGCTCCTCCAGTGATGCAGAGCTTAAGTGATTGGTTTTTGGAATTGTGTGGGCATACTTATGATTGAAGAGTTAATCATATTTCGGGGATTTTGGTGCACGTACCTCGAGTTGTAATCAAGGATGAGTACCTCGCCTTCAGCTCGACCCTATCACGGGGCAAAAGGCATCATACAATAGTTGCTAAAAGGTTTTTTCGGTGCGATCTTTATACACATATATGGGAAATTATAGGGTAAGCTATCGATTATTGACAAAAAGGTGTTTTTGTGCATTACCGTATATATGTGAGGCTCTAGGGTCACACACACACTTAAATGAGTGGGAATTATTGTAGACAAAAAAGAGTGAACAACTGAGAGGAAATTGGGCCGAAAAGAGCTCCAGAACTCCCCTGCTAATTTGGTTGAAGACCAATAGCGGGGGAACACCCACAAAACCCTTGAGGGCTGCGAGTCGCTGTATAGAGGAGGGCAAGGGAGAGCGCATGCATGACCCAATGCTGCCCCAAACCCCTAACATCACTCACGGTCAGCCTTGAGTTTCTTTGGGGCGGGGGCAAGGCGGGAATAAGACTTGGGGCTCTTAATAGGAAGCACTATCAAAATAATATCAATATGCTCATATTCGAAATATTAATAAACATTGAAATGCATCTAAGAAAATATTCATATCCAATAGTATAGACATATCACCGTGAAATTTTCTTCTAACACTAACGAGGATATGATGGGGTCAATGTCAATCTCATCCAACACTAATAAGGCTCACTTAAGCCCTGAGGCTGACAGTGGGGGCTGCCCGCCAGGATTAAAGGAGGGGGGCAAACAGAGGCAGCGGTGCTTACCGGCGGCGCTAGTAACAACGAGAGATCACGCAACGCTTGCCGAGTGGACGGTAGGAAGCAGGGGGCGGCGGCGGTCACGTGGGTAGTCCAGCCTGACTTGACCGTACATTGGCTTAACTCGGGAACGACTACAATACAATCTGAGCCAGATTTGGAAAAGTAGAACATTTGAAGATGGACCGTCGGATGGTAGATTGATGACACATATTTGGGTGCAAGGGATCATGATGTTAGACTAAAGTTAGTTAGCTAGTCTACCGGCTGTGGACGGACCCCCCCCCTCCCGCTCTCGCGTCGCCCCTCACGGGCGACCCGAGAGAGACCTGACCCTAGCCTCGCTGTCCCCCTCCCTCCCCCCTTCCCCTCCCCGCCGCCGCCCGAGGCGCTTGCCGGCGCGGCTGCCGATGAAGGTGGCAGCGAGCATCTTCTGCTCTGTGCTGTAGGGGGGCTTGGATCTCAGGGTGGCGGCCCTGATTGGCGAGGGCGCGCCGATCTCGTCCGGCGGATGGCGTCGCCGGTGCTGGCCGTTCCCACTGGCCGTGTGGGCGGCGATGGGCGGTGGAGGCTCGTCGCTGCTGCGGGCTGCGCCGCTGGCCTCAGCTGGCTTGCTTCCCGGTCTCCTCTCCTCTGTTGTGGTACTCCCTCGCTGATCTGGGCGCTGCTCCTCCGGGCCGCCAGATCTGGCACATGAGGGTGGGTGGTGGTTGTCCTAGAACGGGGGAAACCCCTGGTCGACCTCCCGTCGACCCTGACGACAACGGCGCTCCGGTGTCGATCTCCCTCCTGAGGGCGTGTCGGGCTTCTTCGTCACCGCCTTCCTCCTCTCCCACGATCCTGGGCGAAAGCCTTGGCCTTGTATGCCGAACGACGGTGGCGCTGTGGCGTCTCGGTCCTCCTTGGAGGCGGCTTTCAAGGGAGGGTGAGGTTGTGGTCTCGCGGTAAGGTGCTTGGTGGCGGCGGCGTTGCTCTGCTCTTCGGGATGGCGGCTATGGTGGTGACGAGGTGGCCTCCCTGCAATCATTCAACGGCTCTTCATCTAGTTCGGCTCTGGGCAGCCGGCCGGTGGACGGCGTCTGCATGTTGTGGCATGGTTCAGACATAGGGGCGATTGGATCTCCCCTCCGGCAAGGCTCGGGGCAGCTAGATTTGGAGCCATGCTTTTCTCCACGCAGCTCGGGTCCTCTCGGTCTTCACATGTGCAGTCTACTGTTTGCAGTTGCTCTGCTGTTCTAGCTTGCGTAGAGTTCTCCGGCAGCTTGATCCTGTTTTCGATGTGCTGGTGCCATGCTCGCCATTGCTGCTTATCTCTGCAATGTGTGGGCACGCCGCCAATTTTCTTTTAGTTTTTCTTCAAACTTTCTCCTTTGTATTAAAACTGTTGTATCCTAACCAGTTGATGGCTTCATTAATTTGAAGTCAGGCTTCACGCCTTTTCTCTAAAAAAAGTCTACTGGTTGATCTAATCAGCATTATCCATGTGCATGCGCCATGTATGCTGCGGCCTCACTCACTGAGGAGTAGGATAGGCTGTTAGTTTGTTAACTATGCACCTTGTATCTCTCTCTCTCTCTCTCTCTCTCTCTCTCTCTCTCTTAGTTTCCCCATTTTGTATGAATACAAGTGCGGTACATTGCCATCTCTAATCCATTTCTAATTATGGTATCAGAGTGATCCGCCATCGCTTCCGACATGGCCTTTTCAGCTGCCACCGCCGCTTATTCTCTGGTGGCCTCCTCTCCCCCCTCTCCTCCCATGGTGTCCTCTCCTCTCCCTGCCTGCTTCTCTCTTCCACACACACACCTCTCCCTGCCTCCTCCCTCCCAGAGCTGCCCGTGGTCACCACCACCACCCTTCCTCTTGAGGCCGCGCCGCCCACCTCAAACTTCTTCCCCACCCTGGACATGGCTCACGTCATCCGCGTCGAGGGGGCAATATTCACCACTATGTGGGGGTGCGGTTGGACATAAAGGGGTCAAATTACTCAGTGTGGCGTGAGCTCTTGCTCGAGACGGCCCACTAGTACGACGTCGCCGACCATTTCACACCGGACTTCACCGATCGTCGCGCGATGTGCTGTGGAAAAATCATCAATAAGGCCGTGAAGAAATGGTTCTACGGGACCATGAACACCGAACTCTGCGACTTCATCCACAACTGCACTACTAGGGAAATGCTTATACATAGGAGTTCACCAGTAGCACTTGTTCAAGGAAAGTGCTGCTGCTACATAGCAGTAGCGCTTCGGCAGCATGGGCGCTGCTACTATGATCATAGCAGCAGCGTTGAACCTATAAAACGCGCTACTACTACAATTGACAGACCGTTCCAGGTATGCTAGGGATAGTGGTAGTGCTCACTTTTTGAAAGCGCTACTACTATGAATCTTAGCAATAGCGCTTTTCCCCGACCAGCGCTACTGATAAATTCAGTTCCCCTCCTAGAACAAAGTTTAGTCCCACCTCGCTCCGCGAATAGAATTTTTACCACCTTAAATAGGGTGCTTCTCAAACCATCACAACCACTTGGTCTTCATTAAACTCTATGTGTAGGATCTGTGGCCGGCCGGCGAAGATTCCTATTGACAATTCGGATTCTACACAAAAAGATCGATGATGACCAATGCATTTTTTAATTTGATACCTTTTTTACATGCTAACGATCATAGCCTTAGTAGTAGCGTTGGTTAAGAAAAAATGCTACTGCTAATGATCGTAGCAATGGCGCTGTTTACGGACAAGCGCTACTACTATGGGTATCTTATCCACGCCGCGTGCGTCCCTCACTCTCCCTCACACACTCTCATCTCCACTCGCCGCATGTCGTCGCCGCCGTTGCCCCCAAGGTGCTGCCTCCCTCCCTCCCTCCTCCTCTCGCCGCCCTCCCCTCCCTCCCTCCCTCCTCCTCCTCTCGCCGCCCTCATCTCTCCCTCCTCCCGCGGCCATCCTCTCTCCTTCCTATCCGCCGGCAGCCCCCTCCCATCCTCCTCCTCCCTCTCCGGTGGCCCCCTCCTCCTCCTCCCTCCTCCCTCTCCTGCTCTCTCCTCCTCCCTCCTCCCTCTCCTGCTCTCTCCTCCTCCTCCCTCCTCCTTTCTCCTCCTTGTTGGGTAACGTAGTAATTTCAAAAAAAATTCCTATGCACACACAAGATCATGGTGATGCATAGCAACGAGAGGGGAGAGTGTTGTCTACGTACCCTCGTAGACCGTTCGCGGAAGCGTTATATCAACGCGGTTGATGTAGTCGTACGTCTTCACCACTAGTGCAGAACCGGGCAATAGCACCGGTTCGTAAGGCCCTTTAGTGCCGGTTCCATAACCGGCACTAAAGTGTGGTCACTAAAGCCCCCCCCCCTTTAGTACCGGTTCAGCACGAACCGGTGCTAAAGGGAAACCACGTGGCACGAGCCAGCTCCGGGGGCCGGGAGCCCTTTAGTACCGGTTGGTAACACCAACCGGTACTAAATGTTTGTGGGTTTTTGTTTTATTTTGTATTTTTCAATTAAATTTGTGTTATCAATTTAATTTAGGATTGTTTTACGTTATAATGAGTTGTAGTCGTCGTCATCATCATCATCATCATCGCATATTAATAAATAAATAAACTCTAGCTAGCTAAAAATCATCGTAGTCGTCTAATTACCACTATTTAATCATCATAGTCATTACCGCTAGCTATCTAATCATCACCAACACTGGCTAGCTTAAAGAGGAAACATTCACTTTGTAACAGAAGCAAAGATATCATCAAGTTCAACATAATCATCACCAACATCGAAGTTCAGGACACGGACATGAGACACTAATTAAGAGCATGAACTAGTGCTGCTCCCTCTCAGGTAGAATAGCATAGAACATGTATAGCTCTCCTGATTCATCATACTGGAGCATGCAGATGAATCTGTCTCCTAATCTTGGGTTGCGCTTCTCCTTGCTGCCCCCTAGTACTTCTCTGCGATCGTTAACAATTTTTCTCCAATCTTTCACTATTAAGCATTCTTCGCTTTCAGAAATCCTGAATGCACTCATGTGCAATGTAGGATATCTTGGCCGTAAGCTAACCATTGACATGTCACCTTTAGTCTCGATCCACTGAGGCACAACTGTCATCGGAAGTCCCTGTTGAAGAACATCGTATAGTAATTAATATACTAAGCAATGAAAGTTTAGCTTCAAAAATAATGTATGCAAAAGATGCATTAATTAAGGACAAATAGTTAAAATCTTACCATCTTTCGATTATAGATGTGATCGTAGTTCAATACGATCACCATTGGTCGCACATTTTGAGTACTAACATTTCTAAGTTCAGGAAAAAATTTTGTCTTGACAGTATTAAGATCCTCAAGCCATGAAACATAATGACTTATCTCCTCGCAGTTTAGTTGAGCCCCGGGGCAGTAGTAGGTCCTGTCTACCAAGCACCGGACATGTTTGCTTGAACCGAAATAAGCTGACAATACAAATTAGTTGTCAACTATTTTTGAATAAACTGTATCAAAGACATAAACATATGCATGCATGGTTGAGAAAAACTCACATAATGGTAGAACTGGAGGCGTTTGCACATCGACCCAGATGTCTATATTACCTTCAATATCATCTTCCGGACGAATATCAAAGGTGACAACCATACCAGGCTCAAATGCATAAGCCTTGCATAGTGTTTGCCAAGTTTTGCATTCAAAATGGGTGTATGTGTCTCCATTATATAATTTGACGTTGAAAGTATACCCATGCTCCGTCTTCAAGTAAACTCTCTTTACCTCCATATCATCTATAGCACTAAAACCTATCTTATCCAAGACAAAAATTCTTGCATGGTAGGGGATGCGCTAGTAGAATAGTGAAAATTTAAAATTATAAGTTGAAGCAAATAAAGCATAAGTTTTGCATTCAAATAATAATTGACAAAGTGACTTACTGTATCAACTTCGAATGTCTCATCCAGCTTGATGCTGAAGCGCCTACCATCAACAAGGAAATTTCTGTCGCACAGGCCGCGCTAGTCTTCACAGTGTTCGCACATAATGAAATCTTTTTCGTCGTCAGATGACATTTCCTATGTTCATATAGGTGAAACATTAAACACCTATTACTATCTAACATTAATTAATATCTAGCCAAATATATATTCATCTAACATTTGACATTAATATATCTAACTATATTCATCTCTAACAATTGACATTACTATATATTTAACTTTTCTATCTAATTCATCTAACATTCGACATTAATCTAACATTTATATAAACTCAAAATATATAAAAAATTAAATAAACAGAAAAACTCATTAACAAATAATATTTTAATTAGATCATCAATTCTCAGATACCTAAATTTTCTTACTAAAAATAAACTAGTTATATTAATTATTAAACTAGTTCAAATCTCATATACCTAAATAAACTAGTTATATTAATTATTGAACTAGTTCAAATCTCATATACCTAAATAAACTAGTTCGACAATTTTCTTACTAAAAATAAACTAGTTATATTAATTATTGAACTAGTTCAAATCTCATATACCTAAATAAACTAGTTCGATAATTTTCTTACTAAAAATAAACTAGTTATATTAATTATTCAACTAGTTCAAATCTCTAGTTCTACAATTTTCTATCTAGCTAATTCATCTAACATTCGACATTAATCAAACATTCGATCATCTAATTAACTTTTCTAAAAAAACACAAAATAAGTAAAAAAAATGTGTGTGTATGTGGGTGTTTATGTGTGTGTGTGTAGTGTGTACGTATATATGCATGTGTGTGTATGTGTGTATGTGTGCGGCCCCGTACACTGCCGCCCCGTACGTACGAGCGGGGGCGCCGGCGTACGGGGCGGCGGCGGCGGCGTACGTACGGGCGGGGCCGCCGCCATACGGGCCGGGTGCGACGACGACGGACGGCGGCGCGCGGCGTTCGGGGCGGCGGCGCGAGACGGTGACGACGACGGGCGGCGGCGGGGACAACGACGACGACGACGGACGACGGGCGACGGGCGGCGAGGACGGGTTCGAGCGGCGCGCGAGAGGTTGGAGACGAAAGAAGTGAGAGATCTAACTGAATTTTCGTAAGTGTTGTATATATAGGAGAGGCCTTTAGTACCGGTTGGTGGTTCCAACCGGTACTAACGGGTGGTCTTTAGTACCGGTTGGAGCCACCAACCGGTACTAAAGGCCTCGCGCTGCCACCCCAAAGTCTAGTCCCACCTCGCCGGGCGAAGGCAGCCGCACTGGTTTATAAACCCAGCCGCGGCTACCTCTTCGAACTCTTCTATATAGCAGGCTTCTGGGCCTAATTAATTAGGGCGCGCTGCCATGTGAGCCTGCTGGCCCTTCTGGGCTTGCATTTGCACACCCTAGGTCTGGCAGGCCCACTGGGCAGCGCGCCAACAAATTTTTTATATAGTTTTTTCTTTTCTGCATTATTTATTTTCTTCTCTTTATTTTGAGTAGTTTTTTATATAGTTTTTTCTTTTCTGCATTAATTATTTATTTTCTTCTATTTATTTTTGAGTAATTTTTTTGTATAGTTTTTTTATTTTCTTCTATTTATTTTCTTCTGGAAATTGAATGCTGCATACTGAACAATTAGGTAAATGACCGAAAAACAACAAATGATGTCAGAATATGTTGGAAATTGATGACGTCGCTTTAAATGCTGCATACTAAACACAAAAGAAGTCCGGAGTTCAAATAAGTTTAAAAAACATTGAAGTGGCCATGTAACAGATGAGTTCTCGTCCGAAACCCTGATACTCTGAAAGAGTTTGTCCAGTTTGTACATGAAGTGCGTCCAGTTTTTGCCGTGACCCTCTCCACTGTTTCGCGCATGCTATGCGGGTGATATGATGATACCATGCCAAGTTTCAACATTTTCAGGATTCATTTTGTAGTGATTTTTAATTTCACGGTCATTTAGCTCTCTAAACAATTAGGTAAATGACTGAAAAACAAAAAATGATGTCAGAACATGTTGGAAATTGATGACGTCGCTTTGAATGCTGCATACTGAACACAAAAGAAGTCCGGAGTTCAAATAAGTTATTAAAAATAAAAAAGAGGTGCAATGCTGGTTAATTTGCTTCAAGCCATTCGGAATAGTGTAGACTGCACTGCACATAGCTCAGTGCAATCTATGCTATTCCGCAAGGCTTGAAGCTAATCAACATGTAGATGAGCATTGCAACTCTTCGTCATTGTCTGTGCACTCACGGCTTATAAACCGCTCATACTACCTCTCTCTTGGCGAGGTGGGACTAAAAATCAGCTTACAAAGAAACTCTAGTACCGGTTCATGGCATGAACCGGTACTAAAGGTCTTCGTGGGGGCCCTAGACTGACCATAGCCTGACACAGCCTCATTAGTACCGGTTCGTGGCATGAATCGGTACTAAAGGTTACCCACGAACCGGTACTAATGATGCCCGCCCGCCTAGCCGTTGGAACCGGCACTAATGGTCACATTAGTGCTGGCTCAAATTCAAACCGGCACTAATGTCCTTCACATTTGACCCTTTTTCTACTAGTGCACGTCCGACCGATCCAAGTACCGAAAGCACGACACCTCCGAGTTCTGCACACGTTCGGCTCGGTGACATCCTCGCCTTCTCGATCCAGCAAGAGGGGCGAAGTAGTATATGAGTTCCGGCAGCACGACGGCGTGGTGACGGTGTTGGTGAAGAACAATCTCCGCAGGGCTTCGCCTAAGCACTACGAAAACTATGACAGAGGATAAACTAGAGGGGACGGGGTTGCCGGCACACGGCTTGGTGTTTCTTGATGTGTATTTGGTGCTAGCACTACCCCTCTATTTATATGTTGAGCCCTGGGGTCGAAACTTGGAGTAAAAGCCTCCTCAAAGTCGGTTTCACCCGAAAGGCAAGAGTCCTTCTCAGACTCCATGGCTAGACGCCAGGGTTCCCGGCGTCTACCCCCTAGACGCCAGGGTTACTGGCGTCTAGCCTCTGGTCTCCGCAAAACTTCCTTTTGCACTTTCCAAAAGCCTCGTGGGCTTTCCCCTTTGGCCCAGATAAAGTGTTCTCGTGCCCAAACATTTCGGGAAACATCCGGAACCCCTTCCGGTGAATTCCGGAACCCTTCCGGAGATCAAACACTACTATCCCATATATCAAACTTTATCTCCGGACCATTCCGGAGTTCCTCGTCATGTCCGTGATCTCACCTCGGACTCCGGACAACATTCAGTCATCAACATACATAACTCATATAGTACTATATCGTCAACGAACGTTAAGCGTGCGGACCCTACTGGTTCGAGAACTATGTAGACATGACCGAGACACCTCTCTGGTCAATAACCAATAGCAGGACCTGGATGCCCATATTGGCTCCTACATATTCTACGAAGATCTTTATCGGTCAGACCGCATAAATACATACGTTGTTCCCTTTGTCATCGGTATGTTACTTGCCCGAGATTCGATCGTCGGTATCTCAATACCTAGTTCAATCTCGTTACCGGCAAGTCTCTTTACTCGTTCCGTAATACATCATCCCGCAACTAACTCATTAGTTGCAATGCTTGCAAGGGTTATAGTGATGTGCATTACCGAGTGGGCCCAGAGATACCTCTCCGACAATCGGAGTGACAAATCCTAATCTCGAAATACGCCAACCCAACAAGTACCTTTGGAGACACCTGTAGAGCACCTTTATAATCACCCAGTTATGTTGTGACGTTTGGTGACACACAAAGTGTTCCTCTGGTAAACGGGAGTTGCATAATCTCATCGTCATAGAAACATGTATAAGTCATGGAGAAAGCAATAGCAACAAACTAAATGATCAAGTGCTAAGCTAACAGAATGGGTCAAGTCAATCACATCATTCTCCTAATGATGTGATCCCATTAATCAAATGACAACTCATGTATATGGTTAGGAAACTTAACCATCTTTGATCAACGAGCTAGTCAAGTAGAGGCATACTAGTGACACTCTGTTTGTCTATGTATTCACACATGTATTATGTTTCCGGTTAATACAATTCTAGCATGAATAATAAACATTTATCATGAAATAAGGAAATAAATAATAACTTTATTATTGCCTCTAGGGCATATTTCCTTCAGTCTCCCACTTGCACTAGAGTCAATAATCTAGATTACACAGTAATGATTCTAACACCCATGGAGCCTTGGTGCTGATCAAGTTTTGCTCGTGGAAGAGGCTTAGTCAACGGGTCTGCAACATTCAGATCCGTATGTATCTTGCAGATTTCTATGTCTCCCACCTGGACTAAATCCTGGATGGAATTGAAGCATCTCTTGATGTGCTTGGTTCTCTTGTGAAATCTGAATTCCTTTGCCAAGGCAATTGCACCAGTATTGTCACAAAAGATTTTCATTGGACCCGATGCACTAGGTATGACACCTAGATCGGATATGAACTCCTTCATCCAGACTCCTTCATTTGTTGCTTCCGAAGCAGCTATGTACTCCGCTTCACACGTAGATCCCGCCACGATGCTTTGTTTAGAACTACACCAACTGACAGCTCCACCATTTAATATAAACACGTATCCGGTTTGCGATTTAGAATCGTCCGGATCAGTGTCAAAGCTTGCATCAACGTAACCATTTACGATGAGCTCTTTGTCACCTCCATAAACGAGAAACATATCCTTAGTCCTTTTCAGGTATTTCAGGATGTTCTTGACCGCTGTCTAGTGATCCACTCCTGGATTACTTTGGTACCTCCCTGCTAGACTTATAGCAAGGCACACATCAGATCTGCTACACAGCATTGCATACATGATAGAGCCTATGGCTGAAGCATAGGGAACATCTTTCATCTTCTTTCTATCTTCTGCAGTGGTCGGGCATTGAGTCTTACTCAACTTCACACCTTGTAACACAGGCAAGAACCCTTTCTTTGCTTGATCCATTTTGAACCTTTTCAAAACTTTGTCAAGGTATGTGCTTTGTGAAAGTCCAATTAAGCGCCTTGATCTATCTCTATAGATCTTGATGCCCAATATGTAAGCAGCTTCACCGAGGTCTTTCATAGAAAAACTTTTATTCAAGTATCCCTTTATGCTATCCAGAAATTCTATATCATTTCCAATTAGTAATATGTCATCCACATATAATATCAGAAATGCTACAGAGCTCCCACTCACTTTCTTGTAAATATAGGCTTCTCCAAAAGTCTGTACAAAACCAAATGCTTTGATCACACTATCAAAGCGTTTATTCCAACTCCGAGAGGGTTGCACCAGTCCATAAATGGATCGCTGGAGCTTGCACACTTTTTTAGCTCCCTTTGGATCGACAAAACCTTCCGGTTGCATCATATACAACTCTTCTTCCAAAAATCCATTCAGGAATGCAGTTTTGACATCCATCTGCCAAATTTCATAATCATGAAATGCGGCAATCGCTAACATGATTCGGACAGACTTAAGCATCGCTACGGGTGAGAAGGTCTCATCGTAGTCAATCCCTTGAACTTGTCGAAAACCTTTTGCAACAAGTCAAGCTTTGTAGACAGTAACATTACCGTCAGCATCGGTCTTCTTCTTGAAGATCCATTTATTCTCAATTGCTTGCCGATCAACGGGCAAGTCAACCAAAGTCCACACTTTGCTCTCATACATGGATCCCATCTCAAATTTCATGGCTTCTAGCCATTTTGCGAAATCTGGGCTCACCATCGCTTCTTCATAGTTCGTAGGTTCATCATGATCTAGTAGCATGACTTCCAGAACAGGATTACCGTACCACTCTGGTGCGGATCTTACCCTGGTTGATCTACGAGGTTCAGTAATAACTTGATCTGAAGTTCCATGATCATCATCATTAACTTCCTCACTAATTGGTGTACGTGTCACAGAAACCGGTTTCTGTGATGAACTACTTTCCAATAAGGGAGCAGGTATAGTTACCTCATCAAGTTCTACTTTCCTCCCACTCACTTCTTTCGAGAGAAACTCCTTCTCTAGAAAGGATCCATTCTTGGCAACGAATGTCTTGCCTTCGGATCTGTGATAGAAGGTGTACCCAACAGTCTCCTTTGGGTATCCTATGAAGACACATTTCTCCGATTTGGGTTCGAGCTTATCAGGTTGAAGCTTTTTCACATAAGCATCACAACCCCAAACTTTAAGAAATGACAACTTTGGTTTCTTGCCAAATCACAGTTCATAAGGCGTCGTCTCAACGGATTTCGATGGTGCCCTATTTAACGTGAATGCGGCCGTCTCTAAAGCATAACCCCAAAACGATAGCGGTAAATCAGTAAGAGACATCATAGATCGCACCATATCTAGTAAGGTACGATTACGACGTTCGGACACACCATTACACTGTGGTGTTCCGGATGGCGTGAGTTGCGAAACTATTCCGCTTTGTTTCAAATGTAGACCAAACTCGTAACTCAAATATTCTCCTCCACGATCAGATCGTAGAAATTTTATTTTCTTGTTACGATGATTTTCAACTTCACTCTGAAATTCTTTGAACTTTTCAAATGTTTCAGATTTATGTTTCATTAAGTAGATATACCCATATCTTCTTAAATCATCTGTGAAGGTGAGAAAATAACGATATCCGCCACGAGCCTCAACATTCATCGGACCACATACATCTGTATGTATGATTTCCAACAAATCTGTTGCTCTCTCCATAGTATCGGAGAATGGCGTTTTGGTGATCTTGCCCATGAGGCACGGTTCGCAAGTACCAAGTGATTCATAATCAAGTGATTCCAAAAGTCCATCAGTATGGAGTTTCTTCATGCGCTTTACACCGATATGACCTAAACGGCAGTGCCACAAATAAGTTGCACTATCATTATCAACTCTGCATCTTTTGGCTTCAACATTATGAATATGTGTATCACTACTATCGAGATTCATCAAAAATAGACCACTCTTCAAGGGTGCATGACCATAAAAGATATTACTCATATAAATAGAACAACCATTATTCTCTGATTTAAATGAATAACCGTCTCGCATCAAACAAGATCCAGATATAATGTTCATGCTCAACGCTGGCACCAAATAACAATTATTTAGGTCTAAAACTAATCCCGAAGGTAGATGTAGAGGTAGCGTGCCGACCGCGATCACATCGACTTTGGAACCATTTCCCACGCGCATCGTCACCTCGTCCTTTGCCAGTGTTCGCTTAATCCGTAGTCCCTGTTTCGAGTTGCAAATATTAGCAACAGAACCAGTATCAAATACCCAGGTGCTACTGCGAGCTCTAGTAAGGTACACATCAATAACATGTATATCACATATACCTTTGTTCACCTTGCCATCCTTCTTATCCGCCAAATATTTGGGGCAGTTCCGCTTTCAGTGTCCAGTCTGCTTGCAGTAGAAGCACTCAGTTTCAGGCTTAGGTCCGGATTTGGGTTTCTTCTCCTGAGCAGCAATTTGTTTGCTGTTCTTCTTGAAGTTCCCCTTCTTCTTCCCTTTGCCCTTTTTCTTGAAACTGGCGGTCTTATTGACCATCAATACTTGATGCTCCTTCTTGATTTATACCTCCGCAGCCTTTAGCATTGCGAAGAGCTCGGGAATCGTCTTATCCATCCCTTGCATGTTATAGTTCATCACGAAGCTCTTGTAGCTTGGTGGCAGTGATTGAAGAAATCTGTCAATGACACTATCAACAGGAAGATTAACTCCCAGTTGAGTCAAGTGATTATGATACCCAGACATTTTGAGTATATGTTCACTGACAGAACTATTCTCCTCCATCTTGCAGCTATAGAACTTATTGGAGACTTCATATCTCTCAATCCGGGCATTTGCTTGAAATATTAACTTCAACTCCTGAAACATCTCATATGCTCCATGACGTTCAAAACGTCGTTGAAGACCTGGTTCTAAGCCGTAAAGCATGGCACACTGAACTATCGAGTAGTCATCAGCTTTGCTCTGCCAGACGTTCATAACATCTGGTGTTGCTCCTGCAGCAGGCTTGGCACTTAGCGGTGCTTCCAGGACGTAATTCTTCTGTGCGGCAATGAGGATAATCCTTAAGTTACGGACCCAGTCTGTGTAATTGCTATCATCATCTTTCAACTTTGCTTTCTCAAGGAACGCATTAAAATTCAACGGAACAACAGCACGGGCCATCTATCTACAATCAACATAGACAAGCAAAATACTATCAGGTACTAAGTTCATGATAAATTTAAGTTCAATTAATCATATTACTTAAGAACTCCCACTTAGAAAGACATCCCTCTAATCTTCTAAGTGATCACGTGATCCAAATCAACTAAACCATAACCGATCATCACGTGAAATGGAGTAGCTTTCAATGGTGAACATCAATATGTTGATCATATCTACTATATGATTCACGCTCGACCTTTCGGTCTCAGTGTTCCGAGGCCATATCTGCATATGCTAGGCTCGTCAAGTTCAACCTGAGTATTCTGCGTGTGCAAAAACTGGCTTGCACCCGTTGTAGATGGACGTAGAGCTTATCACACCCGATCATCACGTGGTGTCTGGGCACGACGAACTTTGGCAACGGTGCATACTCAGGGAGAACACTTTTATCTTGAAATTTAGTGAGAGATCATCTTATAATGCTACCGTCAATCAAAGCAAGATAAGATGCATAAAAGATAAACATCACATGCAATCAATATAAGTGATATGATATGGCCATCATCATCTTGTGCTTGTGATCTCCATCTCCGAAGCACCGTCATGATCACTATCGTCACCGGCGCGACACATTGATCTCCATCGTAGCATCGTTGTTGTCTCGCCAATCTTATGCTTCCACAACTATCGCTACCGCTTAGTGATAAAGTAAAGCATTACAGTGCAATTGCATTGCATACAATAAAGCGACAACCATATGGCTCCTGCCAGTTGCCGATAACTCGGTTACAAAACATGATCATCTCATACAATAAAATTTAGCATCATGTCTTGACCATATCACATCACAACATGCCCTGCAAAAACAAGTTAGACGTCCTCTACTTTGTTGTTGCAAGTTTTACGTGGCTGCTACGGGCTTAAGCAAGAACCGTTCTTACCTACGCATCAAAACCACAACGATAGTTTGTCAAGTTGGTGCTGTTTTAACCTTCGCAAGGACCGGGCGTAGCCACACTTGGTTCAACTAAAGTTGGAGAAACTGACACCCGCCAACCACCTGTGTGCAAAGCACGTCGGTAGAACCAGTCTCGCGTAAGCGTACGCGTAATGTCGGTCCGGGCCGCTTCATCCAACAATATCGCCGAACCAAAGTATGACATGCTGGTAAGCAGTATGACTTATATCGCCCACAACTCACTTGTGTTCTACTCGTGCACAACATCAACGCATAAAACCTAGGCTCTGATATCACTATTGGGTAACGTAGTAATTTCAAAAAAATTCCTACGCACACGCAAGATCATGGTGATGCATAGCAATGAGAGGGGAGAGTGTTGTCTACGTACCCTCATAGACCATTCGCAGAAGCGTTATATCAACGCGGTTGATGTAGTCGTACGTTTTCACGTCCGACCGATCCAAGTACCGAAAGCACGACACCTCCGAGTTCTGCACACGTTCGGCTCGGTAACGTCCTCGCCTTCTCGATCCAGCAAGAGGAGCGAAGTAGTAGATGAGTTCCGGTAGCACGAGGCGTGGTGACGGTGTTGGTGAAGAACAATCTCCGCAGGGCTTCGCCTAAGCACTACGAAAACTATGACGGAGGATAAACTAGAGGGGACGGGGTTGCCGACACATGGCTTGGTGTTTCTTGATGTGTCTTTGGTGCTAGCCCTACCCCTCTATTTATATGTTGAGCCCTGGGGTCGAAACTTGGAGTAAAAGCCTCCTCAAAGTCGGTTTCACCCGAAAGGCAAGAGTCCTTCTCAGACTCCAGGGCTAGACGCCAGGGTTCCCGGCGTCTACCCCCTAGATGCCAGGGTTCCTGGCGTCTAGCCTCTGGTCTCCGCAAAACTTCCTTTTGCACTTTCCAAAAGCCTCGTGGGCTTTCCCCTTTGGCCCAGATAAAGTGTTCTCATGCCCAAACATTTCGGGAAACATCCGGAACCCCTTCCGGTTAATTCCGGAACCCTTCCGGAGATCAAACACTACTATCCCATATATCAAACTTTATCTCCGGACCATTCCAGAGTTCCTCATCATGTCCGTGATCTCACCTCGGACTCCGAACAACATTCGGTCATCAACATACATAACTCATATAGTACTATATCGTCAACGAACGTTAAGCGTGCGGACCCTACAGGTTCGAGAACTATGTAGACATGACCGAGACACCTCTCTGGTCAATAACCAATAGCGGGACCTGGATGCCCATATTGGCTCCTACATATTCTACGAAGATCTTTATCGGTCAGACCGCATAACAACATACGTTGTTCCCTTTGTCATCGGTATGTTACTTGCCCGAGATTCGATCGTCGGTATCTCAATACCTAGTTCAATCTCGTTACCGGCAAGTCTCTTTACTCGTTCTGTAATACATCATCCCGCAACTAACTCATTAGTTGCAATGCTTGCAAGGCTTATAGTGATGTGCATTACCGAGTGGGCCCAGAGATAGCTCTCCGACAATCGGAGTGACAAATCCTAATCTCGAAATACGCCAACCCAACAAGTACCTTTGGAGACACCTGTAGAGCACCTTTATAATCACTCAGTTACGTTGTGACATTTGGTGACACACAAAGTGTTTCTCCGGTAAACGGGAGTTGCATAATCTCATCGTCATAGAAACATGTATAAGTCATGAAGAAAGCAATAGCAACAAACTAAACGATCAAGTGCTAAGCTAACTGAATGGGTCAAGTCAATCACATCATTCTCCTAATGATGTGATCCCGTTAATCAAATGACAACTCATGTATATGGTTAGGAAACATAACCATCTTTGATCAACGAGCTAGTCAAGTAGAGGCATACTAGTGACACTCTGTTTGTCTATGTATTCACGCATGTATTATGTTTCCGGTTAATACAATTCTAGCATGAATAATAAACATTTATCATGAAATAAGGAAATAAATAATAACTTTATTATTGCCTCTAGGGCATATTTCCTTCACTCCTTCCCCTCCTCCTTCCCTCCTCCTCCTGACCTCCTCCCACCTCCTCCTTCTGGCCTCCTCCCACCTCCTCCTCCCCCTTTCTGTTTTAGTTTTTGTTTTTAGTAAATGTAGGTTTTTAGTATATTTTCTTTTTAGAAAATTTGAATAAGTAATTAGAAAAGAATAAGTAAATGTAGGTTTTTTGAATAGAATAGGAAATTTTTAGAAATTTTGAATAAGTAATTAGAATAGAATAAGTAAATGTAGGTTTTTTGAATAGAATAGGAAATTTTTAGAAATTTTGAATAAGTAATTTGAATAGAATAAATTATGAAATTGAAAAAATAAGTAAATGTAGGTCATTTGAATAGAATAGGAAATTTTTAGAAAATTTGAAAAGAATAGGAAATTATAAGTAAATTTGAATAGAATAATTCAATGTAGCTTATGGAGTTTCACTAAGTCCTAAGATGATGATAATAATGTTTTTGTTTATATTTTGTTTTTGCGGAGATCAAGGAACCCCTGCATCATCCCCGCCATCATCCCCGTCATCGACCCCCTCCGACCTCGATCGAGGTGAGACCAGCCACCCCATGTTGTTAATTTAATTTAGGTATTTTAGGTGTTTAATCTTAGAATAATATAGTATGATTCCTAGTTATGATCGAAGCATGTTTAAAATGTAGGTTTTTAATTAGGTGTAGTTAATAGAATTTAGGTGTATATCTTGAATGCTTATTGAATGCTCATATGATGTAGATATAAACATGTATATCTTGTGTTGCTCAAATAGGATATGTGCTTGCCCAAGTGGCCGGGCATGTTTGCAGGTTACACCTCCTATAGTGGCCTATGTTTTGCTGGAGTGTTGATTAATTTCCGTTCCAGCAAATTTCAGGCGCTCGATATGTCCTCTTTTAGCAAAGGTCATGCAGGATTTTTCTGTGAATTCTGGCATGACTTCTGCTAGAATATGTAGGAAATATCGAGTGGCCTGGATTTTCTCGAAAAATAATTAAACGACATTTCGGGTTGACTTTAAGTCTGTCGAGGCTCCATCGCCGAAGGTCGAACAATCAGTGAGGGAGTGTATCCACCATATATGAGAGAGGACGAAGAAGGCCGACTGTTGTCGTGGGGTCGTTTCTCATTCTTTTCCTTGTGCTAGACTTTTGTTATGCACTAGGAAAATGAGGAGTAACGACCATCACCGACGGTCGCAAAATGTCAGAGAGGAATCAGTGAGGGAGAGTCTCCACCATATAGACTCGGCAGACTGATAGTCAACCCGTGATGAATAATAATGATCTAATTTAATTTTTATAGTACATATATTGAATTGTACAAGTTTAATCTTTGAATTATGAACGTAGGAAATGTCATCATCGGATGACGAAAGTCTCCCGGGAGAGTGCAGCTGGTGCAACGATGGCCAAGGTCCGTGCGACAGGCCTCACCTGGACGAAGATTGGCGCTTTAGCATTAAGCTCCAGGAGACCTTCGATGTTGAAACGGTACGCAACTACGAAAAGTGTTTTTTTCGTAATTAAGCATGACTTCAACTATTTCAACGTGTAATTTTCATCTTTTACAATTTGAGTAGCTTATCCCATGCCATGCATGACGCTATGTCTTGGAGAGGATGGGTTTTGAAGACCATGAAAATTTCGAAATAAAGAAAATTCACCTAAGGACCCATCATGGTGTGGATTTTGAAGTAAAGTTGTACAATTCTGAGAGCGTAACCCATTTTGGTTGCAAAAATTGGGAAGCATTTTACAAGATGTATGGTTTTTATGAGGGTATGCTTGTCACCATGGATCTTGGTGATCCTAACATCGACCAAGACAATATGGACATTTGGATCCTTGTTGATACGCTTCCAATTCTACCGCTATGTGAGTTTCTCAAACATAGTTATTAACTAATTTATATTGTTCATTTCAAAATAGTTGACAGCTTATTTCCATTGACAGCTTATTTTGATTGTTCAAATAATGTGTGGAACATGGTAGACAGAACCTACTACACTGATGGCTCTGAGTTAACTTATTAGGAGAAAAATCATCTGGTCGTATTTTGTACTGATCTTGAGAATTACAATATCTATTATAAAACCCCTCCACATTATGGTCAATACGTGCCACTAGTGCACGTGTTGAACTACGGTAACATCCATGAAGATGTCATGGTAAGATTTTTTAGTATTACGACATCCGTGCATCTTTTGCAAAAATTCTTTTAAAACTTAACTACATTGCTAACTAAGAAGTTATTACTATGTTTTTCAACAGAAAATCCTGAATGATTGTGTGCCTCATCTGATGTATCAGAATGGTCTCCTTGATGTTTTGAACATACGGCCAGGTCATCATACGAATCTCACCTGTCCATATTGGATTTCTAAAATAAGTGGAGACATGAAAATCAAAGAATGGAAAAATGTATGGACAGTTGTAAGGAGGTACTTGAAAGCAACATTGTGCGAAAGGCAAGAATTGAAGATAGGATAATCTCCATTCCCCATAATGGAGAGTCAGGGCCTATCTTGTTTTATGCTATTTTACCTAAGAGAAGGTAGTAGGTCCTAGTTAATAATACTCATGATCATGTGCTAAGAACAACTAAGTAGGATTGGTTAGATGACAATGATGATGATGTGGTATCGAGTAGAAGTTGTATGATCGATGATGATGAGTATGACTTGTTATTATGATACTGATGATGAGTTATTTATTATTATGATCGATGATGCATGATGCTCAGTTGTTATATGAGCATGATTACTTATTATATATAACAGTGGGTGAAATGAATCTGGATTAGATTCAAGTGAAGCCAACATGTGGTGCACATCAAAAGTACTACTAATCCAAACTAGATCAAGTTTGGATTAGAGTAGTACTTTCGACATGCACCACATGTTGACTCCACTTGAATCTACTCCACGTTCATTTCACCCACTGTTATATATAATAAGTAATCATAGTCATAAAATCATATGATGAAAGTACTGTATATAAAACCACAGAATGAAAATAATCTATATTTTTAAAAATACAAGAAAATTTAGCAACAGCGCTTTTTAGAACAACTGATGAATGAAGAATGAACTTGTAAGTAGCAGTAGCGCTCCCTTTCCAGCGCTACTGCTACTAGTTAGCTATAACGTCTTAGTGATAGCGCTGGACCCAGCGCTACTGCTATGCATATTTCAAGTGCTACTACTAGGGTTTTCCCTAGTAGTGCCGGGAGACCACCGCCTTCGAACTCTGGTCGTCCATCGAGGCTCTCTTCCTCAACAACAAGCGCTCGCAACAGTTCTACCTCAAGACCGAGCCTTATGGCATCCGCCAGGATAACTCCATCTCCTCCTTCTGCGTCCGCCTCAAGGCTGTCGCGAATGGGATGCGGAACTCCGGCAAGGCAGTGGAAGACGACGAGCTCGTCATCCAGCTGCTTTGTGGCATCAGCAAAGATGAGCATCTGATGATGACCAAGATAATTGAGAAGTCGCTAACGCCCATAGCATTCGATGTCGCTGTCGGCATGTTTCAACCGGATCCACTCCTCCAAGCACAATAACATAGAGAGAGCATGTGGTGCGTGGAAAATGAAATCTCAAATCTTGCTCAAGATGCCAAACTACTCAATTAAACACACAAAAGATGATTGTTGCGGCTACCATGACACTACCCAACTATTTCCACCTCCATGAGAAAGAGGATATTCACTTTCTTCGGTGTGAGAGGGATCCGGATTATGTTCCAACTATTCTAGACAGATACAAGAAATATGTTATTTCTCCAAATGCACCGGATGCTTCAACATACGCGGAAACTGGTCCTAACATGGATTTGTTTAGGCATGAACTAGCTACCACCATTGCTCGTAGTTGGTGAATTAGTCATGTTCATGTCTTTAGATATGTGACCATTTTGATTTGCAAACTTATATGCAAATGAAGCTTTTGTTGTATGACACATGACAGAACTAGTTTCTCTTTGGAATTATAACTTGTGTTAACTGAGAAAAATTGTGGTCTTTCCAAAAAAAAAATTGCTTCATATTTGGCGCTTCATGTGCCATTGTAAAGCTCTCTGTACATCTCTTTGTACTGAAAAAATCACAGCAATATCACCTGTGGAAAAAAAACTGTGCATGTTTTCAGCGCAGACTAACACAAAGTCATCCAACCCAACCCATTTTTGTGCTCTGTTGCGGCCTCATTAGAGCCAGGAGCTGAACGGGGCTGCCTCCAGCCAGCCCAACAGGCCTAGCGCTGGGAAAAGCCAAGACAGCAGCAGAACGCTTTCTGCTCGCCGGGCGAAGCGTGAAGCTGGCTGGAGATGCTAGATTTCCATATTTCGTGAAGTTTGGAGAGGTTCAGAACATTGCCCTAGGATGGTGTGAAGGGTAGAAATAGAATACACAATTCGATTTTGAAGTGGCAAAGTGGCGGTGAAGAGAGAGGGTGGGAAATGGAGGAGATAGAAATGGCGGGAAATTTTGGCGGGAGGGAGTGAGTGAGAAGAGAGTGGAAAGAAAGATATTACAACAAAAAATTAAAAATAAATTTTGTATTACAAAATGGAGAAAAGAAAAGAATCAGTCAAAAGTATAAGTCGAGTGTTATATATCGGGTATTCGGCTTACCTTCAATTGGTTTAAAAACTGAAAACGAAATAAGTAAGCTGAGTATGCCATTGCCAGACACACTGCTTACAACGCCCTGCGTCATGGAGCCGTCAATTGTGGGGAGGAAGGCCACTACTTTGCCGCAAAATTTGTCCAAATGTTCTGTGATTTGGGAGGGGAAAAAAGAGAAATGTTTACGCACGGATTGCGAAGCACAAAATGAATTGTTAGATAAGGCGGTGGGGTGCTCTCAGATTTACATGTTAGTGCTGTCAATGCATGTTGGATGCTACAAGAAAATTAATTAAGCCTTACAAATCTAGATTAATCAATTAGTTAGATCCTTGGATTGCTGTAGCAACGCAGTCGAGGACAAGTCGGAAGAAAGTTTGGTGGCGCCGGTGTTGACCGAAGAAGAGCGAACACAACCGGAGCTGGAGGTGGAGCTGTCAATGGAGAAAGCCTCATCCGGGCCGGAGGACGACATGGGGTCCGGCACGGTCCTGTACATGTGCTGCGGGAGCGCCGGCAGCCTCGCCTCGACAGACTTCAGGACGTGCATGGTCTGGGCAATAGACGGACGCTCGCTCCGATCCGGGTGTGCACACCAGAGCCCGACGATGAGCACGCGGACCATCCACCCCTCGTTGGCCTCGTCACCCCTCAGCCGCTCATCCGCCGCGTCGAGGATCGCGTTCTTGCCATATAGGCTCCACACCCACCTGACCAACGTGAAGGATTTCCCAGCGGTCTCCATCACCGGACGCCGGCCGGAGACGATCTCCAGGAGGACGACACCGAAGCTGTACACGTCCGACTCGGTGCATGGCCGACGCGTGTTGACGAACTCAGGATCGATGTACCCGACTGTGCCGAGCACGGCCTTGGTGGTCTGCATCAACCCCGTGTCGTGGTCGACGAGCCGGGCCAACCCGAAGTCCCCGAGCTTGGTGCTCATCGATGAGTCGAGCATAATGTTGCTAGGCTTGATGTCGCCATGCACGACGCACTGCTCCCACTCTCCGTGGAGGTAGTGCAATGCGGATCCCAAGCCAAGGATGATCTTGTACCTCTGTGGCCATGTGAGACATTTTTCCTTGCTGTAGAGATGCCTGTCTAGGCTGCCCTCCGCCACGAGCTCATAGACGAGCAGGAGACCCTTGTGGCTGTCGCACCAACCCAGCAGCTGCACAAGGTTACGATGCTTCAATCTGCTGATGATCCTCACCTCAGCCTCGAACTCCTTTCTCCCCTGCGCCGACGACTCGGCCGACAACATCTTTACCGCCACCGCACGGCGGTCGGCGGCTGCGGGTGTAAGCGTGAGGTGACCCCGGTAAACGCTCCCGAAGCCGCCTCGCCCGAGCTTCTCCTCCTCCGCGAAGTGTCTCGTTGCGGCAACCAGCTCGTGGTAGGTGTACCGCCTGGGGCCGCCGGCAGCCACACCTCTCTCGAGGTCAGCTCTGTCGGCGTACCGTTCTTGCCTGTCCTCATTTGCCTTCATTTTCTTGTGTCGCCGCCATAGCAACACGGCCACACATACCACCAAAGAAAGCAATGGGACTAGTACGGATGACAGGATCACTACTAACTTTTTGTGGTTGTTCCTGGTCGGAAGAGGAGGTAGAGTGGAACTGAATGACCATGAGAGTATCCGGTGCAGCTCGGAGGCGTTGCCGGTGGCCGCCGAGAAGCCAACGGCGACCTCCTCCGGTAGCTGTTTGCTCAGATCGACGGTCGCATTGACCTGGAACAGGGCATCGTCGATGTGGAGATCAACGGCCAGCATCTTGGACACGTTGTGGTACGTGACAGTTGCCCTCATGACATAGGACGACGTGAGGTTCTGCGTGGTCGTGATGGGGGTGGACTCCGTGGAAACCATGGAGTTGACGTCGATGCCGACATGGTTCTTGCTGATGCCGCCATAGTAGGAGTTGCCGAGAGTGTCGAACTCGACGGCCACCATCCGGGTGGTCCCCGTCCCATTGGTGAAGGCCGGGAGGAGGCCGAGGCCGCCGCCGCCGCTCTGGGGCGGGATCTCCGACGGGAAGTGGCCGAGGAAGAAGGCCATCCCTTCGCCGGAGCTGTCCTTCACCGGAGTGATCTGGAAGGAGAAGTTGGTGGTGAAGCTAGCCATCTCGCCGGTGTCGCCGTTCCACAGGGGCACCTTGTACGCGTACGACGCCCGACCGACGCTGCTCAGGAGGTTCTTGGTCAGCTCGAGCCTTGGCGGGCTGATGGATGCGTCGCCGTCCAAGTCGATCCATGAGCCGGCGCCGGCGTCGGAGAAGTTGAGGCTGAAGTCGAGCGAGAAGGCCCAGCGCGGCGCGTAGTAGAGGTGTAGCAGCAGCACCAGGACTAGGGTGGTGGTCGGACGACGGCGGGAGCCCATCGCTTGGGTACAAACAGTGGTTGGGAAGGAGGAACCTTGAGCATTACATGAAAGTGGGGATGAAATTGTATAGCTCGTCGACATTTCAAACCGGCGACCGGACGACCAAAGTGGGGTGTGGCCAGGGTTCTCTTCTCCGTATCTTGGACCTATGAATGTCACGGAATTGGTCTCCACGACGAAGCGGATCGAGCCAACGGTGTCGTTGTTGTTGAAATTTTCTATTCAAGATGCGGCACACGTACGGCTCCTCCGACTGAGCTCTCCAAATAATGGCTACACATGACGGAGTCGCCGGCATCCGGAGCTTAACGGTCGTCCACACAAACCGGTTGTGTACAGCTTCCGGCGAAAATGACTTCACTGGATTCTCGCGGCCGTTGTGGAGTCAAGAAGGGGTTAGCGTGGCCAGGGAGGCCACCTCGCCGGAGTTTCTGACCTCGTGTGGCGGTGGAGCCGAGAAGGCGACACCGGTCAGACCGCTTCTTGTGGAGCGCCGTACTGCATTCGCGCCGGGGGTCGTTCTTGCCGCCTGCTCTGCGGCGATCCGGAGCACGCAGTTCGCCGAGTCGAGAGTTGAGACTAGCTCATACTTTGCGCGCTGACATGGCGAACCAGGAAAAATATTGTAGGGAAACCAACATTCAATGAAAATCGATAAAAACCACGAGAAAAATGATGTTTTGAAGTTTCAAAAGAATATGGGATGTTAAGAGGGTGATGTTTTATTGTCATGCAAAATTCTAAGTTCAAACATGTTATGGGATGTGGGCTATGAAAGAGATAAAATCAGCATTGAATAGTGTAGTACATTGATATCACTATTTATTGCTGAATTTTGTCTTCTTCATAGTTCGCATCCTGTAATGTGTTTTTACTTGAAATTACGCATGACAATAGAACATTATCCTCTTAACGTACTACATTTTTTCAGATTTTTCGGTACTTTCAAACATGGTTTCCACAAAGTTTTTTTAAAATGTTGGTTTTCGTATAATATTCTCCCCATTGAACCATGAGGCGGTTGCTTGGTTCGTCGGCCGGAAGGGGTTCGGATTGTTCGACCCGCCGGTGGTGGTGTGTCGTTATCAACGTAAAAGGTTGTGGCATAGAGGCGGGTTGCTCGAGCTGGTGTTTTCGCGGATTGTTCAGCTGGAGGATAGCTCGAACCCAAAGGACGTCAAGTATCTGCTCCTGAGCTCAAATGCTCCTTGATGGACAGTAAAATTGAAAAAAAAAATTCTAAAAGAACCGTAAACTAATAAAAAATATTTTTATGCTTGCAAAATTTCAGTACGAAATGACATTCGTGAAAGTCGTGGTAAAAAAACAAAAATGATATTTCAAAAATGGTAGTTTTGAAAATATTTTGGAGTGCTGATTTTATTTTCATGACTTCCATCAATGTCATTTTGTGCTAAAGTTTGTTAAGCATACAAAACATTTTGTCAAAGGTTACCATAAAATAATTGTGATTTTTTTACTATTTTTTGGATTTTACCATTCATCAGATTGCATTTTAGCTCGGGATTAGGATAGGACTTTTGGACCGCAAATAATATGTATCACCAATGGTCAGGTCATTTCCAAGGGACCTCCTATGTGTCGCTGGCCCAATACTGTGCAAAGTGTGGTGGTCAAGAAATAAAATTTGGTAGTGATCAAGAAAAAGTACTGTAATGACCGAAAAGTTACTGTAGCGATCATGTTTATATTTTATTTTCTAACATTCTTATTTGTTAAAATATACTATTTGAAACACGAAAAACACTAAAATTCTTGAACAATTTTTCGGAAACACGAACAATTTTTAAAACATGAAACATTTTTGAATTTGCAAACAGTTTTTTCAAAATCTTAAAATATTTTTCCAAAAGCATGATAAAAAATAGAACACATGTTTTTTAAATGAGTACATTTGTGAACATTTTTTGAAAACATGAACATAATTTGAAATTTGTTCAAATGTTTAAAAAGAGTGCTTCCCTAAATAAAATTGGTCAGACAATTTGTCACAATGTAATTCCCTTAAGGCAATTTGTCACAACGTGCTTCCCCCTAAAGAAAATTGTCACAACATGCGACAAATAGGAAAACGGCATTTCCTTTTCGGTGTTGATACGCGGACGCTCCTATTGGGCGCTTCAGGTGCCTGAACACATGGCATGGAAAAACCGCAAAAAAAGTAGCACACTCCCGGTTTCAAACTCACGCAGTTCCATTCGCGTATGAGTTCCGCTAACCACCGGAGCTACTTGCATTTTGTGATATGTAACAGGTGCCAATTACATAATAATAATTTGCCGGGCTATTTATTGCACAGAACTATCTACTGTATCACTTATTTTTCTTTGAATTATTCGGAAAAAATCATGAATTTCAAAATTTTCATTGATTTTGAAATAAGTTCATCATTTTTGAAGAATAGTTCACAAAATTTAAAAAATTCGTTGATATTTGAAAAAAAATCATCAATTATGAAAACAAGTTCATAGCATTTGAAAAAATGTTTGTGGATTTTGACTAAAAAATCATCAATTTTGAAAAAAAATCATAACAGTTGACAAAATGTTCCTAAATTTTTACAATAAAATCATCAAATTTGGAAAAAGTTAATCTGATATGAAAAAGGTCATCAAAACTGAAATAAAAGTTCATGGAATTTCAAGAAAAGTATATGTACTTGAAAAAAGTTCATCTAATTTTTAAGAAAATCACCTAATTTGAAAAAAAATTCATCGATTTGTAGAAAAATTTTACGAATTTGAAAAAAAATCATCAAACCCGGAGGAAGAAAAAAGGGGGAAAAGGAGAAAATAGAAAAAGAAAAATGGAAAAAGATGTTCATTATCTAGTTCTGCAAGATGGCCTGGTGGTTACTGCAACATAGCCTGATGTGGAGGTTGCTGGTTCGACACCCCGCCGTATCACCTTTTTTGTAGTTTAAAAAACAGAAAGAAAAAAGGGGTGATGTGTCGACCCATCATGGAGGTGATGTGTGCGGCTATTTGCGAAATGTATACTATAGGTGCCTGAAGCGCAAACCCCGAGAGCAACTAATCAAAAAGCGCTCCTTCTGAAGCCTCCCCATTGGTCACTAGGGTGGGCTAAGAGCGCGCGAAATGGCGGGCTCTCAGCCGCTGCCATGTGTTGCGCTATGGGCGCTCCTTTCGGATTTTATTTTTTTACACACATTTTTTGCTTATAGAAGTTTTTTTTGGGGTTTTCAATTTTCCTCCAGCTTTTCTTAGGTTTTGGACCCCAACGCAAAAAATGGGTTTTATTTTTTTCTTCCACGAGAGGTACGGATTTACTTCTCGTGGATGTACGGATTTGCTTTCGCGAGAGACACTCACAAAGGGGAAAATTATGTTTTTTTTCCTGCAACGAGAGGCACGGATTTACTTCTAGTAGAGTCATGGATTTGTTTGTGTGCCTCTCGAAACGAAAAAGAACACGTTTTTGTTGTTTTTTCTTTTGTAAGAGGCACGGATTTACTTCTCATGGCGGCACGGGTTTAATGTGTGCCTCTCACAAAAAGGAAAAAAAACACATTTTTTTCGACCACGGGAGGCATGGATTTATTTCTCATGGAGGCACGGATTTGTTTTCGCGAGGGTCATGGTCGTGCCTCTCGGAAAGGGAAAAACGTGCTCCTGGTTCGGGTTTTTTTCTGTTTTTTTTTTGTGAAAATAGTTCATTGAAACCTATCAGCATGGGATATAGTTTTGAAGATCTCGATATGAGGATTCCAACGATGAAAAAAATTCAAGATTTGGATACACTGTTTAAGAGATAAAACATATTGAATAGATGAATCTGCAAAAGAAGGAAAAAGTCATAGGTTGCGATAAGTGTCGCACTTTACTTGGAGAGGTGGGATTGATGTTTGCATAGAGTGTTGCTTAACTAGTGATTTCAGTAAACGCCTTGATACGCCATAGTGACTTAGCGGTACGAAGTGTTTACACTATAGTCATATCGGTTGGCCCATATACCCTCCCCCGATCTTTTTCGCAAGTCTTAGGGAAGACACATCGTCTATTTCTCGCATTAAGCGAGACCGGACGGATCTCTCATGTCGAAGCTACAGTAACAGCCAGCACAATAGCGGACACTTAAAAGGAATAGGACGAGAAAGGCCTAGTTGACCGTGAGGGCAGCTAGCCACTGCGCTAGACCCCCGTTCGTGACTAAATAGTAGGTCGGACCTTCTTAAGTCGAAACGAGCTATTTCCATTGTTTTTTTTTTCAGGTTTTTTTGTTTTGTTTTTTTCTCTCTTTTCATTGTTTTTATTTCTTTTTATTTTATTTGGTTTCCTTTATTACTTTTGTTTTCCTTTCTTTCTTCTCCATTTTTCTTTTTCTTTTTTTTTTCCTTATGTTTGTTTTCGTTTTCACTCTACATTTCCGTATATGTCAAAAAATAATAATAAGTGATCAACATTTTTTGTATGCATGTTCAACATTGTTCGAATGCTTATTCTACATTTTTTAAATACTTGTTCAACATTTCAATACTGATTCAACATTTCCAACTACTTGTTCAAAAAAATTGAAATACTTGTGCAATATTTTTTACATTTATTCAACATATTTCAAATACTTGTTAATATTTTTGTCATTATTTATTCAACAATTTTTAAATACTTTTTCAATATTTTTAATACTTATTCAACATTTTTAAATACTTGTTCAACATTTTTTAATACTCGCTCAACATTTTTAAATACTTGTTCGACATTTTTCAAATATGTTTTTGAAGAGTGTTTTTTGTAATATATAATATTTAAAAGTATAAAGAAAAGTACAAAATTAAAGCAAAAAACGAGAAGAGAACAGAAAAAAACAAGGAATAATAGGTCGCGGCTTCTCGCACGGGTGGGCCAGCCCATCTGGGGCACGCGAGGATTGTTGCTCGCTCGGCTGCATTTCTCTCGATCGCTCGGCATCGCCAGCACGTAATGTACATTTTTTTTTCTAAAAAACATAACGAACAAGTTAAGGCCAGACAAATTGTGCTTTTCATAGATGGTTTTCTTTTATATTCAAAATTTATGTACAAGTTTGTGTCTTAAAAAATAGTTCATGAATTTGACAAAAAAATCATGGATAGAAAAATACTCGTGAATTAGCAAAGGTTCAGAAATTTGGAGAAATATCACAAATTCAAAAAAAATCATGAGTTCAAAAAAATCACGAACTTGAGAAACTTCACGAGTTCAAAAAAAACTTCACAGATTTTAAAAAGTATGCAGGACTTAAAAAAAGTTCACAGAATTATAAAAAGGTCAAAACTTGAAAATTTCACAAGTTCAAAAAAGCTGCACATTTGAAAAACATTCGTGTATTTGAGACTATTTATGAGTTTGAGAACTTCACAGCTTTTTGGTTGGCCTCCATTGACCGAAAAGTGTGCATTGCCGCAAATGTGCGGACCGATAATGACGAAAAAAATGGGCCAAAGTTTGGGGTGGGATTGCACGCTGGTATGTTAAAAGTATTGTAACCGCAGTTGAGGGCGCAGAATAGGGCGCCTACTATATTTGATCAATATATATACTATTTGGTTAGGTGTAATATATATTTGAGTATCATTCAATTGACCTCGAGTATATGTGATTAATTATTCATTGCAAATATTTAATTTGCAAATTAATTTTGTTCTGACCTTTTGGTTTTTGTCACTCCTATCACTTTTGACAAGGCTTGAGTAGTAATAGTAAAATGTCAAGAGTTAGAGTGGCAAAAGTAAAATGCTCAAAAACCCCAAAACTTAATTTTTGAACTATGAGTACACATATATTGTAATAGTAATGATGGAAATAAATGCCCAACTCGTAAACATATAAGGCTTAGACCCCCTGTCACGTCTGATCTATATAACACTAGTAGATTTGTACATACGTGTATGTAGTTAACTCAGACTTCTCCCCGTGGTGAAAATCCATGATCTGGCCTCGGTGGTTGGCTTCAGTAACGACGACACTCATGCGCCGTTACCTTCCTACAGGCGTCCTTGTTGGAGCATCTATCCTTCTTTTTTGTGAAAGGAGGAGCATCTATCCTATTACCTTGATGTTGTCATCATTGATTGTTTTGTTGTTCTTTGTTGCAGTTGTTACGTTGATCGTTTTTCTTTATTTTATATTGTAATAATTTGGATGTGTGTATCCTCGATTTATCAAGTAACTCTTCAATTTTGTTTGTGCGGAGATCGGGTATAATTAATATCCTCTTGATATTAATATATATTTCCTTCATCGAAAAACAAACTGCAATTATTTTAAGCTCGGTTTTGGGACTCGTTATATAAATGAGTTGCAAGTTTCCAAATTGAATGCAAAGTTCTGGAGCTTGGACGAATAGAAAGTGACTGCAGCTGCCGAAATGAAACACAGATACACTGAATATACCGTTACTTACATGGAGAAATTCGCTAGTCCGGATTTAATCGCTTGCGCACACAGATTATTCGGAAAGAAAAGAACCACCTGGGTTGTGGTTGTGCACATAAAGCGCAAAGGCCGCCCTTAGCTCAGTGCCGGCACAGATTCTTGTACGTGCAGTCCCTGGTGTAGGACTGCCCCGGCGCCCCGCACTGGCCCGGGCACGCCGGCCTATCCGGGATGTAGCTGATGTGCTGGGCGGCGGCGAGCTGCGCGACGACCACGAGCAGGAGGAGGACGCCGGCCAGGAACGCCGAAGCCGCCGGGAATAGCTTGCTCGCCCCCATTATTAGCTCTCCTTGTCGTGCTGTGTATGATCTTGTGTGCTGGTGCGGTGGCTTATAAGGCCGAGGAGGCAGACATCGTGGAACCAATGCTTGCCATGGCTGTTGCGTCGTCGTCGACCGGCGGCATCATCAACCTGCAAATAATGCAACGGAACGGCTGTACGTACGACATATAGTGCTCAGATTATTGCAGGATGGCCTCGGTGCGGGGCATGGCGCGGCCAATGCTCGGCGCTTCCGGTCACGGGCGTCTGTCCGTGTGTACCTACCGCCAGGCGTGAAAACCGTTTCGTCGATCCAAGACGGGAGTGTGGACTGAGACTGAACTATTTTATTTTATTTTGAATTTTTATTAGTTTTGCTGATCACATTTCGTATGCAAGATGTATACAAGCGGTGCTGCGAAGCTTCCAAGACCGGTTCATGAAAACCTACCATCGGTTTTGGCCAGTTTTGTGAAGGTTCCACATGTTTTTTTCTGTTTTTATTTATATGTTTTTCTTTTTCAAAATATCTGACAAATTCTTTTATACACATTGAACATTTTTCATATACAGGTTGAATATATTTTCGATACACATTGAATATTTTTTATGGGAACACATTGAATATTTTTGAAATACATGTTGAACATTTTTATCTTAATCCGTGTTGAACATTTATAAAAAGCACATTGAAGATTATTTTCAATACAGAGTGAACAGTTTTAAACAGACATTAATTCTTTTAAAAACCATGCAAATAAATTTACAAGTCATGAACACATTTTCACTTTTCTATTGAGTGTTTTCTTTTTACTATTTTCTAACTTTTTTGTGGGAAAACTTTCGCTCTATTCATTTTCAATCATGGTGGTACAACGAACACTAGAAAATAACAAAAATTACATCCAAATCTGTAAACCAGCTAGCAGCGATTACAAGCACTGAAGCAAGCCGAACGCGCCGCTGTCATCGCCCCTCCCTCGCCGGAGCCGGGCAAAACTTATTGTATAAACAGTCAGGAAGTCGCCGTGCTAACGCCCCATAGGACCAGCGCAACTGAATCGGCTGCCAATGAAGAGTAGCGTAGATCAAAAGAATGCAACCTGAAAACACAAGAACACAGACGAGTGACGAACAGATCTGAGTAAATCCATCAAAGACATATCTACCGGAGACACACACCCACACGCCCACTGACAGTGCTAGAAGCACCACCGGAACGGGGCCTAGGCGGGGAAAACCTTATACCATCTTCAGGGAGTCGCCGTCGTCTCGTCTTCCGGAGCAGGATACAAACCCTAACAAAACTCTAAGAAAGATCTAAAAACGGAGCCCTCCCACCGGCAAGGGCCGGGATCCACTACGCTCCCATGGCCCTAATGATTCTTTTCTCTTTTCTTTCCTTTTTATTTTACTTTCAATTTCTATTTACTCTTTGTTTCTTTTTTCCATTTCTTACTTTTTGTTCATCATTTTTAACAAAAATGTCCAGAATGATTTCCAACAATGATTATTGTGTATTTAAAAAGGGCTCCTGTCGCATTTTGAAGAAAAAATGAGTTGTATTTAAAAAATAGTCAAAGTGTATCTAAACGTTGTTCTTCATGTATTTATAGAAGGTTGATCCAATAGTATTCATCGTGTATTAATAAAGCAGTCAAGCTTGTTTGAAAATCGCTCATCATGGATTGAAAATTGTCCGCCGTGTATTTATGAACTGTTTACTGAGATTCTAAATGTTAATCATTTATTAAAAAAATATTCATCTTGTATTTCAAAAAAAGGCATTGTGTATTTCATAGATATGTGATTCTTTAGAAAAATATACAGGAAGATTTATATCCCTATTTTAAATAGATGATGCACTTCTTTAAAATAGAGAATGACCAGTTCTTTTTATACAAAAAAAATTACTAATACTTTATGAACATTCTAAATATACAGTAAATGTGTGTTTCTTGTTTAAATGCACACTGACAAAAATTGAAAATACAGGTTTGGGATTTTTTTCAGCTTGAACATTTTGTCAATAATGATGAAATTTTACCAATATATATTTGACATTTTTTAAACACAAAATAAACATTTTTTAAAATATATGGTGAACATCTTTTTAACCACACATTGAACATTTTAAAAATACATGTGTAACATTTTTTAAATACATGACGAGTATTGTATAAATATGTTGAACATATTTTAAATATGTAGTAAACATTTTACAAATACACAGTAATAAAATTAAATATATGTTGAACATCCTTTAATCACACTTTGAACATTTCAGATATACATTTATAACATTTCTTAAATACATGGTGAATATTTTATAAATATGTTGAACATATTTTAAATACATAGTAAAAAATACAGTAAATATTTTTAACACATGATGAACTTTTCTAAAATGTATGTTATATTTTACCTAAATGAATAGACAAAATAATAAATAAATAAAACGTGAAAAACAAAAAAGAAACAGATAGAATTTTAAGAACTACATGTGTTAAGGTGAGACTATCGGCCCGATGTTGACTAGAGCTCTGATAGGACGCCTGCGAGCATCAAATTGTTGAGCCTTAGCACAGGGCTCAGCCCAACTGGGGCGCCACAACACTGTACTATCCGGTTCACTGTGGCGAAGGGTTTTTGGTCAGTTTTCTTTCAAGAAATATTTTAATAGATTATTAACTGAAATATTAAAACAGTGGACTTTTATTATACGCTGATTTTTTTTAAATACGTATTGAATATTTTTGTAATTAACATTGAACATGTTCTTAATATAAGATGAATCTTTTCTAATGCAAGATGAATCTTTTGTAATATGCAGTGACCATATTCTAAATACAGTGATTTTTCTGTGAAAATACGTTGAGCAATTTTTATATACACATTGAACATTTTCCTAATATAACATGAATATTTTTATAATGCACGATGAAGTTTTATATAATAGACGGTAAAATATTTCTTAATACACGATGAACATTTATCTAAAACACGATGTGCTTTTTCGTATAATACAAAAAAGAAAGAAGTAAAAAACAGAAGGAAAAACTCAGGAAAACATAAATAAGAGAATGAAAGAAGAGTGAAATAAAAAAACCTGAAATTAGAAAAAGGAAGATAAAAACTAAAAGAAAAACTTTCTTTTGAGGGGCACTAAAAGAAAAACTATTACCAAAAGAAACAAACGGACGCGAAGACGGGAACTGGGCTAACCCATGATGTCGCGTTGTGGGCGTCGCCCCAACTATTTGCCACCTACAGGCGGCATAAAGGATTGGCCATTGTTGACTATCACGTCATGAGTAGGACTGGCCATTGTTGGGACTTGGGACCAGTCAATGTGGAGTGTGTAGGCGAGTGAGACTAGTAACGCACAATATCAACTCAAAGGGGGCAAAAGAAGTAACGCGCTATAGATGAGTAAGCTGGATTGCCTCAAGAAAAACAAAGATGGGTAAGCTGGATCATGTGTGCCGCCCACTATCGGCTAAGAGCATTTCCAAGATGGTATGACGTATTTTACTTACATCACCAAAAAATGGTTGGAGTAGAATATATATCACCAAAGATGTCGAACTTCAGCAAATGATGTAAAATAAGGCAGCCGCACGACAGCCGCTCCAATAGATGATGTAAAAAATAGGCCATAACAACACAATAGCAACCAACAGCAACACTACAGCGGCACATATTCAAATCAAAATTATCCTAGTTTTTGCAGACCATCACACACATAATGAACAATATGTCAAATTCAACATCAACGTAGCAAAAGCATGGTCTCATAGTGCATCATAGCAAACATAGATCATGTTCAACAAATAAAAGTGCCCATAAACATAGATCATCATAGCAACACTACAACGGCACATATTCAAATCAAAATTATCCTAGTTGTTTGCTTTCTTTCCGGTGTTGCCTCTTCTTGCTAGTTCCGGTAACGTCGCGTTTGTGAGGATCCGTTCGACTACATCCGTTTGTCTTCTTCATGGACTCGTTCTTCTTCCTTGCGGGATCTCGGGCAAGATGACCATACCCTCGAAATCACTTCTATCTTTGCTTGCTAGTTGTTCGTTCTACCGCTATGTCGCGCTACCTACCACTTGCTATATCACCCATATTGTCATGTCAATCCTCTAACCCACCTTCCTAGCAAACTGTTGTTTGGCTAAGTTATCGATTTGCTCAGCCCCTCTTATAGCGTTGTTAGTTGCAGGTGAAGCTGAAGTTTGTTCCATGTTGGAACATGGATATGTTGGGATATCACAATATCTCTTATTTAATTAATGCATCTATATACTTGGTAAAGGGTGGAAGACTCGGCCTTATGCCTGGTGTTTTGTTCCACTCTTGCCGCCCTAGTTTCCGTCATACTGGTGTTATGTTCCTTGATTTTGCGTTCCTTACGCGGTTGGGTGTTATGGGAACCCCTTGACAGTTCGCTTTGAATAAAACTTCTCTAGCAAGGCCCAGCCTTGGTTTTACATTTGCCTAACAACCTAAGCCTTTTTCCCTTGGGTTTCCGGAGCCCGAGGATCATCTTTGTTTTAACCCCCCCCCCCCGGGGGGGGGGGGGCAGTGCTCCTCTGAGTGTTGGTCCAAAACAGAGCCACTTGCAGTGCCACCTCGGGAAAACTTGAAGGTTGGTTTTAGCTGTACATACTGTTCATCCGGTGTGCCCTAAGAACGAGATATGTGCAGCTCCTATCGGAATTTGTCGGCACATCCGGGCGGCTTTGCTGGTCTTGTTTTACCATTGTCGAAATGTCTTATAACTGGAATTCTGAGACTGACCGGGTCTTTCCGAGAGAAGGACGAATATCCTTCATTGACTGTGAGAGCTTGTGATGGGCTAAGTTGGGACACCCCTGCAGGGTATAAACTTTTGAGAGCCGTGCCCGCGGTTATGTGGCAGGTGAGAATTTGTTAATATCCCACTACTAGGGAAAACCTTATACACAGAATCTTAGCAGCAGCGCGGCATAAAAACAGGCGCTGCTGCTAAGTAGTAGCAGCGCGGCTACGGAAAGCTCGCTACTGGTGCAAACTTAGCAGTAGCGCGTGACGCTTAAACCGCGCTGCTACAAAAATCCACCGACAGTACACAACGACATAAGTTTACCAGTAGCGCGGCGCCAGGGAGCCCGCTGGTGCTAATTCCATAGTACCAGCACGCTTTTTTGTCACCCCGCTGCTGCTAATTTTGAAATTGTGCACAGGGTTGGCCCGTTTAACAGTAGCGCGTGACAGGAAAGCGCGCTGTTGCTACGCTCTTAGCAGCAGCGCGCTTTCTCTCCCGCGCTACTGCTAAGACGCAGCACCCACCACCTTTTCCACCTCCCCCTCCCCATCTCCTCTCCTCCCTTTCCCCTACCTCCCACATCCTCCCTCTCTCACTCTTCTTCTTCCTCAATACTTCTCCCCCCATTACTCTCCCTCTTCTACCTACCTTTCTCTCTCTTCATTACTCCTAGCTATAACTACACCACCTCCATTAATTCATCTCCTTTCTCTTTTTCCTCCCCCCTCCACTAGTTGAAGTTGTCTCCTCCCAAATTAGCTAGCTAGGTACATGTAGCATTTAGTTAAGTGACCTATTTGCCCCCTAACTAGATCTTTCTTTGTCAAGAAGAGCTTTGTGCACTTTTGACCTCCCTACATCATCATCTCCACCGTGTGCTCGATCTCGAGATAGAGGTGTGATTAATATTTCATGCTTTTGCAAAATGGAAATATGTTTATGCATGTGTGTGATATTTTTATGGAAATTGTGTGTGTGGCATGAGTTGACGCCAAATTGTGCATTTGAGTTGCCTATGTTTTGCCGAAATGTCAATTTATTTCCGTTTCGGCGAATTCCGGGCAAACTCTAGATCTATATATGTCCTATTTTTAAGGAAGGTCATGCCGAATTTTTGTATGACTTTGATGAATGCATGCATTTTTATAATCAATTTGTTTATTATTACCGTGCAGAGTTGACGATGGTCAGTGGAACGATGGTGGACAGGTGGTTGCGGTCGGCGGTGCAGGACATGAAGGAAAATAACCTGACAGAGGTTTTATGTCTGTGTCGAAAATGCAAAGGAATAGTTTGGCTTGACCCCCATGTCGATGGTCGTGTCGAAGCGCACCTGCTCATGACTGGTTTCATGGATGGCTATACTCGGTGGATAACTGAAGATGAGGATGACGATGTTGAGGATGCCGACGGGGCAGGCAATGATGACACGGGGCAAGATGAAGAGATGATCGATAATGGCGGCAGGGAAGAGGCCGGACATGGCGGCGGAGAGAACGACATGGACTCCACGCAACAGAGTTCGTCGGTACTAAGTTCAATCATGCGGGACCCTCATGTTCAAGCATTGCTTCGCAAGGAGACGAGTACTAAGAGAGCTGCTTCTAGAGAGGAGGCTAAGCTGGAGCAACTGGTGGTAGACTCGAACACTCCATTGTATGATGGTTGCAATCCTGAGGTGACCCGCTTGAGTTTCACGCTCCAAGTGCTGAAGACGAAGGCTAAAAACAAATGGACCGACACTAGCCTCGATGAGCATCTCAAGTACCTAAAGGATGTTCTTCCCGAGGGTAATCTATGTCCTAGTAGTGTTGATGAGGCCAAGAAGATCGTGTGCCCTCTTGATCTGCCACACGTTAGATACCATGCATGCATCAACGATTGCATAATTTATCGGAAGGAGCACGCGGAAAAAACAAGTTGTCCGGTGTGCAATGCTTCTCGATACAAGAAGGCCGGGAAGAAATGTCCCCAGAAAGTGGTATGGTACTTACCGATCACTCCCCGTCTCCAGAGGTATTTTGTAGATCCCAAGGAAGCAAAGCTAATGCGCTGGCACGCGGAGAGGAAGAAGCCCGACGATGGAGATGATCCGAAGATGAGACACATCAAGGATGGAAGCCAGTGGAGAGCGTTGAACAGCTTCTATCGGTATTTTGAATGTGATGCAAGGAACATCGTGCTCGGCGCGTGTACCGATGGCATGAATCCGTTTGGCAACCAGAGCACCAACCATAGCACATGGCCCGTGTTTGTATGGATGTACAACCTCCCCCCTGGTTGTGCATGAAATCGAAGTACATTCACATGAGCATGCTTATTCAAGGGCCGAAACAACCAGGAAATAATATTAATTTGTATCTGGGGCTACTTCAGGAGGAGTTAGACACGTTATGGAAAACACCGGCCAAGACATGGGACGCCAGCAAAGGCGGGTATTTCAACATGAGAGCCGCGCTGATCACGACAGTGCACGACTATCTTGGTTACGGATATGTGGCAGGCCAGGTGTGCCATGGATATTGCGCGGTGCATGGATGATACGATGTCTCAGCAGCTAACATCAAGGAAAGATGGCGGGTCTGGGAAAATCGTGTACATGGGGCATCGAAGATGGCTCGAACAGGACGACCCGTGGAGAAACCGTGGAGATCTATTCAATGGTCACGCTAAGCATCGAGGACCTCCACGTAAGCGGAGCGGTGCCGAAATCGATGAGCTGTTGAAAAACTGGAAGGAGTGCCCCGCGCCGGGAAAGACGATGAGAAAGGCGCCGGAGCCGCTGCTGAAGGTATGGAAGACGAGGTCTGTGTTCTGGGACTTGGAGTATTGGCACAAACTCGATACACCTCATTGCCTTGATCAAATGCATATCTGTAAGAATGTCCTTGAGAGCTTACTCGCAACACTGATGAACATGCCGGATAAGACCAAGGATAGGCCGAAGGCAAGAAAAGACTTGCAAGATTTGAAAATCAGGGAAGATCTGCACATGCCGCCCCGTAAAATGTCAGACGAGACAGAGACGGAGACAGAGGCACGGGAGAAGAAGGGCAAGAAAATAAAGAATGAGGATTATTGCCCCCCTTCTTGCTTCACCTTAAGTCAGGCTGAGATCAATCAATTCTGTAAGTGCCTTACCGGAGTCAAAGTTAGTTCCGGTTACTGTGGCAAGATAAGTAGATATCTAGACACGGACAAGAAAAGGTTCAGCGGGATGAAGTCTCATGACTGTCATGCGATGATGACGCAAATATTACCTGTTGCCCTTAGAGGGATAATGGACAAGCACGTCCGTGACACGCTTATTGGTCTTTGCAACTTTTTCGACGTCATCTCTTGAAAGTCGATCAGTGTGAAGCAGCTCCGAAGGCTACAGGAAGAGATCGTTGTGATACTGAATGAGCTTGAGATGTACTTCCCGCCCGCGTTCTTTGACGTGATGGTGCATCTGTGTGTCCATATTGTGGATGACATAATAGACCTGGGGCCGTCATTCCTGCACAACATGATGCCATTTGAGAGGATGAATGGGATCATCAAAGGATTCGTTCGTAACATGTCCTGTCCAGATGGAAGCATCGTCCAGGGCTATTTGACACAAGAGTGCATCTCTTTCTGTGAGAATTTCCTATATGGCGCAGACTAGCCGCCTGGTGTTAGTGTTGGTTTGCCCGTTAACAAGCACGATGGGAGGCTCGAAGGAGAAGGTCACTGCAACGGTCGCAGGGAATTGCACGTGGCATACTCAGATCGATGCAGCGACTTTGACAGAGCAAACTTGGTAGTGCTACAACACCTAGACGAGGTAGATCCTTTCGTGGCACTGCACAAAGAAATTATCGCAAAGAAGTATCGTGACCGGGGGGTATGCAGGACGGACGCCGAAGTTACTAGAGAGCACAACTCCACTTTCCTACATTGGTTCAAAGAGCATATTATTGCCAATCCCCCGGAGGAGGGCTCTAAGGACGGATTGCTCATATACGCCTTAGCACATGGCCCCTCGCCCAACCTCGTAACCTATCAGGCATATGATATCAACGGATACACGTTCTACACGGAGGCCAAAGATATGGACAGTGATGAATATCAGAACTCAGGGGTGACGATGGAATGCATGACCGGCAGCGACAACGGCGCAACTGAACGATTTTATGGAAGGGTCGAGGAGATCTGGGAGCTTGACTACTCTGGACTGCACAACACGACGTTGACACGTGTCAGATGGGCTAAGAATGTCGAAAGAGACAGCCGGATTTTCACTACCATGACTATACCCGATGCCAAGAGCGCTACCGTGAACGCTATCGCAAAAAACGAGCCATGGGTACACGCTAAGCACGTGACACAATGCTTCTTCATAACCGACCCATGCAATCCCAGTCGTGTTGTCGTGAGGAAAGGCAAAAGAAACATCATTGGAATGGATGGAGTCACCAACGAGGAAGACTATGATCAGTACGGCAACCCAATGAGGGAAGATGACGATGATGATGAAGTATACGTCAAAAGAAGAATCAATACTACATTACCAAAGAAAAATCGTACTCCATGGAAAAGGCAAAGTCACAATGAGGGGCTCAATTATTCTTCGACGAACAAGAAGGGAAAGAAGCTGACTCAAAAACGAAAACGTCAGCGCTGAGGAATCGGTCAAATGATATAATATATATATATGTTCCTATTTTGTATACACACTTAATTAGCCATTATTATGCATGGGTCCAATGATGTAATATATATATATATATATGTTCCTATTTTATATACACACTTAGCCATTATTATGCAAGGGTCCAATGATGTAATATATATGTTCCTATTATGCTGAAGAAAAGAAAAAAAAGGTAAACTGGTTATAGCAGTAGCGCTTTAGTGAAAAAGAGCTACAGCTAGTCAAGGTAGCAGTAGCGGTTTCTGCAGAAAATCGCTATAGTTGCTCGTAATAGTAGTAGCGCGTTTCGTGAAAACGCACTACTGCTACGTCCACTTAACTCAAAATTCTCCCTCTCCCTGCTTCATCCCGCCTCTTTTCCCCCAAATCCCCACTCTCTCTTCCCCGGCCCCGTCGCACCGCCGCGCCCGCCCCCGACCTCGGCGCGCTCGCCCCCGACCCTGCCGCCCCCGACCCAGGCGCGCTCGCCCCCGGCGCCGGCGCTCGCCCCCGACCCGTCGGCCCTCGCCTCCCTCCTCTGCTTCCTCCCCTCCCAACCTCGGCCGTCGTCGGGCCTGCCTCCTCGCCTTGCACCCTCTGTAAACCACCCCCCCTCTCTCTCTGCTAGCTAGGGTTAATTTACTTAGGTTTTAGTTATGTTAATTAGGTTATCTATTTAGTTATGAATTTAGATAGGTTTCAAAATTTGCTGAATTTATATGCAAATTTGAATTGGACATGTGATATGTGGATATGTCATGTTTTGGACATGTCATGTTTTGGTAAATGATCCGAGTTGCCTATGTTACGCCGGAATGTTGATTCATTTCCGTTCCGGTGAATTTCAGGCGCTCGATATGTCCATTTTTTAGGAAAGGTCATGCCGAAATTGTCCTCGTGCCTTATCATCCAAAGTAAGTCAGTTTCGAACAACCCTTTCATACATTTCAATCATTCCTTCTCTCTCTATGGGGAATAATTTGAGGTGTCTTTTCCCCGCAGCAACGGACGCGCCGTCCTTATCGTTCTTTATCCGCAAGTCTCCCACGCCGTGTATTTTGACCCTTCCAGAGACTACGAGAAAAAAGATGGGTTTCGCGCATAAAACTAACTTCTCCTGCATCCAAGTCCCAAAACCAAGCAAGAAGGATGGATTCTACATCCTCCATCTCATGATTCAGTTCAACACGGATCACCAAAAGCTTCGCATGAGAAGCAGAAATGATGATCATATCCACAAGTGGCTAGAATCTCATGGAGAAGCGGATTATAAACTTAGAGATGACTTCTTTCGCATCCAAAGAGACATTGCGACGATCATCATGAAAGAAGTCGTCGATGAGAAGGGGATGTTCCACCACGGCCCTATACCGCGAGCTGACGTCCGAACTCGCATAGGCATGCAACGTCTAGACCTCACGCCGTTCAAGAAGCTAGGGTCCATCCTCGATGATATGGAAGGATGGAACTTCTAGTGATTTATGATGCCGATGATGATGATATGTGTCGGTTGAACTTGTATACTATTTGTAGCGATGCAACTTTGTGATGTCCATGATCCCTAGTTGCATCTAGTTGCTAACCCTTTCTTTTTCGGTGTTCTCTAGTATATTTTGTTGCATATATATGATTGTACATCCTCTTCATGAACATGCATCTCTAACAGGTACCTAGTTTCTTGATGGCGAGATGGAACTACTATGTCGTGTACAAAGGGAAGGTTCCGGGGGTGTACAACGAGTGGCATGAGTGTCAGGCGCAAGTGAATGGGTTCTCGGACGCCAGCCATAAAGGCTTCAAAAGTAGACAATAAGGAGAAGCTAGTTACTTGAGGTTCACGCTAGCGCGAGAGAGGACTCGTAACCGCCATCTCATGTACTGCATAGTTCCGCTCTCACTCATAGTGATAGCTCTTCTCGCGTATACCTTTGTTTAGATGGATGACGTTGTAGTTGCAAGTATTCGAGACTTGCATGTATCGCTATTTTCGATATGATGACAAGATACCACTTTGTGTTGGATGATGATTATGACGAGACTATTTGTATGTATATGCTATGATTACATTTGTGGTCTCGCAGGCATTTGTATGTGTATCATGATGACATTTGTATGTGCTAAAGATTCTTCTATAAAGCCTGTTCAAATACAAAACAAATATGCCGAAAAAAAACAAAAACTACTAAAATTAGCAGTAGCGAGTGGAGAAAAGTTAGCAGCAGCGCGGTTGTAGCAGTAGCGCGCGCAGGGGAAGCGCGCTATAGCTATTAGCAGCAGCGAGGTTCCTTTAAGCGCGCTGATGCAACACTTGTGTAGCAGTAGCGCGGGTGGACCAGCGCTACTGCTATACGTTAGCTGTAGCGCCTTATTAGTAGCACCGGCCCCCGTGCTACTAAAAGGCCGAAAACCCGCGCTGCTGCTAGGCTTTTCCCTAGTAGTGTCCGGTTGTAGAGAACTTGACACTTAACTTAATTAAAATTAATCAACCACGTGTGTAGCCGTGATGGTCTCTTTTTGGTGGAGTCTGGGAAGAGAACACGGTCTCGTGTTATGCTTGAACGTAAGTAGCTTCAAGATCACTTCTTGATCACTTATAGCTTCTCGACCATGTGTTGCTTCTCTTCTCGCTCTTATTTGCATATGTTAGCCACCAAATATGCTTAGTGCTTGCTGCAGCTCCACCTCATTACCCTATCCTACCCATAAGCTTAAATAGTCTTGATCTTGCGGATCTGAGATTGCGGAGTCCTCGTGACTCACAGATACTTCCAAACAGTTGCAGGTGCCAATGATACCAGTGCAGGTGACGCAACCGAGCTCAAGTGGGAGCTCGATGAAGATCTTGATCGTTGTGTTGTGTCTTTTCCGGTTGATCAGTAGTGGAGCCCAGTTGGGACGATCGGGAATCTAGCATTTGGGGTTGTCTTCTTTTATTTTGGTTCCGTAGTCGGACCTTTGATTGTATTTTGGATGATGTATGAATTATTTATGTATTTTGTGACACTAGTAGAAAAAGGGTCAAACGTGAAGCACATTAGTGCCGGTTTGAATTTGAGCCGGCACTAATGTGTACATTAGTGCTGGTTCCAATGGCTAGCCGGGCCGCTCTCATTAGTATCGGTTCGTGGCGAACCTTTAGCACCGGTTCGTGCCACGAACCGGTACTAAAGTGAGTGGTGGCAGGATGTTGTCAGTCCGGGGCCCCTCCAGCATCTTTAGTACCGGGTCATATCACGAACCGGTACTAAAGGTCGTCCTACATAGACCCTTCGTCCACCCGAGCTCGCTCTGTTCTTCCCCTTTCCCATCTCCTCTCTGTTCTTTTCCCTCTTCCTCTCAAGCTCATCACACATTTTGCCCAAGATTTGAAGGCCCCCATCCATTCAAATGATCACAAAGGTTAGCAACTCTTTCCTTTCATCTCTCATTGCTAGATTAGCTCGTGCAATGCTTTATATAGTGATTGATTTTTGAGTTTAGTAATTTGGGAGGAATTATATATATGTGCTAGTATTTGATTTATATGCAATTTGAGGTCAAAAATAACACTTAGTTTTGCATATGTAGGTGTGGTTTACTTAGTACCTTCTAAATCCCCGTCGTAAGCACCGTCGATCGCTCGCAACGTCCCGTCGCTAGCACCACCTTGTGGTGAGCCTCTTGTTCATGAAGTTTTATATAAAAAATGATGTTTGTGTGATTTGGATATATAGTTACTCGTATAATTATATTACCCATACGTTGTTTGTTATGCATAGTGCCATGGTTTTGATATCCGTCCCCGTCGGCCCTCGTCCGGGTTATGATTCAGATGTGGTATATTGTCTTTTAAAACTATTCATTGCATTTCGTGTTTATGATAAATTATGCCCATCAAGTTGACATAGATATTTGTATGTAGGAGGTAGTTGAACCTGAAATTCCAACCGACTCTATTGTCGAGAGGTTAAATTTAGTTGAAAGAGAAAACGAGGATTTGAAGGAAAAATTGAAAAGAATTGAGGGGGAGAATATGGAATTGGAGTTGCATGTTGCCGATGTCGTCGATGATCACAAGATTAAGATGGAGAAAATGCGCTTGAAGATTACAAAGATTAGAAAATATGCCATTCATAGTGAGGCTTGGTATCATTATGCTGTTGGATCAATTGTTACCTTAGTTGCGATCTTGATCGCATTTGTTGTTGCATTTAAATTCTTTAGCTAGAGAGTTATTTGTTTGTTGCATTGAAGTGTTGTATGCTCTTTATGTATTGTATTAATTTGATGTTTTCGGTGCTGTGTATTGAAGATGAGCCGACAATGGATGTACGATGACCAATGCTCTCCCGAGTTCATTAATGGCGTGCATACTTTTCTGCTTGCGGCTGAGGCAAACAAGCGAGCGGATGGTTTTATGCATTGTCCATGTGCTGGCTGTAAGAATGGTCGCAATTACTCTACGTCAAGAACCATTCACGTCCACCTGTTTGAGTCCAGTTTCATGCCCCACTATAATGTTTGGACCAAGCATGGAGAAAGAGGGGTTATGATGGAAGACAATGAAGAAGAAGAGGACGACGACAGCTATCCTGGCCATGGGTTCCCTGAATACGATGATACAACAATGAGGGAAGAAGCTGAGCCGGTAATGCGGGAAGAAGCTGAGCCGGCAATGCGGGAAGAAGCTGAAGAAGAGGCATCGGATGAGCCCGTTGATGATCTAGGTCGGGCCATTGCTGATGCAAAGAGAAACTGCTCAAGTGATTTGGAGAAGAAGAAGTTGCAGCGCATGTTAGAGGATCACAAAAAATTGTTGTACCCGAATTGCGTAGGTGACAAGAAAAAGCTGGGCACCACACTGGAATTGCTGCAATGGAAGGCAGAGAATGGTGTATCTGACAAGGGATTTGGAAAGTTGCTGGTAATGATAAAGGATATGCTTCCAAAGGACAACGAATTGCCCGAGAGTACGTACCAAGCAAAGAAGGTTGTCTGCCCTCTAGGGTTAGAGGTGCAGAAGATACATGCATGCCCTAATGATTGCATCCTCTACTGTGGTGAGTACGAGGATTTGAACGCTTGCCCGGTATGCGGTGCATTGCGCTATAAGATCAGCCGCGATGACCCTGGTGATGTCGAGGGCGAGCGCCCCAGGAAGAAGATTCCTGCCAAGGTGATGTGGTATGCTCCTATAATACCACGATTGAAATGTTTGTTGCAAAACAAAGAGCATGCCAAGGCGATGCGATGGCACAGAGAAGACCGTAAGAAAGACGGAAAGTTGAGAGTACCCGCTGACGGGTCGCAGTGGAAAAAAATCGAAAGAAAGTACGGGAAGGAGTTTGCAGATGACGCAAGGAACGTATGGTTTGGTCTAAGCGCGGATGGCATTAATCCTTTTGGGGAGCAGAGCAGCAACCATAGCACCTGGCCTGTGACTCTATGTTTGTATAACCTTCCTCCTTGGTTGTGCATGAAGCGGAAGTTCATTATGATGCCAGTGCTCATCCAAGGCCCTAAGCAACCCGGCAACGACATTGATGTGTACATAAGGCCATTAGTTGAAGAACTCTTACAACTGTGGAATGGAACAGGTGTACGTGCGTGGGATGAGCACATGGGGGAATAATTTGACCTAAAGGCGTTGCTGTTCGTGACCATCAATGATTGGCCTGCTCTCAGTAACCTTTCAGGACAGACAAACAAGGGATACCGTGCATGCACGCACTGTTTGGACGATACCGACAGTATATATTTGGCTAATTGTAAGAAGAATGTGTACCTGGGACATCGTCGATTTCTTCCGAGCAGGCATCCCGTAAGAAAGAAAGGCAAGCATTTCAAAGGTGAGGCGGATCACCGGACAAAGCCTCGCCACCGTACTGGTGCTGATGTACATGATATGGTCAAGGATTTGAAGGTGGTCTTTGGAAAGGGTCCTGGTGGACAACCTGTTCCGAATGACGCTGAGGGACGCGCACCCATGTGGAAGAAGAAATCTATATTTTGGGACCTGCCCTATTGGAAAGACCTAGAGGTCCGCTCCGCAATCGACGTGATGCACGTGACGAAGAATCTTTGTGTGACCCTGCTTGGCTTCTTGGGCGTGTATGGGAAGACAAAAGATACACCTGAGTCATGGGAGGACCAGCAACGTATGCACAAAAAAGACGGCATACATCAGGGTCATGCAAGCTACGCTCTTACCAAAGAAGAGAAGGAAATCTTCTTTGAATGCCTGCTTAGTATTAAGGTACCGTCTGGCTTCTCGTCGAATATAAAGGGAATAATAAACATGGCAGAGAAAAAGTTCCAGAACCTAAAGTCTCATGACTGCCACGTGATTATGACGCAACTGCTTCCGGTTGCATTGAGGGGGCTTCTACCGAAAAACGTTCGATTAGCCATTGTGAAGCTATGTGCATTTCTCAATGCAATCTCTCAGAAGGTAATCGATCCAGAAATCATACCAAGGTTAGAGAATGATTTGATGCAATGTCTTGCCAGTTTCGAGTTGGTGTTCCCACCATCCTTCTTCAAGATCATGACGCACGTCCTAGTTCACCTATGCGAAGAGATTAACGTTTTGGGTCCTGTATTTCTACATAATATGTTCCCCTTTGTGAGGTTCATGGGAGTCTTAAAGAAATATGTTCATAACCATGCTAGGCCAGAAGGAAGCATCTCCAAGGGCCATGAAAATGAGGAGGTCATTGAGTTTTGTATTGACTTTATTCCTGACCTTAAGCCGATTGGTGTTCCTGAAACGCGGCATAAGGGCAGACTGGATGGAAAAGACACGCTAGGAGGGGAACAAATAATATGTATGGACCGACATTCTCTCACTGAAGCACACTACACAGTTCTACAGAATTCTGCCTTGGTGGCTCCGTATATGGATGAACAGGAGAATTTGCTACGCTCCAAACACCCGGAGCGGTCTGATGACTGGATTACACGTGAACAAACCAGGAGTTTCGCCAGCTGGTTGCAGACACGTACCATGCATGACACCTATATTGAAGATGACCTATACTTGTTGTCCCAGTTACCATCTTCGAATATAATGACTTTCAAAGGGTACGAGATAAATGGTAATACATTTTACACGATCGCCCAAGATAAGAAGAGCACCAACCAAAACAGTGGTGTCCGCTTTGATGCAGAAACCAAGCCAGGAAAGGAAACATATTATGGTTATATACAGGACATATGGGAACTTGACTATCGATGTGGTTTGAAGGTCCCTTTGTTTCGGTGCAAATGGGTCAATATGACACGAGGCGGGGTAACGGAAGACTCGCAGTACGGAATGACAACAGTGGATCTCAACAATCTTGCATATGTAGACGAACCATTCGTCCTAGCCAATGATGTGGCACAGGTTTTCTATGTGAAGGACATGTCTACCAAGCCAAGAAAAAGAAAAGATAAGGAAGCGAATGCATCGTACGATGAGCCAAAGCGGCACATAGTTCTTTCTGGGAAGAGAAACATCGTGGGAGTGGATGACAAGACAGACATGTCAGAAGATTATGAAAAGTTTGATGAAATTGCTCCATTCACAGTGAATATTGACCCGAGCATCCCGTTAAATGATGAAGATTTTCCATGGTTACGGCGCAAAGGGACACACGCGAAGAAAAAGTTTCACACCCAAAGATCTGGGATGTGATCGACTTCACTATCATCACTTTCTTTTGTGTTTCACACCCAGGAGGGAATCTCTGTAATAGTTAGGGTAGTTATGTGTTTTGGCATTTGAAACGCGAAGACATTTTATGTGCAAACAAATTCTTTCATGCCTTTACTGATTTTTAAAGTTAAGTTATTCACAAACTAGTGATTCACACTAATTTCAAATAATTCAAAATTTAAACTATTCAAATTTGAAAACTACGAGCACTAACAGAAAGTTTGTAATTTTTTGTACCTAAAGAAAAAATATTCATAAAGAAACTCTAAATACACAGAAAAAACAAATAAAAATAAATAAAGCAAAAAAAAGCCCGCCTACTGGGCCAGAGCGGCCTACATACGACTAGAAACCCAACCTGTTGTTGGGCCAGGATGCAGGCCCGCAAAGGCCCAGTAGGCCCACAAGGCAGCAAAGAACATGTAGGCCCAGTAGGCCTGCTTTGGAGAGGAGCTCGAGAGAGCTACCGCACGGGGGTTTATAAACCAGTGCGGACGCCCCTCGGCTAGCGAGGTGGGACTAAACTTGCCGCACAGCACCTTGCCAGCGCACCCCCTTTAGTACCGGGTGGTGGCTCCAACCGGTACTAAAGGCCCCCCCTTTAGTACCGGTTGGAGCCACCACCCAGTACTAAAGGGTGTGCGGTTCCCGCCACTTGGCCTGGCCAAAAACAGGCCTTTAGTACCGGTTGGTGGCTCCAACCGGTACTAAAGGTCCATCCTATATAACTAAACACTTCAAAAATTTCAGTTTCTCATCTGCTTCTTCTCCTCTGCCCCGTCGCCCGCCACCCCCGTCTCCATATCCCTCGTCGCCGCCCCGTCCCCGTCGTCGCCGCCCCGTCGTCCCCGTCCCCGTCGTCACCGCCGCACCGTCCCGGCCCATCCCGCGCGTCGTCCCCGTCGTCGCTGCCCTGGCCCATCCCCGTCGTCGCCGCCCCGGCCCTTCCCCGGTGTCGCCGCCCCGTCCCTGTCCCCGTCGTCACCATCCTCGTCGTCGCCGCCCCCCGTCGCCTCTCGCCTCGCCGGTGAGCACACACACACATACATTTTTTTAGTTTTTTAGTTATGGAAATAGTTATAAAAATGTTAGAATTTTTTCTTTTTTTAGTTATAGAAATAGTTAGTTATATAGCATTGTTAGAAATGTTATAGAAAAGTTAGAATTGTTAGGAATTTTTCTGTTTTTTAGTTATAGAAATAGTTATAAAAAAGTTAGAAATTTTTCTTTTTTTAGTTATAGAAATAGTTAGTTATATAGCATTGTTAGAAATGTTATAGAAAAGTTAGAATTGTTAGGAATTTTTCTGTTTTTTAGTTATAGAAATAGTTATAAAAAAGTTAGAAATTTTTCTTTTTTTAGTTATATAAATATTAGAAATGTTATACAAATGTTAGTTATATATATAGAAATGTTATAATTTTTTTTTGTTTTTTAGTTATAGAAGTATTAGAAATGTTATAGAAATGTTAGTTATATAGCATTGTTAGAAATGTTATAGGAATGTTAGTTATATAGAAATTTTAGAAATTTTAGTTATCAAAATCCAATCATTAAAAAAATGTTACTTTTGCGGGCATATAGCTAGTATTTGTCCTCGACGATGCCTGGCCCGCATCCTCGCCGTCGACCCGTCCGCGATGACGTCCGGGTGACCCATGTCCGGGATTGGGCTCCGCCGGGCTGGCACTGGGAGGTGCTGCCTGGAGGGGCGCGCCGCTTGATGAGGAACCCGGCCCCGGTCGTTGACCCTGATCTCGTTTGGTGGCGTTCGCGTGGGCCAGTTTTGGTGCGGAGGGAGCCGGCCCCGCCGGAGGTGGTACATCGCCGTGTCAGGGAGGAGGAGGAGCACGTCCATCGCTACATGGTTGCGTTAGAGGGCGGCAGGTTCTCCAATACCTGGCAGTTTCTTCAGGGATCTCACTTCAGCTATGATCCTGTGAGGGTTCCTTCTCTTTGGGTGTCCACCGCCCGCGCCGCATGATCCGACGATGTAGTTGAGATTATATCTATTATTCGAGACGATGTATTCGAGATTATATCTATTATTCGAGACGATGTATTCGAGATTATATCTATTATTCGAGACGATGTATTCGAGATTATATCTATTATTCGAGATGATGTAGTCGAGATTATATCTATTATTCGAGACGACGTATTCGAGATTATATTTGATGATGCTTATTATGTACTATGATTGGTTCAGTTTTTCCTTATTAATTGATTGCATCCATGCATTGTAATTTGAATATATTTCTTTTGGATTAGTTAAACAAAACCTATGGCGGACAATACCGACAGAGAGGGAGAAGAGGCCCTGTTCAATATCATACACAATCCTCGCGGGCCAGATGATGATCAGAATGAAGAAGATTATGACGGCTCCGAATATCTAAACAACACCGGGGAGGGTGATATGATATTCGATCGCGATGACCGAATTGATGAAGTCATGAACTATGAACATGACGAAGAAAATGTTGATCTTGAAAAAACAAAGACCGGCGAGGTATATATATTTATATAAGCAGGCATCTGGTGATCATCACATGTTTTAAATGACTTGAAGATATATTAACGAATCGATCTTTCTTCTTTCAGCCATCCGGATCGAGCAAATCTTCAGGCAACAGGACGAAACGAGGCCCGAACAAAAAGTTGAAGGAGGGCGTAAAGTACAATATCGAGGCAATCAGACCTAATGTCGAACCATTCGCGCCTAAGAAGATTGCGGAAAAGTTCGTTCGTCAGTGCGGAGTTCTTGTGAAGGACCAACTCCCGATCTCCCTTCAAGAATGGAGAGAGCCAGCAAAGCCACGTCCAGGAGTTACTTTTGTCGATGATAGACAAAAACATTTGCTTTGGGAAACGCTCATGGAACATTTCACCCTACCAGATCATTTCACAGATGCAGATGTGGAGAAAGTCAAGGACGCTGCTCTTAGGAAGATGGTGGTTGCATTCAAGAACCACAAGATTCGTGAATGGGCCAAGTACGTCAACGGAGGAAGGAAGACTCCAGTATTCGAGGGGACACTGGAGAACCAAAGTGCTCATTGGGACGATTTCGTGAAATTCAAGGATTCAGAATTATCTAAGGAACAATCGAGAATAATCAAGGCCAACGCCGCAAAAAGGATAAGTTCCATAAGCTGGGGCCAGGTGGCTATGCGGTGGGAATGCCTAAGTGGGATAAGTCTGAGAAAGAGATGCTGGATGCAGGTGTCACTCAAGAAACATTGAGCTGGCCCCCCAGGTGCAGGACTTGATTCTATGCGCATGGGGGGGAGTTGGACCCGAAGACAGGCAAAGTTTTGAAGAAGGCATGTCTGGACGGAGCCGAAGATAAGCTACTTGTTGCAATAGAAGAGGCTCGATCCGGGTTGTTCGAGCCCAACAGAGAGAACGACGAGCTTACACGTGCCCTGGGAAATCCTGAACACCCGGTAAGAACACGAGGCATGGGCGCTATTCCGTGGTATGAGGGGTTTTCGGACTGGAACGCCGACTACAGAACCCGTGCGAGAAAGAAGATTGCGGAGGAGAAGAAGAGGAAGATGGAGGAGGAGCAGAGGAAGCTGGACTATGAACGCCTTCAAGGCCTAGAATCAGCGCACACGGACTTGGCAATCAAATTCCAGCGGCAGCAGGAGCAGATCGACTCACTTAGCCAGCAAAGGGGGTCTCAGCAGCTAGCGGATGATCCACCAATGGATAGCACCATCCCATCCATGCCGAGAAGCAGCGTGGGTTCCGCCCCGGGCGACGCGTTGCTGGATAGCTACCCAGTGGATGACATCATGGAGAACACTAACTGCGAGCTACACTTCAAAATGAAGAACATATCCATGAAGGTGGCGGACGCCCTTGCTTTTACAAATCCCCCTGAGGCAACCTTCCATTGCAACCCAATTCCAGCGGGCTATGCTCGTGTCTTGGTTGTTGAGGTGGTGGACCAATATTTGGGGCTAGAGCTTGACATTCCTGGAGGTGACGATGAGCACACACTAGGAGAGGCCAACCATCGTATCATCCTATGGAGAAAGGATTGCATCATCTTTCGAAGGCCACCGACACCGCGTCATCCGACTCCTCGTCGCAGTCCGCCACCGAGTCAGCAGACTCCCGCTCCTCCAAGTCCACCAACGCGTCAGGCCACTCCTCCTCCAAGTCCGGCACAGCTTCAGGGCACTCCTCCTCCAAGTCCGCCAAAGCGTCAGGCCACTCCTCCTCCAAGTCCGGCACAGCTTCAGGCCACTCCTCCTCCAAGTCCGGCACAGCTTCAGGCCACTCCTCCTCCTCCAACTCAGCCACGTCAGCCGTCTTCACCGCCTCAGCAATCACGAAAGAGAGCCGCCTCAGCTATGGTGCGTAGCGGTACAAGTTGAGGTAGTACTGCAGGTACAGGCGGAGGCAAGCAATTTCAATATGGTCCAAGCCTCGCGCCTCTTCCGCAGAGGCCTTACGACAAGTCCGAGGAGGAAAACGTAGCCATATCGAAGGCCGAGGTAGAAGCCCATTTTGCACCGAAACCGCCACCACCGCCAAGGGAGAAAGTGCCTGTGGAAAAGATTGACCACTTCATTCATATGGCTAGACCACCAGCTCCCAAGCCTGTTGACACAGACTATGAGCGCCACCTCAGGAAGTTAAATCGAGCACGTCTACAGAAAGAGGCGAGCTCGAGCTCGAGCAAATCAGCTGGCAAAAGGAGCAGTAAAACCGTTCCCCAGCTGGGAGAACAGGCGGCGCAATCAATCCCCCCGCTTGTTGTGCCAACAACACATGAGAGTAGGCGCGCCCAATATTATTGTGGGCAAACCGTTAACGTTCCCGGGGTGGGCGATGTGGTAATAACCGAGGAGCATATTGCGCAGGCTGGATCGATCGGGATCACTGTTGGACAACTCCTCGATATCGAGCCCATGTCTCCGACTAGAGAGGAGGAAATAAGACGGAAATATGCCCGGGGCCAACCTTTGGTCGAGCCAAAGGAGGTCAATAAGCTCCCAACGAGAATGTATGAATTGCATCAATGGTACATGGACATTACCAAGATTTCCAATCGAGAGTCCCTCATGGTGAATGTCAACGAGGAGCATTACTACCATAAGAAAGCTGTGACCGTTGAGTATTCAGAACTTCTTCAGCTATACAATAAAGACGCACTCGACAAATCTATTGTCAGTTGCTATTGTCTGTAAGTGATTTCTTTCTGTAATTTAAGTCTCAAGCTAGCTGATCATTTTGATCAATCATTACCTGTACTTATCCTCACTATATTCTTTTCTGTGGTATTATGCAGGATGAAGATTTATGAAATGAAAAAAGGTGGACGCTATGGCATTGGGTTCGTTGACCCAAATACCATTAATGAATACACATGGAAAATAGATCCATATCACGCAAAATGTGTAGAGGAAAGCATGCTACAGTTCTTCAAGGAACTCAAATACAATGAAGATATACTACTTCCTTACAACTTCCAGTGAGTCACACTGTCTTGTACTACAAATTCTATTTTTCCCTACTAGCTATAGCTACATGTTTTTGCTTACATATGCCCGCTTAATTAAGACATGCAAATGTGTGTGCATGCAGATATCACTGGATCTTGTTAATCATTAAAGTTGATGAAGGAACAGTTGAAGTACTAGACTCGCTATTTAAGAAAGCAAGTGACTACACCATCGTGAAGGGGATAGTCAACAGGTAATTTCAATCATTATTAACTATATCTCGGCCTATTTAATTAGTTCATAATTTCCTGATAACAACTATTTAATAACCCATCTATTCATTTTCTTTGTCGGCGGGCAGGGCTTGGGCAAAGTTCATCAGGGTCACTCCAGGCCCATGGAAACAAAGTCTGAAATGGTATCGACCCAAGGTAAGTAATTAAGTAGTACTAGCTAGCTGCCATCTCTTTAATTATCATGCTTGATTAATTATTATCTGATCAAAATTCCATTCTCGTAAAGGCCCTGAAGCAGGCGCCGGGGAATGATCTATGTGCATACTACGTTTGCGAGAACATTCGCATGATGGCGTCCGAAAGGAGCAAATCTTAAAGACAGGAGTGGGTACGATATCGATTGTCAGAACACTATTCACAATTTTTACACCATTATCGATATCTAGTCACACAACTGATACACATGCATATTGATCTCCTTCTTAACAGTTGAAAGAGGTGCGGGACAAGCTCCTAGCACAGGACCACATAGAAGCAATTCAAGAGAAAATAGAGGGATTTTTGCTCGACCAGGTCATAGATCCCAAAGGAGAATACTATTACCCGCTACCGCCCCCATGAACCACTTCCAATTGTTATCGTGCTCCGAAGGTACCAATTAGCTAGGCTAATGCCACTGGCTCCGAAGGCACCAATTAGGAGAAATTGTATATATATATACATGTGTGTATATATGTGTGAATTAATTAATGGTGGTTGTGAGACATTCGATGATATATATATATATATTATGATCGGTTCTACCAGAAATTATATTTATATATATGCATAACGTGTACAATATGTAGTATCGTAAAATACCAGCAAACGAAAAAGAATTAAATGGAAAACACAAACTTAAATTAAAAAGAAATCATAAACCCAAAAAAAACCCAACATTTTAATACCGGTTGGTGACACCAACCGGTACTAAAGGGCTCCCTGCCCCCGAAGTTGGCTCGTGTCACGTGGTTGCCCTTTAGCACCGATTCATGCTGAACCGATACTAAAGGGGGGGGCCTTTAGTGCCTACATTTTAGCGCCGGTTACCAAACCGGCACTAAAGGGCCTTACGAACCGGTGCTATTGCCCGGTTCTGCACTAGTGTGAAGTGGCGATTGTAAGCCAGCTCTTTATCCTTGTCTTATTCAGTACATGGGATGTGTGAAGATTACCCCTCTTGCGACGAGCCTACCATGCGGCTATGCCTCTAGGTCGTGCCCTGACACGTGGGAGATATAGCCGCATTGTGGGCCTTACAAGTTGGTATCAGAGCCATCCCCGACTTAGGAGCCCCCCTGCTTGATTGAATCGCTGACGTTGTTGAGTCTAGAACAAAATGTTTGAGTCTTGGGATTATATATATATCGGAGAGTAGGATTCTTTTTACTCCTCAGTCCCTTCGTCGCTCTGGTGAGGCCTCCTGACGTAGAAGTTTTGACTCTCCTCTCCTCAAATTTCATGAAAAAATAGGATCACGCGGGTATCTTGGAATCGTTTCAATAGTCTTGTGACGAGAACATTGTTCTTGGTGCCTCCTGTCATTTAGGGGTTGTAGCAGTGTCCCGGGGAGTTGAGCTCCGAGGTATTGTCATCACAATTTTATCGTTGCAATTCTGGAATACCTGAGTTTTGGCGACATCGAAAATCTCTTTTATGCAGTTGTTGGTGGGATAACCTCGATGCCATCCAGTACTAGGGCGGGAGTTCGGGAGTATTGCCATAACTCGTATAACAGATGCTTTTCGAAGGTTGAGGTACACGATTTCCGAAGGTTTCTTGGTTATGTGTTGAAGGATGGATATAGTTGGATGTAGGAATTGTTAGTTTGGGTGAGATATTATGCTTCCCCTATATCCCCAATACCTGATTGCATAACCAGAAAGTTTTGGGAGTTTATAAGTGGGAATTCAAGTATCATGTAGGATATCTTTCCAACAGACACATGATACGATATGGGATCTATCATATGTTTGTTCCGGCTTATTTTGCAAGCCAATCCTTTGTTTTTGTTTTGAGTTGTGGTATTCGAGTTGCTTCAATGTCAAGTGTTGATTCCATACCTTTCCTAAGCGGTGTCCTCATATTCCTATGTGTATAATAATCCTTCTTGATCATCGAGTTTGTCATCTCAATTTCTTCTCAACCGGCGTGCTTCTCTTCAAATGGATCCGATCATTTTCAACATTCGCAAGATCCAATCTCAGTTTTCGTCAACGGTGTTTGTTTCATCCCTCCTCAAGTTGCCTTTGTTTTTCCCGCCCTCCCAACCCTTTTCCTTCAAGGAATCAGATGTCTTAATCAAGTATCCTTTTATTATGGGAAGCCTCTCCATTCTTTTCCGTCAATGTTCTTATCCGGTGATTCTCAGGAAGATACTAACGGAGCTTCACGTTCATCATCCTTTGTTCTCTTTTCTTCTCTGGTGGATTTAATTCAAGCTTTGTCGATCATATCCTTTCCTCGGTTCAAATGCTTTCTCACGCCGGTGCACCTCTTAGTCGTTCATCTCTCTCTATTCATATCCGAAGTGCCGAAGATATCTCAGAAGATTCAAGTTTCCATTCTCAATTCGCTCAAGTTCTTTTGAGGATGTTATCTCATTCAAGCCATTTAAATCAACCGGTGCAATATCCCTTTCAAGTAATCATTCGAAGGTGTTTCTTTTGAGTGGGCCCTAACCCACAGGTCTTTTCCCAGGATCTTACTTGACTTTCTAACTTTTCCGGAGTTATTTTCAAATTCATTTCAAAGTTTGACGTAAGAATGAATTGTCATCAGTCAAATGTCTTTCTCCAAGATCTTTCAAATTCTTTCATCATTGGTTCAACCTTTCTAATTTTCATCCAGAGTATCTCAACAATTCATGGTGGTGTTTCTCGTCGTCATTCTCGAATTTTTGAAGACCAAAGAAGAGTTTCTCTTAAATCTTGCTCCCTTCTCTTCAAGATTCATGGTCTAGCTTGATGCAGTCCTCTCACAATTGTTTGCGGTTGTGAGAATTCTTTTCACCCATCCAGAGCTATCCAGGAGTCTTTTCAATTTGATTCTCCAGAGCCCATCATCCCAGAATTATTCATTCCAGCTTTCAGCTCTCGTTCTCCAAATCTTACCGGTGCATCATTCAAGTATTCTCTAATCAGTTCGCGATCTCTTCATTCTCTTGCATCTTGATTCACTCAAGTATCTTCGTTCATTTTCAATTCTTATGGTGGTTCTTTCAAGATTTCTCTTCCTTCGTTATAGTATCAACTCTTTCGTTCTTTCAAATCCTACCGACGATTAGTTGAAGACCTTCCCAAGTTTGCACTATATCTCTCTTAATCTTTTCTACGGGAATAAGTAGTATGCCAAATCTGTTGCTTGTCATCAATTTATATTGGTGAAGGATACGCATAACATAATTCTTATTCTTGCTTCATCCAAATGATGGATTCATTCTTCCGAAGTTTTGTTCACGATGAGTAAATTCTCGGTTCAAGTGCTTCATACTTTTCCCGGAGTTCCAAGATCTCTCAACTATATCACCACGAAGATTCATCTAATCATTGCAAGGCTTCAATATTATTCTTTTCATCCTTCACTTCTTTTTGATCATCCTTTTATTACTGGAGTTCTTCATGGAGGCTCTACATGGTTGTTCGTCAAGGATTCATTTTATTCTTCAATTATTCTTCAAGATTTCTCTCGGAGTTATGATCCGCCAAGCTATACTCTCAAATAAACATGGTGCTCAACACATGCCTTGTTTTGAGGAGTTCAAGCATTCTTCATATTGCATTCCGAAGTGCAATTCTTTCATATCTCATCTTTCGAGGTGGTGTTATGTCATTGTTGATAATTTCCCTTTGTGTTTCATGATTCACAAGTTTTCAAGAGTGACATATCTAAATCCATCATTTTCTCTTCGGTCAAGTCATCTTTTCAACCAAGCAATCTCTTCATTGGAGTTGTCTTGGGTTATATTTCACCTAAAGCTTTCCCTAAAGAGTGTTGCTATTTATGGTGCTTATAAATGACCCAAGTTCTTCATTTATCTTCTCGGTGAAATAAGCTTCTCATCTCCTTGTTGATGTCAATTCAATCTATTGTTTTTGTTAGTGGCAGAATTTCACCTCATAATTTTGGGATGTTTTCCATAAGCCCACTACAAGCTTTTTCATTTCGTTGGTGGTTTTCCAACAACTCCATTATAACCTTCTTGGAAGGGTGTTTTCCAAGCTCATTTGTGGAAGATGTTGTCATTTTCTTCTCAATTCTTTTATTTCCAACGATTTGTTGGGACCCCGATTCCAAATCACATCGATCTAGCCGGTAACACCTCATATCACTTTGCGGCCTCACGCACGGTATTCCCACGGGTGTCGCCTTACCCTGGCCCGGGACCGTTTGCGCCTTTTGGCTCACGTATATGATTGTGTGGCTAGCATCCATATGACAGAGAACCCGTGCCGACATGGCTAGTCATGAACCCAAAGCGGCACTAACCTATGGGGACAGGCATACATGTTTCACATCGAGCATGTCGGTCAGCAGCGTGTGAATCCGGGCTGTAGCACTGGGCTAACAGGACTCCGGGGAACCCGGGCTGTAGCAGGCTAGGCAGGACTCCGGATGTCACCGTGTGACATTTCCCCGAAGGGACAGACACAGGAACGAAGTGAAACACATGCCGGCCAGTCAAGTGTCCTGAGCAGTAGTGCTGGGCTAGCAGGACTCCGGTGAACCGGGCTGTAGCGGACTACTATGGCTCAAGGAAGCACTAGACTACATTTCCCCATAAGAGAGGCTACCAAGGATAAACAACTAGATTGTCGGATCCCACACATAGCAATACACGTCACACATACGCATAACATGCAAGTATGTGCTGTACAACATGGCATCACAACATAACGCAACTCATATAGATAAAGGCCCAGAAGAGCCATATAGCATTAAACACAAACAGGGGTCACATGACCCATCATTCAGAGCATACAAGCAACGGAAGCATTACATGTCTGAGTACAGACAACTACAAAAGGAAAAAGGCTAAGAAGCCTGACTATCTACAAGTCCCTCCCAAGGGTACAAGATCGTAGCTGAGGTAACAAGCTACTCGTCGAAGTCCAAGCGGTACTACTAGTGAGACAGATGTCTCACCTGCAAAACATAGATAAAGCAAACGTGAGTACAAAGGTACTCAGCAAGACTTACATCAGATCCTATCATACATGCATTTGTATCAAGAAGGTAATGTGGGGTTTAGTTGCAGCAAGCCAGCTTTGACTCAGTGGCTATCCTGTTCTACGACAACGAGAAACTTCTTTGAGGTGAGACAGCGCACACGAGTCCACTAATCACCACATCAATACACTACTATGGATTCATCCCCGTCTCCCTACGGGAGGCCATCCATAGCACTCACACTTGTCTTGAGCATTTTAGAGTATCCACTTTAAGTTGTCTATGTACCACGTAAGCATCCAAGAAGTCCATAACCAAGGACACGACTATTCGAATAGATCATGATAACCCTGCAGGGGTGTACTTCTTCACACATGCTCTCACCACTTATCGTCGTTTACAAGACATGTACTCGGCAACCTTCAAGCGGAAGCCCAGCGAGGGTGTCGGTCACGACCTGACTAACCACGCAAGTCTCTCATCTAGGTTTATCGCCTATTCGGGTTCCATCCGCAAGGAGATCCGGCTGGGGTGTCGCTCACGGCCCCAAACGATGTGAGCAGGGTTCCCAAGCCCACCATCCGGGTGCCACTTGGTACACCGTGCCATTGTGCCTAGTCTGTCCCAAGCCCACCTGGCTGGGTGCCACTTGGTAGACTACTAACACTGCCTACAAACACCAGAAACTATTTGCAACTCCTGGACAGAGATCAAGTTGGCTAATAAGTCGAGAGAGCTTGGAGCGCCCGGAGCCCAATGTGTGGTAGTAGCTAGTCATTGGACAACTTACACCGAACTCAGTTCTTACGGACGGTCCCAATGAGACAACCCACCATGTACTCCTACATGGCCTCTCACCGCTACCTTTACCAAATCATGTTCACACGCTTAACTCTCAGCACCAGAACATATCGTACCACTCCAATTCATTCCCGATGAATCAGACCTAACACAACTCTAAGAAATAGCAGGCATGGCATGGTAGGAACACAACATGGCTCAATCAACTCCTACACATGCTAGTGGGTTTAAACTATTTACTGTGGCAATGACAGGTCATGCAGAGGAATGGGTTCAACTACCGCAGCACAAAGTAGCAGTTGAATCATTGTTGTCCTAATGCAATAAATGATAGCAGGAGCGAGAGGGTAGGATTGTATCGAAATGAACAAGGGGGTTTGCTTGCCTGGTAGATCAACAGGGGGCACTGCTCCTCTGACAGGTACTCTGGATCGGTCTCCGGAGCAGGACCTATCGAGAAGGAACGGTGTCGGCAATCAAACACAAGCATATGCAACAATATGATGCATGATCATGGCATGAGTATGTGATGTTTGTTTGAGTTAATGCATCCAACATTCATTTGCAAGAAGTCCATTGGAACCAAAGTTCCAAATGCAACTCCAAAATATGCCTTTATAAATGCCATTCGTGTGTTTCCTCATATATAGCATGTATAAGTTGGTTTGTCATGCATGAAAATGGTACATATGGATAGATTGAATTTTTCTGATAATTTTTCATATATAAATTATTTCAATCCGAGCTACGGTTGAATTTCTATGAATTTTTGAAGTTTATAGCATTTTCTGGAATTTCCTGATTTATTTTTAAACCAGAAAATGATATATTGCGTCAGCATGACAGCAGCATGACGTCAGCAGGTCAACGGGCACGGTCCAGGTCAAACTTGACCAGTGGGACCCACTGGTCAGTGACACGGTGTCAACTACAGAGGCTGACGTGTGGGTCCAGTCGAATTAGATTAATTCTAACTAATTACGTTAGCTGGTTAACTAAACCGGTGGGGCCCGTCTGCCATTGACCCTTGGGGTTAAACTAATATGTGATTAGTGCTAATTAAGCAAGTGCCATGTCAGCCCGCCGGAGTTTGGCCGGCGGCGACCAAAACCGCGGCGGACGCTCGCCGGAAACGCTGCTCCGGCGTCCATTTGACGCGCGGATGGGTGCTGAGGGTGGCTGGCGCTCGCGCGCATCTAACGGAGCAGGTGGGAGGCCGTGGGGTGGACGGAGCTCGCCGAAAGTGAGCTCGTGGCGGCGCCGGAGTTCGGGTGAGTGCGGGATTGCGGCTGCAGCGCTTGAGCGAGCAAACGGAGTGGCTAGGCGGCCTCCTGGAGGTGCCAGGAGCGTGTCAGTGCCCCTGGAGCGAGCAGGAGAGGCTCTGGAGCGCGGGCTCACCGGCCATGGCGGACGGCGGCCTCGGTTTCACGGGCGATGAGGCTAGAGGAAGAAATCGAGCAGGGAAGGATGGGGGAAACGACCAGTAGCTCACAGCGGTTCTATTGGTGCAGCTGGCAAGCTCGGGGACGGGCTGAGGATGACGCAGCGGCGACGGCGATCGGCGGCGCCCGAGGTCGAAGGCGAGCGCGATGAGGACTCTACGGTGCGTCCCGACTTGCCTGGCTCGGTGGAGAAGACGAGGACGACGTCGCAGAGCTCGTAGACATGTCAGAGGGGCGAGGCGGAGAAGGTGGCCGCGGCAGCAGCGATCGGCGGCGACGAGCTCGCTCGGATGCGAGGAAGAGGGATCCAGGAAAGGGGGTGAGAGCGAGGGAGAGTGAGAGAGAGTCGAGGGGGTCTGCGTGGTGTCTCCAGGGGTCGCAGGAGCAAGCAGGGAAGCAGGAGGTGGCGTGCGGTGGCCGTGCTCGCGTCGGGCATGCGCTGTGCATCCGACTGGCGGGAGGAAGAAGACCTCCCTGCCCCTGGTGGGCTGGGCCGGCCAGATGGGCTGCCAGGTAGGGCCCAGGTACTTCTCTCCTTCTCTCTTATTTCTCTTTTCTATTTGTTTAATTTGTTTTGATTTGATTTTTATACCAAATCATTTCATAAACTTCTGAAAATTACTTTGTGGCCTGTTTAAAAGTATTCAAGGCCACTTGCAAACTTTCAGCGTTATTGGATCATATTTGAAAAATATCAAATATAAATCCAATGCAAATAATTATTGAATTAATTCCAAAAGTCCAAAATAAATACTTATGAGCTCCTGAAAATGTTGGTTTGAATTTTATCTCTGTCCAAGATTTTCAGAGAGCAACATGAGCATTTTCTTGGACCCTTTTAGAGCAATTTTTTTATTTGGGTCATTTCCAGAATGATTCTGAGGGTTTCACAAATCCCCATTTCAATTTTAAATGGAATTTAAACATGATGCACAAAGACTAGCTGGTCTAGGTCATACCAGAACTAGGGATGTGACAACTCGCCCCCACTCAAAAAAATCTCGTCCCGAGATTCAGGAGTTGGCGGGAAGAAAGTGGGGTACTCAAGTCGAAGACGATCTTCTCGCTCCCAAGTAGCTTCTCTCTCAAAATGATGAGACCACTGAACCTTGAGAATCTTGATGTTATGACGTCGGGTGACACGTTCTGCTTGATCCAGAATGCGGACAGGGTACTCTCGATATGTGAGGTTATCTTGGAGATCAAGCGTTTTGTGGTCCACTCCGCGGATGGGATCCGAGAAGCAACGCCTGAGTTGAGAGACGTGGAAGACATCATGTACTCAAGAAAGATGTGGGGGTAGTTCCAACTGGTAGGCAACCTCTCCTCGTTTAGCGAGAATGCGAAAAGGACCAATGTAACGAGGAGCCAACTTGCCCTTGATACTGAAACGATGGGTACCCTTCAAACGGGTAACCCGAAGGTAAGCCTTGTCGCCAACTTCATAAGCCACTTCCTTATGACGACGGTCATACTGGCTCTTTTGACGAGATTGGGCTGTTTTCAAATTCTCACGAATGATACGAACTTGCTCTTCTGCCTCCTGGATCATATCCGGTCCAAAGAATTGTCTTTCACCGGTTTCTGACCAGTTCAAAGGTGTTCGACATCTTCGTCCATACAGAACCTCAAAAGGAGCTTTCTTGAGGCTGGATTGGTAGTTGTTGTTATAAGCAAACTCGGCGAAGGGAAGACACTTCTCCCAATCCATACCGAATGAGATAACACAAGCTCTAAGCATGTCTTCGAGAATTTGGTTGACCCTTTCCACCTGACCACTTGATTGAGGGTGGAAAGCGGTACTGAAGGAAAGATGGGTGCCCATGGCAGTTTGGAAACTCTCCCAGAAATGAGAAGTGAAAAGACTACCATGGTCTGAATTGATCTCTAGTGGGACACCATGAAGTGAAACTATTCGAGAAATATATAAGTCAGCGAGCTGACTAGCAGTGATACTCTCTCGAACAGGTAGGAAGTGAGCCACTTTGGAAAGACGATCAATGACTACGAAGATAGCATTATTCCCTTTCTTGGTCCTGGGAAAGCCGGTGATGAAGTCCATACCAACTTTATCCCATTTCCACTCAGGGATAGTTAAAGGTTGAAGGGTGCCAGCAGGCCTTTGATGCTCTGCCTTAACGCGACGACAAACATCGCAGTTAGCAATAAACTGAGCAATTTCTCTCTTCATCCTAGTCCACCAGAACCTCTGGCGTAGGTCCTGATACATCTTAGTACTACTTGGATGAATCGTGAGAGGATATTCATGCGCCTCCTTAAGGATTAATTGTCGAAGATGTTGATTCTTGGGAACCACCAAGCGACTCTCAAAGAAAACAACACCTCGATCATCTATAGAGAAACTACCACCAACTCCCTTGTTAATGTTTCTCTTGATCTGGGAAATTCCCGTATCCTGCTTCTAAGCAGAGATGATTTGATCCACAAGAGTAGGTTTCGCCACCAGGGTAGAAAGGAATCCATGAGGAGCAATGTGAAGATTAAGCTTACAGAATTCCTCATGGAGAAGTGGTTGGCCCTGCTGCAACATGAGATTGTTGCAATAGGACTTACGACTTAGCGCATCAGCCATAACATTTCCCTTGCCTGGGGTGTAGGTAATCCCTAAGTCGTAATCTGATATCAACTCCAACCAATGTCTTTGCCTAAGGTTCAAATCTGGTTGGGTGAAGATATACTTGAGACTCTGGTGATCAGTATAAATCTCGCAACGCTTACCAAGAAGGTAATGTCACCAAGTCTTCAGTGCATAGACTACGGCTGCAAGCTCTAGATCATGTGTAGGATAATTCTCCTCATGTGGATGCAACTGTCGAGATGCATAGGCAATCACATGGCGATCTTGCATAAGAATGCAACCTAGTCCCTGTCGTGAGGCGTCACAATAGATAACAAAGTCCTTAGTGAAATCCGGTGGCACAAGTATGGGAGCAGAAGTGAGGCATCTTTTCAGTTCCTGAAAACTGTACTCACACTGTGGGGACCACTCAAACTTTTTATCTTTCTTGAGAAGTTCCGTGAGAGGTTTGGCCACTTTGGAGAAGTTCTCAACGAAGCGGCGACAATAACTGGCTAGGCCAAGGAAACTCCTAACTTGCTTAACCGTTTCAGGCGGAGTCCAATCAAGAACGGATTGAACTCTCTCGGGATTGACAGCAATGCCCTTACCAGAGATCACGTGTCCGAGATAGGTCACTTTTGGTAACCAAAATTCGCACTTGGAGAACTTGGCATAAAGGCGGTGTTCTCTGAGTTTTTCTAACACAAGTCTAAGATGTTCGGCATGCTCTTCCTCGTTCTTCGAGTAAATAAGGATATCATCGAGGTAAACCACGATGAACTTATCTAAGTACTCCATGAAGATCGAGTTCATCAAGCAGGAGAATGTAGCTGGAGCGTTGGTTAGACCAAAGGACATGACGGTGTACTCGTACTGACCATAATGAGTGACAAAAGCCGTTTTAGGAATGTCCCCGTTTCTGATCTTGATTTGGTGGTAGCCTAACCTCAAATCCATCTTGGAAAAGACTGAGGATCCAGCGAGCTGATCATATAGGTCGTTGATCCTGGGGAGCGGATACTTGTTCTTTATCGTGACCAAATTAACGAGACGATAATCTACAACCATTCGGTCCGTACCATCCTTCTTCTTGACGAAGAGAACGGGGTAAGCCCAAGGAGAAGAACTGGGACGGATGAAACCCTTTTGCAAGGATTCATCGAGTTGTTTCTTAAGCTCAGCTAGTTCTAAGGGTGCCATCTTGTAAGGTCTCCTAGAAATTGGGGCGGTTCCTGGGATAAGATCTATGACAAACTCTACATCTCTGTCAGGTGGAATACCTGGCAGTTCCTCTGGAAAGACATCCGGAAAGTCACGGACTACCAGGATATCTTCAAGGTCAGGAAGAGGGCTGGCATTAAGAGAATAGAGTTGGCGCTTTGCAACTCTGGTGGAGACAGTGACTATCTTGCCAGATGGGTGGGTAAGCTGAACGGACCTGGTGTAACAATCAATCTTGGCATAATGAGCTTTCATCCAGTCCATACCCAAGATGATGTTAATATCTGTAGACTTGAGGGCTACAAGTGAGGCAAGGAATACAAGTCCGTCAACAAGGATTTCATTACCATGGCTTACACTAGAAGTTTGCCATTTGGATCCAGGAGTTTGAATGACTAGTGGAGAGTGCATATCACAAAATGACATGTTGTGCAAGTTAGCGTAGCTTTCGGAAATGAAGGAATGAGATGCTCCAGTATCCAACAGAACCGATGCTGTGTGACAATTGACAAGGAGTGTACCAAGAACGACATCCGGATCATCATGAGCGTCTTTAGCTGAGACGTGATGCACACGTCCACGTTCAGTGGGAGCTGACTTGATACTGATCATCTTGCATGGTGTCTTACCTCGGCCAATAGGCTTCTCGGGCTGGGGTGGAGCATAACTGGTTTGAGAGCAGTCACGTGCATAGTGTCCTGGCTCTCCGCATGTGAAGCAAGTCCCTGAGGTAGGACGTGGAGCCGCATTGACAAGCGGTCTACCAGTAGGCCTGGGTGGAGCATACGGTTGAGCTGGGTGAGGCGCCACATAAGAAGGCCTCGGTGTATAACCGGGTGGAAGAGCGGAGTTCGGAACCCAAATCCGATGCTTCTGCGAAGTAGAACCGGAGGAAGAACCCAAATCACGGGTGTGCTTACGAGACTCCTCGTAAGTGAGTTGAGTTGTCTCTGCATTAATGGCCTTGTTCACAAGAGCCTGGAGTGTATTGCAATGATGCAAGTGGAGATCACGACGCAACTTGGGGTTGAGACCCTTCCGGAACCTAGCCTCTACTGTAAGCATCAACAGCCATCTTATCCTGGGTGAAACTACAGAACTCTTCTCTCTTGAGGTCAATGAGAGCCTGAGGAATGTGATGCTCGCGAAAAGCCTCAGTGAAATCTCTCCAGGTGGTTATCTGGCCAGCTGGAAGCATAGCCTCATAGTTCTGCCACCAAAGACTAGCAGGACCTTCCAGGTGATATGCAGCACAGGTGACCTTGTCACCTTCAGCTACGTTCGCAGAACGCAGCTTGATAGTGATACTACGGAGCCAGTCATCTGCATCGAGTGGTTCAATGGAATGATGGAAGGTAGGTGGTTTCAGACCAATGAAATCATAGATGGTCGCTGACTCTTTGCACTGGGGTGCGGTGTTCTCCTCGATACGTGCTAACAAGCGGTTAGACTCACGCTTGTTCCTCTCCATCTCTAACATGAACTTTGCCAACGAAGACTGGTCGGGAGGATCCTCATCCCTACCATCTCCGTGGTTCCGGCTACGAGCAATAGAACTTCGGTTAGCTGACAACATCCTGAAAAACCAACCAAGGAAACAAAGGATGGATTCAGCATCATCATAAGGATGTAGAATAGCACAAGAAATTAGTATCTCTCCAACTCCCAGGACAATTCCGGCAGCATAACGGCAGTAAAATGCTCAAAATGAGACATCCTGCAAATGGTGGGGTAGTACCAAACTCAACACCATCACTCAAGGTTCTGAGATATTACTAAACAGACTACACCGGAGGTACCCGAACTGGAATATGACTCAGATCAACCAATCCTAAGAGACTACGGAGTAGTAACACGTGATCCTGATAGACGGAAGAGGAAGCCTAGTTCCTTAACCCCGTAGGAAAGATAGGATAACTCAAATCAGAAGGCATGAGGTATAAGGGGTAAAAAGAGCCTTACATTCCCTTCCACAATCAATTCCCCTATATAACTAAAAAAATTCTAGACTCAACTTCGACCAGGTTGGCTTGGAAATCCTACAGGAAGTCAGGCTCTGATACCAAAGCTGTCGGGACCCCGATTCCAAATCACATCGATCTAGCCGGTAACACCTCATATCACTTTGCGGCCTCACGCACGGTATTCCCACGGGTGTCGCCTTACCCTGGCCCGGGACCGTTTGTGCCTTTTGGCTCACGTATATGATTGTGTCGCTAGCATCCATATGACAGAGAACCCGTGCCGACATGGCTAGTCGTGAACCCAAAGCGGCACTAACCTATGGGGACAGGCATACATGTTTCACATCGAGCATGTCGGTCAGCAGCGTGTGAATCCGGGCTGTAGCACTGGGCTAACAGGACTCCGGGGAACCCGGGCTGTAGCAGGCTAGGCAGGACTCCAGATGTCACCGCGTGACATTTCCCCGAAGGGACAGACACAGGAACGAAGTGAAACACATGTCGGCCAGTCAAGTGTCCTGAGCAGTAGTGCTGGGCTAGCAGGACTCCGGTGAACCGGGCTGTAGCGGACTACTATGGCTCAAGGAAGCACTAGACTACATTTCCCCATAAGAGAGGCTGCCAAGGATAAACAACTAGATTGTCGGATCCCACACATAGCAATACACGTCACACATACGCATAACATGCAAGTATGTGATGTACAACATGGCATCACAACATAACGCAACTCATATAGATAAAGGCCCAGAAGAGCCATATAGCATTAAACACAAACAGGGGTCACATGACCCATCATTCAGAGCATACAGGCAACGGAAGCATTACATGTCTGAGTACAGACAACTACAAAAGGAAAAAGGCTAAGAAGCCTGACTATCTACAAGTCCCTCCCAAGGGTACAAGATCGTAGCTGAGGTAACAAGCTACTCGTCGAAGTCCAAGCGGTACTACTAGTGAGACAGATGTCTCACCTGCAAAACATAGATAAAGCAAACGTGAGTACAAAGGTACTCAGCAAGACTTACATCAGATCCTATCATACATGCATTTGTATCAAGAAGGTAATGTGGGGTTTAGTTGCAGCAAGCCAGCTTTGACTCAGTGGCTATCCTGTTCTACGACAACGAGAAACTTCTTTGAGGTGAGACAGCGCACACGAGTGCACTAATCACCACATCAATACACTACTATGGATTCATCCCCGTCTCCCTACGGGAGGCCATCCATAGCACTCACACTTGTCTTGAGCATTTTAGAGTATCCACTTTAAGTTGTCTATGTACCACGTAAGCATCCAAGAAGTCCATAACCGAGGACACGGCTATTCGAATAGATCATGATAACCCTGCAGGGGTGTACTTCTTCACACATGCTCTCACCACTTATCGTCGTTTACAAGACGTGTACTCGGCAACCTTCAAGCGGAAGCCCAGCGAGGGTGTCGGCCACGACCTGACTAACCACGCAAGTCTCTCATCTAGGTTTATCGCCTATTCGGGTTCCATCCGCAAGGAGATCCGGCTGGGGTGTCGCTCACGGCCCCAAACGATGTGAGCAGGGTTCCCAAGCCCACCATCCGGGTGCCACTTGGTACACCGTGCCATTGTGCCTAGTCTATCCCAAGCCCACCTGGCTGGGTGCCACTTGGTAGACTACTAACACTACCTACAAACACCAGAAACTATTTGCAACTCCTGGACAGAGATCAAGTTGGCTAATAAGTCGATAGAGCTTGGAGCGCCCGGAGCCCAATGTGTGGTAGTAGCTAGTCATTGGACAACTTACACCAAACTCAGTTCTTACGGACGGTCCCAATGAGACAACCCACCATGTACTCCTACATGGCCTCTCACCGCTACCTTTACCAAATCATGTTCACACGCTTAACTCTCAGCACCAGAACATGTCGTACCACTCCAATTCATTCCCGATGAATCAGACCTAACACAACTCTAAGAAATAGCAGGCATGGCATGGTAGGAACACAACATGGCTCAATCAACTCCTACACATGCTAGTGGGTTTAAACTATTTACTGTGGCAATGACAGGTCATGCAGAGGAATGGGTTCAACTACCGCAGCACAAAGTAGCAGTTGAATCATTGTTGTCCTAATGCAATAAATGATAGCAGGAGCGAGAGGGTAGGATTGTATCGAAATGAACAAGGGGGTTTGCTTGCCTGGTAGATCAACAGGGGGCACTGCTCCTCTGACAGGTACTCTGGATCGGTCTCCGGAGCAGGACCTATCGAGAAGGAACGGTGTCGGCAATCAAACACAAGCATATGCAACAATATGATGCATGATCATGGCATGAGTATGTGATGTTTGTTTGAGTTAATGCATCCAACATTCATTTGCAAGAAGTCCATTGGAACCAAAGTTCCAAATGCAACTCCAAAATATGCCTTTATAAATGCCATTCGTGTGTTTCCTCATATATAGCATGTATAAGTTGGTTTGTCATGCATGAAAATGGTACATATGGATAGATTGAATTTTTCTGATAATTTTTCATATATAAATTATTTCAATCCGAGCTACGGTTGAATTTCTATGAATTTTTGAAGTTTATAGCATTTTCTGGAATTTCCTGATTTATTTTTAAACCAGAAAATGATATATTGCGTCAGCATGACAGCAGCATGACGTCAGCAGGTCAACGGGCACGGTCCAGGTCAAACTTGACCAGTGGGACCCACTGGTCAGTGACACGGTGTCAACTACAGAGGCTGACGTGTGGGTCCAGTCGAATTAGATTAATTCTAACTAATTACGTTAGCTGGTTAACTAAACCGGTGGGGCCCGTCTGCCATTGACCCTTGGGGTTAAACTAATATGTGATTAGTGCTAATTAAGCAAGTGCCATGTCAGCCCGCCGGAGTTTGGCCGGCGGCGACCAAAACCGCGGCGGACGCTCGCCGGAAACGCTGCTCCGGCGTCCATTTGACGCGCGGATGGGTGCTGAGGGTGGCTGGCGCTCGCGCGCATCTAACGGAGCAGGTGGGAGGCCGTGGGGTGGACGGAGCTCGCCGGAAGTGAGCTCGTGGCGGCGCCGGAGTTCGGGTGAGTGCGGGATTGCGGCTGCAGCGCTTGAGCGAGCAAACGGAGTGGCTAGGCGGCCTCCTGGAGGTGCCAGGAGCGTGTCAGTGCCCCTGGAGCGAGCAGGAGAGGATCTGGAGCGCGGGCTCGCCGGCCGTGGCGGACGGCGGCCTCGGTTTCACGGGCGATGAGGCTAGAGGAAGAAATCGAGCAGGGAAGGATGGGGGAAACGACCAGTAGCTCACAGCGGTTCTGTTGGTGCAGCTGGCGAGCTCGGGGACGACTGAGGATGACGAATCCGCGATGGCGATCAGCGGCGCCCGAGGTCGAAGGCGAGCGCGATGAGGACGCTATGGTGCGTCCCGGCTTGCCTGGCTCGGTGGAGAAGACGAGGACGACGTCGCAGAGCTCGTAGACACGTGAGAGGGGCGAGGCAGAGACGGTGGCCGCGGCAGCAGCGATCGGCGGCGACGAGCTCGGTCGGATGTGAGGGAGAGGGATCCAGGAAAGGGGGTGAGAGCGAGGGAGAGTGAGAGAGAGTCGAGGGGGTCTGTGTGGCGTCTCCAGGGGTCGCGAGAGCAAGCAGGGAAGCAGGAGGTGGCGTGCGGTGGCCGTGCACGCGTCGGGCACGCGCTATGCATCCGACTGGCGGGAGGAAGAAGACCTCCCTGCCCCTGGTGGGCTGGGCCGGCCAGATGGGCTGCCAGGTAAGGCCCAGGTACTTCTCTCCTTCTCTCTTATTTCTCTTTTCTATTTGTTTAATTTGTTTTGATTTGATTTTTATACCAAATCATTTCATAAACTTCTGAAATTACTATGTGGCCTGTTTAAAAGTATTCAAGGCCACTTGCAAACTTTCAGAATTATTGGATCATATTTGAAAAATATCAAATATAAATCAAATGCAAATAATTATTGAATTAATTCCAAAAGTCCAAAATAAATACTTATGAGCTCCTGAAAATGTTGGTTTGAATTTTATCTCTGTCCAAGATTTTCAGAGAGCAACATGAGCATTTTCTTGGACCCTTTTAGAGCATTTTTTATTTTGGTCATTTCCAGAATGATTCTGAGGGTTTCACAAATCCCCATTTCAATTTTAAATGGAATTTAAACATGATGCACAAAGACTAGCTGGTCTAGGTCATACCAGAACTAGGGATGTGACACGATTCAACTTCTATTTTTTCATTCCGGAGGCATAGCGATGTTGCTCTTTTCTCTCATCATCTCGAATGGTGAAGATCGTGTTCTTTTCGTGCTTATCCTTTTAACCGGAGTGTCGTATCCTCTTTTCAAGTATCCTCTCATCTTGTCAAGATGATGTTCAATTCCTTCCATTTACAGTCGGAGTGTTGTCCAAATTATATCATTCTTATTCCTCTTCTAGCCAGAGTCTCATCCAAGTGCTTTCATTTTGCCAAGTTCATATTATTGCCTTCCATTTCCAATAGGAGTGTTGTCGTAATTGATCCTTACTTTCCTTGTACATCTTGTTTCTACCGGAGTGCTTACATGTATTTCTTGTCAATTGCAACCCTTTTCTTATGTCTTTCAACCTACAAGGCTCTAGTAAGGTTCCTTGTTCCTCTTTCTAACGGAGTGTTTTCAATTTTGTTCGTCTTCGTTGTATTCTTTCTTTCAATCTGTTCAACCTCGCAAGGTTCGTTGGTTTCACTCGCTTGTCAAAGAAGCAACTTAGCTTTACCTCTTCTCTTCCTCTTTCGTTTCCCTCTGGTGCCATCCTAGATCTTGAGACGGGATCCTCTTGTAGTGGTGGAGTGTTGTAACGCCCCGAGACCGTTGTCCAGGTGTCTTCCAGTTATTCGTTGTTGTTGCCTTGTCATTTGCTTGCGTGTTGCATTTTGCCATGTCATCATGTGCATTGCATCATCATGTTTTCAAAACTTGCATCCGTCCGGGTCTCCCAGTTCTTTCCTTTGTCCGTTCTGAGCCCAGACACACTTGCACGCGCCCACGGCACGTCTGAAATAGTATTTTATAAGTGGCCGGAGAATGTTCTCGGAATGGGTTGAAAGTTGGCGTGCGGTGTTGTTACAGTGTAGATAGGCCGCCTGCCAAGTTTCATCGCATTCGGAGTCTGTTTGACGCCCCAACAGATAACTATAGCGACAATATAGTCGGTCAAATCGTCGGACGTTTTCGGTCTCCGAAAACTGTTGCCGGACTTTCCCTCTCTTTCCTCCCTAGACCGTCTACACAGTCCACTACCTACCGCCAGGCCCAACCTAACCTCTCTCGTCAGTCCGCGGCCCTCCTCGCGCGCGCGTCCGAAAGTTATCCTGGACCCGACCCAGGCAGTCGTCACTGTTGGATTTAGATCACCCCCTAACATCTATAAAACATCTTCGTTTTATTTATTGGACTCCCTAGCCTATTTTACTCGACCGACCGATTACGATCGGACGGACTGAATACCCCTATCCGAAACCCACTTAATATATATACAGGTCCAACCCTAGGATGTAGGCGGCTTGTCCCATCCTTCCCACTCCGCCGCCACTCCACCTGGTTCCTCGGGATCCATCTCGGACCAACCAGCGAGCCCCTCCTCCTGCTTTGATCCCCGAAGGGATCGGGAGAGCTGCCGCCGCCTTGTCACCTCCCGCGCCTCTCGACCCCCGCCTCCTCTGCACGCATCTCGCCGGAGCAAGCCCCATCCTGATCCAGCCGTTGCCGACAAACATCATGCAGCACCTGAGCCCTCCCCGTCGCCTGCATCTCTTCCAGCGGCTCCGCCGCGTCTGCGCCACCTCGTGCGGGACGACCTCGTGTCAGAGCCGCGTGGACCTTCTGCATCAACCGCTCCAAGGACGCCAGGAGCTCTCCGTGCGCCTCCTCCCGAGCCACCCGACGCCTAGCTCTTCCTCGCCGCCCGCACGTGCTCCGGTGAGCCCTGCCGCTGCATCCCTATCCTTCTTTCTTCTCCGTCTCATCCCTCTGTGTCTTCGTCAGGGACAGGAACCCGGCGCCTGATGCCCGAGCCCCATGGCCATCGCAGCGCCGGATCAGCTCGACCTCACCTTGCCTACGCCTCCACCGCCCAGATTCACGCCGCCGGCAAGCCCCTGCCTCCTTGCTCGCTTCGCCCCGCGTCGCTCCCAAGACCCGCCGCCGCCCTGCTGCCATGTCCCGCCACTGCCGCTGCAAGTCCCGCCGCGCCGAACCACTACGTCCCACTGCTTCGTCAGAACACGAGCGACACCAGGCCGCGTTGACCCTTCCGATCGAGCCAAGCAAGGCCGGCCCAGTGCGCCCCTGCCCGCCTCTTCCTCTCCACCGACTTGGACTTGGCCTAGTGGTGAGCAGCCGCCCACCTCCCCCTGTGCAGCTGGGCATGCCAGATTCGGCCCGTATAGGTTTTTTTAGGCTCTGCGAATTTCTGTATTTTTTCAGAGTTTATAGTTTTACAGAAAAACCCTTCTAGTTCATGCATTTAATAACTCGCAAATGGTGCATCGGATTAAAATAATTTATATATGTAAAATGCTTAGAATTTTGTGTAGATTAATAATATTCAACTTTTATGCATGTTTGAAATGTTTAAATGGCTGCTTGCATTAATTTGCTAAAATGCTTTATTTCATAACTAAATAACCGTAGCTCCAAACTTAACAAACTTTATATGTAAATAGGGTGGAAAATGCCTAGATTAACATGGTCAACTTTGTTTTACTGTTTAACAACTTTAAAATATGTTTTAGGGCAGAACAGTACCAAATCTAATATATGCTCATGAGGATTTTCCGGAATTGTTGTTTGTTGTTCCGGCCTCATTTAAACTCGCCTAGATAGGTAGTTTTCATATGCCTCACCTCTTGCCATGTTTAATAACATTTAATTTTGTTGGGTACCTAACCGGGAGTGAACTAAATAATTGAATGTGGTGTTTCGTCAATATGCAACCCATTGCATATTGAGCACCGCTTAACTTGTAGTGTTGTTTGTTGCACTTTGCCATGCCATGCCTCTTTAAACTGGACATGCATCATGATTGATTGTGTATCATGCCATGTTTATGTGATGGTTGTTTACTATGTTGTTTGCTTTCTTTCCGGTGTTGCCTCTTCTTGTTAGTTCCGGTAACGTCGCATTTGTGAGGATCCGTTCGACTACGTCCGTTTGTCTTCTTCATGGACTCGTTCTTCTTCCTTGCGGGATCTCGGGCAAGATGACCATACCCTCGAAATCACTTCTATCTTTGCTTGCTAGTTGTTCGTTCTACCGCTATGTCGCGCTACCTACCACTTGCTATATCATGCCTCCCATATTGCCATGTCAATCCTCTAACCCACCTTCCTAGCAAACTGTTGTTTGGCTAAGTTACCGATTTGCTCAGCCCCTCTTATAGCGTTGTTAGTTGCAGGTGAAGCTGAAGTTTGTTCCATGTTGGAACATGGATATGTTGGGATATCACAATATCTCTTATTTAATTAATGCATCTATATACTTGGTAAAGGGTGGAAGGCTCGGCCTTATGCCTGGTGTTTTGTTCCACTCTTGTCGCCCTAGTTTCCGTCATACTGGTGTTATGTTCCTTGATTTTGCGTTCCTTACGCGGTTGGGTGTTATGGGAACCCCTTGACAATTCGCTTTGAATAAAACTTCTCTAGCAAGGCCCAGCCTTGGTTTTACATTTGCCTAACAACCTAAGCCTTTTTCCCTTGGGTTTCCGGAGCCCGAGGGTCATCTTTATTTTAACCCCCCGAGCCAGTGCTTCTCTGAGTGTTGGTCCAAAACAGAGCCACTTGTAGCGCCACCTCGGGGAAACTTGAGGGTTGGTTTTAGTTGTACGTAGTGTTCATCTGGTGTGCCCTGAGAATGAGATATGTGCAGCTCCTATCGGGATTTGTCAGCACATCCGGGCGGCTTTGCTGGTCTTGTTTTACCATTATCGAAATGTATTGTAACCGGGATTCCGAGACTGATCGGGTCTTCCCGGGAAAAGGAATATCCTTCATTGACCGTGAGAGCTTGTGATGGGCTAAGTTGGGACACCCCTGCAGGGTATAAAATTTCGAGAGCTGTGCCCGCGGTTATGTGGCAGATGGGAATTTGTTAATATCCGGTTGTAGAGAACTTGACACTTAACTTAATTAAAATTAATCAACCGCGTGTGTAGCCGTGATGGTCTCTTTTCGGAGGAGTCCGGGAAGAGAACACGGCCTCGTGTTCTGCTTGAACGTAAGTAGCTTCAGGATCACTTCTTGATCACTTATAGCTTCTCGACCGTGTGTTGCTTCTCTTCTCGCTCTTATTTGCGTATGTTAGCCACCAAATATGCTTAGTGCTTGCTGCAGCTCCACCTCATTACCCTATCCTACCCATAAGCTTAAATAGTCTTGATCTCGCGGGTGTGAGATTGCGGAGTCCTCGTGACTCACAGATACTTCCAAACAGTTGCAGGTGCCGATGATACCAGTGCAGGTGACGCAACCGAGCTCAAGTGGGAGCTCGATGAAGATCTTGATCGTTGTGTTGTGTCTTTTCTGGTTGATCAATAGTGGAGCCCAGTTGGGACGATCGGGGATCTAGCATTTGGTGTTGTCTTCTTTTATTTTGGTTCCGTAGTCGGACCTTTGATTGTATTTTGGATGATGTATGAATTATTTATGTATTGTGTGAAGTGGCGATTGTAAGCCAACTCTTTATCCCTGTCTTATTCAGTACATGGGATGTGTGAAGATTACCCCTTTTGCGACGAGCCTACCATGCGCCTATGCCTCTAAGTCGTGCCCCGACACGTGGGAGATATAGCCGCATTGTGGGCGTTACATCGAGACATGGAGAGAGCTTGGGAGTGAGTTAGTTGGGAGTCGCGGAATAGGTTTTGGAGATCGAAGGCGAAGTGCGAGGGGGAGGAAGTACCGAGTAAGTCAGAGAAATAGTGGAGTAAAACGCGTTCTTTGCCTTGGTGGGAGGAGATGTCTTGGCCATCTACGTGAAGAGTCTTGATTTGATTTTTCTGAAAACGCATGGAAGCACAAGCGTGCACGTAGGCAGAGTTCTCATCCCCTACCGTGCAGTCTCGCAATTTGGCACATTGCCGCCAGTAGTCTGCCAGGCTCTTGTTGTACCGATGAAGCGCAACCTTAACTGCCATTCGGAGTCTAAGCACAAGAGCGGAGAGGGGCCTAAACTCCTCCAGCTTGTCGAGGAGATCGATTGTAGTAGTGCAATTGGTAGCCAGACGTTTAGGAGTTTTAGCGTTAACCGCCCATTTTTTGGCAAGATTCCTAGAACGTTTTAATTTCAGGCATAGCTTGCCCGCGCTGCCCAGATGGGAGTGGCGAGGCCCCACACTAGCCCAGGTGGAAGCAATCTGCTGCAAAAATGATTGGTTGGAAAGAAGGCAGTTATTAAGCCTGAAGATTGTTGGTTTTTGGGATATCCGAGGAGGCCTGTAACAGAATCGGAACATGATCTGAGGTAGTCCTAGTCATAGAGGAAAGTGTGGAGTCTGGGAACATAGTTGACCAGACCATACTAACGAAGGCCCTGTCCAGCCTGACAAGAGTGGGATTATCTTGTTGATTTGACCACGTGTAAAGACGGTCCAGCAGTGGAATTTCTTGGAGCTGCAATGAGTTAATGGCAGAAGCGAATAACCTAGCTTCGTTGGTGTTAAAGTGGTCGGAAGACTTGTCCCTTGGCCGTAGAATAAGGTTGAAATCCCCGAAGACCAACCAGGGGCAAGTGATCGACAAAGAAGTAAGGGTTAGAGAATCTAAGAACTCAAGTTTAAGGGAGTGATCACAAGGGCCATAAACATTGGTAACAGCGAAGTAGACGTCGGATGCCCGGAAGGTGAACCAACAAGTAATGAAGAAGCGATGCAAATGAACGTTAGTGCATTCGAGATTAGATTCGTCCCAAGCGGTTAGAAGCCCCCCTGAGGCCCCCACCGAAGGGAGAAATTGGAAGTTTCGCAGGCTAGCCGGCAGAAAAGAGATAGCCTTGAAGAGAGGAATATCCGGCAGTTTAGCTTCATGAAGACAAAGGACCGAGCATTGGGCAGACTGTAAAGCTTTCTTAACATCTATGCATTTGTTTGGCCACCCAAGACCCCGAACGTTCCAAGACGCCACGCTAAAGCGTTTATACATTGGGGAACAGATTAGGCGACGACGGACATATATAATAAAAATAGAGATAGCACACCAAGCCCGTGAACGGGTTGGTTACATCGGATAACAAGTGCGAGCGGGGTCGGATTCCATCTAGGTCACACCCTAGAGCTACAAAAGGAGAAACCTTGAAAGCAGCAATAGCAAGGCTGCGAGAAGCCAATACATAGGGGGGGATAGGGCAAGGCGGCGCGCGACTACGGTACAAGACAGAGACACTACAACTAAAATTGGTGGGAGAGTTGCAGCTGCAGGGAATGGGAGACCGAAGCACCGCCGAGGCCGAACGATGAAGGCTAGGGTGTCACACATCGGAGAACTCGGGGCCCACCTTGTTCAGATCAAACTCAGAGACACCGCAAGCGTCCGCTAGCTGCAAGACGTCCTTGCAAGGCAGAGGGGACGATTCCTCCGCAGCCGGCTCCATGAGCTCGACCGCCGGCAGGAGCCCCGAGGATGAAGCTTTCTGCTTGAGCCCCTCAAGCTTGGAATTCTTGCGCAGCGTGGCCTTCTCCAGCATGGTCATGCGCATAGGAGCTTCCTTCTCCTTGAGACGAGCGCTATGACGCGAGTAGACGAGAGTGGTCTTTCCCTTGGGAGGCAGCACCGGGGTGATGATGGAGGGCGAAGGCGGCAGAGGAGTGGCCGAGGCCGGTGGGGCCTCGAGCAGCAGAGGCGGGGAAGAGGGGGCAATCAGGCCGCCCGAGTCGAAGTGTGCGATGGCTTCCATGACCTTGGCCTCCCCGGGGACGATGTTGCCGAAGCAGCGCCCGCGCCAGTCCATGCAGAAGATATCAGCGTCGGTGATGGGTTTGCGCTTCTCCCCCATAGTGCCAACCCTGTTCAGGTACCCAATGGAGCACAAGGCAAGGTTGGCGACGACGAGGCGCGGGGAGCCCTCCGGGCGCATGGGGATGCGGTAGAAGCACTTCTCGCCGTTCCGGCCGGTGATGCGGACATCATAGAAGCCTGTGAAAAGTTTGACATCGACGGAGGCCGGCCGAGCGTCAAGGGGGACCGCCACCACCAAAGGCTTGTGGTTGGCCATCATGGTTTGGCCCCCGGTGAGAACCACCACGCGGTCGCAGTGGAGCACGTCCGAGGGCAGAGGAGGGGGTGGAGCCAGGGCCTCATCCATGCTAGCAGGGAAGTCGCCATCCCCACCGTCACCCCCGTCATCGCCCCCGTCGCTTCCCCATAGCTGTGGTCGTCGTCGGTGTCGGAGTCGACAGGGAAGGCGGGGTCCGGCGGCAGCTCCTCGGAGCGAACCACCAGAACCGTAGCGATAGCACCAAGACCAGAGAAGCCATGGACAGGGATGGAGTGGGGGACATCGGAGAGGGTCCTGCTCTTGACAGAGACGAGGACAACCGAGTAGTCAACGCCGGTGAGGCAGATAGGATCTATCTGGATGGGGCAAGCGAAGGGGACCACGGAATTGGTGATGGTGTTGGCGAACTAGTATCCGATGGGAAAGTCTTCTATGTTTAAGGCGGAAACAATGCCGAGGCGAAAAAGGAACCTGTTGTCGGTGTCCTCGTGGCGGACAAGCCGGACAGAGTTAACTGAGCATTTGAAAGGGCTAGAGAGGCAGGAGATTTCTCTTTCATAGGCCGAGCCGAAAATGACAAGGCCCGCACCGTGAGTAGAAGCCCTAATAGCCACCTGGGGGTCTCCCGCCCCGGTCTGAAGAGCTCTACGGATGGCAGCATTGGGAGAGGGGCATGGTGGGTTGACAAAGGCAAAGGCAAGGTTCTGGAAGTGCTCTAATGGAACATGAGGCATGAAGACGTTGGAGTAGTCTCTGCAGTGCCGCGGTGGGGAAGGATGAAAGAGGGGCAGGATTGCATCCGATTTAGTGGATTCCTCCCCTGATTCGAATTCAATCTCCTCCGGGTCCTCTTCCTCCTCCGCATCAACTTCGGCGGCATCAACTTGCTCGGGGAAGGCGAAAACATGGGGTGGGGGGAGACCATGCGAGGAGGGGAAGCGAGGTCATCGTCCTCAGAGGAGGAAAGCTCGAAGGGCACCGGAATGAAATCAGCCATAGCGGCCGAAAAGGGTGGAGAAGGGATACGGGTTGGCGAACCTAGAGGAGAGCTAGGCTCGGGTGGAGTTTGAGAGATGTGGGAAGGATTGGATGAGGAGCCGGGGCTTGGGGGTGGTAAAATAGCCGTGCAATGGTGCTGGGAGTGCCCCACCTGCCAGCATCTACGGCAGCGAAACGGGTCTCTGCACTCTCTAACCCAGTGATCACGAGCAAGGCAACGATGGCAGCGCATGCTGAAGTTAGGGTTTCTTGGAATGGATAGATGAAACGCTTTCGGCCGAGGGGGTGTATGCATGCTATAAGAGGAGGAGGAGAGGACACGGGCGTAGGAGTCCTTGTCGCGGCCAATGGGGGTAGAGAGCATGGGGTTCGAGGTTGGGGCAGCCGTCAGGGGCGAGGAAAAGATTTCGGGCGGCACGTAGTCACCTCCCGTGAACAGGGCCCTAGTTGTTGCCATTGGCGGGCTGGGCTGGCAGGGTGGCATGCATGCCGGATGGGACAGCCAGGGCAGCGGGCCTTCAGGCCTTGGCAGTATTCCAGGGGCAAGCAGGTCAATAGGGATCGACCTGCGTTGGCGAATGGGCTTGGGGGAGGGGTGAGATCTGATTGGCTGCATGCCGATCTCCATGCAGCGACCTACGTCTCGGGAGATACGATTGTGGGTCGGCCAAGGCAGCAGGCCCGGAGGGGTGGGCAAGATGCCACTTGCAAGCATGTCCAGAACGACAACACGCATGACAGACTTTACTGGGCGGGTCGCGCACATGGTACAGAACAACATAGTAGTTAATTGACTATGGACGAGGTGACCATCACGGGGGGGGGGACTAGTACGAGCATGTGAAGTAGCAGCTATGGTGTCAACTAGCTCCAGCCGATCGGTGGCTGAGGGGAGCGAGTCGCAGGGCGAGCCTGGCCGACTGACAGGAGGGTCAGTCGTGGCAGTGCGCGTGGAGCCGCGGTCAGAGCGCACGGCATCAGCAAGAGTCAAAGGGAGCGAGGGGATAGAAGAGCTAGGCGGCAGAGGGGACGCAGCAAGAAATTCAAACGGAGCCACGAAAAGCTTGGGAGTGGCGTAGGCACGTGCTGGGGGCGCGACGTGGAAGGTGACAATAGTACCCCGGTAATTGATACCCTCTAAAGAGACAATGAACTGGAAAATAAGCTTACTGGCAACCGAAACCGAGAATAAGCAAGCACTAAACTGGCGATAAACAGGGGTTTCGAAAGCAGAGCCCAACTAGGACTTAAGCAAGGCGGCAATGGCAGAGGCGGCGGGCGGAGGCGACGGCAGCATCACTTGAACCCAAACCTAATCCGGAGACGCCGAAGCCGTCGCCGGGGTGAGAGGGAAACATACCGGCGAGGAGAACTGAGATAGCGAGTAATGGAGAAGGGCATCACCCGGCGTCCGAAGCAGCGTGGGCGAGACCCCAACAAGACGACGACGCAGCATGGTCGGCGTGGAGGCGACAAGGAATCCCGGCAGAGACTGCCCCGCCCATCGGAGGCGCATGCGGCCCGAGGAGGGAAGCAGCAGCGAAACCCCCCGGCGGACAGGCGAGAGCAGCCCGCAGGCCGTCACCCATGGTGGCAGCGGCCTCGGGAAGCAATGGAGGTGGTGGCCGCTATGGCTGGAGTGGCCGGCGGGGTGAGCGAGGCAGAGTCGCCTCTCTAGGGTTGGCCAAGGCAGCGGGCCTCCGGAAGCATAGTCCTCTTTTCTGTAATTGTTACTCGAATCACATGATTGACTGTTTAGTTCTACTTTGCTTACTTGTCTTTTCCCTTTTTCTGCTGCATTTATCAGTATACTCTCTGCTTTGTCTACGCCATTCCTTTTTGAAAGTTCTAGTTTGTATATGATTTGTAATTTTTTTAGTTGCTCTATTTTCCCTGTAATCTTAGTGTAATTTGTTTTCTTGATGTAGATTTGTCTCTGTTCCTTTCTTTCAATTTGGAGAAGCATTTCATGCAGGGGTGGAGCCAGAATTTGACCATAGGGGGGGGGGGGGGGGGGAAGAAGACAATGAATGCAAAAGGAACACAAAATAATATGTATTTTACAGTTAGAAAATTGTATTTTTGTTCATTAGTTTGAATGTGGCTCTTACACCTAAAACACATAGAATAAAGTCCATAATTCTATATGGCGATTCTAGCTTGTTACCTAAATTTACTGGTGCTACAATATTTGATCGGTAGTTTGTGTATCAACTAATTTGACATTGAGCCATCATACATACAAACTGATAGATTTATAATCGTCCCAAAAATACAAACAAGCATCTACGTAACAGTTTGTGCATATCTAATAATAATAGTAACCTGTGATAGCCTAGACATGAGCCGGTGATATACCTTAGATCTGACGTGAGTCATGCTATGTTGTCCTAAGGGTGAAATTTTAAACTAAGGGCAAAATTTTGAACTCGGATGATGAAATCAGTGCATACAGGACCTATTTTTGAGAATAAAACAAGAAATTGCTACACCTAATTAATTCCATCTAAAGCAAAAAGTTTCTAGTCTTCTGGAGCCAGATGTGGATCAGTTCATCATCAATATTTCACAGTATAAATCAACAAAGGAATTAAGGAGACTCACCGCAGGATTATTCTGCCATCAGCGCTGGTGTTGATCCGTTTTACAGAGGCCATCGTCGAACTTCCTAGGCGTCTAGGCGAAGCGAGGGCGTGTGCCCAGTGAGTCGGCGGCTCGGAGCCGAAACGAACGATAGATGCCCTCGATCGTGGGTTCGTGGCCTCGTCAGATTCCAGAATTACCTGCCTGTTTATTTTCTCTAGCGTGGGCTGACCAAGAAATACATATGGGCTTTAACTAGGGGGACGTAGATTTTTAAAGCACTTGCACCCACGCCCTGCTATCCTAACTCTCCAATATCACTTTAAGATCCGTGCGACACAACTAACTTTTTATATAAAAATTTCTCTTTTTTGTTTCTCCCATATAGAACATATCTTGAAGTTCAAACCTATGCAGCGTGCCAAAGCTTTCTAACTAGAATATAGGATAAATCTTTCAGGATTTTTTGTTCGACATAAATACTAAAAATATGATTTTTTTTTGATCAAACAATACGTATTTTGTATATTTATATTTGACAAAAAAATTGAAAGATTTATCCTAGATTCTACTTAGAAAGCTTTGCCACACTGCATAAGTTTGAACTTCAAGATATGTTCTATGTGGGAGAAACAAAAAAGAGAAATGTATGTGCATGAATCTTAAAGCAGGAAATTGATGGCTAGATAGAGAGGGCCTGGGTGCATATGCTTTAATATATATTTTTGTTAACTAGGGAAGCTCATGGGCTTCAAGCCTTGAGCGCATTGTTAGGGGGGGGGGGGGGGGCAGGGGCAATTAGTCCTAAGTCTGTTTCACGTAGCGTAATCTACATGGCGTAGAATAGCATAGACACGGCTGTTGGGGGGGGGGGGGGGGGACAATTAGTCCTAAGTCTGTTTCACGTAGCGTAATCTACCTGGCGTAGAATAGCATAGACACGGCCGTTTGGGGGGCAAGGGGGGGGGGGGGCAATTAGTCCTAAGTCTGTTTCACGTAGCGTAGTCTACCGTAGAATAGCATAGACACGGCCGTTTGGGGGGGGGGGGGGGGGGGGGCTGGTCCCCGCTCATCCCCCCTTGGCTTCGCCCCTGATTTCATGTCTTCTCTTTCCCTTTCTAGCTTCATGTATATGGCCATGCTAGGTATACAGCACTAGTTTTTTACATGAGTTTTTTTTTGAGAATCTAGTTTTTACATGAGTTACTATATGCTTTTACATCAGTTACAAGATCTGGTAGGCACATGTACATGTCCACATATGGTATACAGTACTAGTTTTTTATGTAAAGTTCAGTGCAATTATGATCTAGATATGGTTACAATATGTATATAGTGCTTCTAGTACTCCCTCCGTTCCTTTTTAGTTTGCATATAAATTTTGTCCTAAGTTAAAGTATCTTTACTTTGACTAAACTTATAGATAAAAATATCAACATTCATAATGCCAAATCAATATTGTTAGATTTGTTATGAAGTGTAGTTTCATGGTATATATATTTGATATTGTAGATGTTGATATTTTTTAATATAAATTTGGTCAAAGTTTGCAATGTTTGACTTGACACAAATCTAATACGCAGAGTAAAAAGGACCAGAGGGAGTATCTGCTAGCTGTTAGAAGTGCTTCTAATATCTATCAGCAGCAGCCTCTAACTATTTATGTTCTTGTTTTTGTAAATCGTAACAGAAATTAAAGGATTCATAAACATCATGAGGGGATGCTGCAGTTAGACTACTGATGTACGTACTTGTCAGAAACATCAGGGAGAGAGGTGATTTGGGGAGGGGACCTGACATGTGATTCTTCCATAGTGTAAACTAAGCAGAAGTGGTAAACTAATTAGATTGTGGTCGTTTCATTAACTGTATATTCTACAATTCAGAATAGAGCCGGTGGGTACACTTCCTAGTTCGGTTCAGGTGTTTGCTTTTACTGCAGTCTTTGTTTCGTTTCTGTATTTGGGCCTCATGATGTTGTTAATGTAAAACACATGTCTTTTTGCCGGGCCGTTAAGCTGATGCAGAGATGCGAACAACATACATACATTTACATTCAAGCAACGGACATACGTTCGGGCAAGCAAACATTCAAGACATACATATATAGTAGGCAGGGACATTTGTCGAATTGTAATTGGTTGAAAAAATGAATGAAGCCCAATTGGTTTTCATCCGGCTGTGAAATAGACAGTCCCTCTAAAGGGAATGAAGCGTCGTTATATAATGGCACATGTCGTTCATGAGGCATCTTGTTATGGAGTACATAATGGAGTGAAGGACGACGGAGGGCTTGCCCTTGGATTCTTGCCAAAATGCAATGACATTGTCTTAACAAAAGCTAGATGTGCTGAAACAAAACAACGGCGCGGCAAAGCGCATCTAGTAGAAGATGATGGCCGCTACCAAAACCAAACACAGATACATATACCGGAAAATACGTGCACATATGCCGTACTATTACATTACAGGTAGAAATCAATCAATTGCATATGTAGATTGTTGAGAAAGAAAAGAAGCACCTTTGTTGTGTACATAAAGCTCAAGTGCCGCCATTAGCTCCCTCCCTGCCGGCACAGGCTCCGGTACGTGCAATGGCCCCCGGTGTAGCCCCTTCCCTTCCCCCCGCAGTCCGCGCAGGCACGCCGGGCGTCCCGGTAAGTAGGCGATGTTCTCGGCGCCGGCGAGCTGCACGGCGAAGATGAGCAGGAGGAAGATGCGGGCCAGGAACGCCGCCGGGACTAGCTTGCTCTTCGCCATTAGCTCTCCTATGCGCCTGTCTAGAATCTTGGATGCTGGACACATGTCTCGTGCGTTGAGGTCTGCGGTCTGCTGGCTTATAATGCCGAGGAGACACACGTCGATAGAACAATGCTACCAAGATCTGGCTGTTGCGTACGTCGTCGCATCAGGATTCTGGATCGAGGCTGCAACTTTGTAAATAATGCATCGCTCATGGGGTCATGCCTGGCTGGTCCTCACGGGCATTTGTCCTTGAGTACCTACCGCACAGCGGATTCTCAAGAGGCGTGAAAAGTGAAAACTGCTCGATCCAAGATGGACGTCCATGGATCCGCGCCAGCAAAGGAGTGGGAATCAGCAGCCAAAGTCTATGCCATGTATTTCATGTACACAACAGTGCCTGCATTTTTTTTTTTTGAGATTCAGTGTCTGCAATACTACATGTCATATGTATAGACAAAATTATAGGCAACACATACAACAATCTATATGTTGCTTGTTTTTGTTTAGTTTTAGCCGTAACAATATCAAACACATTAACGTACGCGGCATGGGCTCTCGCTCGTGCGTGCCACGTCGCTCGAACAGGCATCGAGAGATTTAACTGGGCAGGCGCTCGCGTGGGCCAGTAATACCAGTTGCGTGGGCCAGCCTTCTCGTAGAGAAAACACGTTGAAGAGAGAGATGAGCGCCTCACTGTTTTCTTCTCCCACCCCCTCTCCTTTCCACCTATGGCTGGAGGCTAGGCCGCTAGGGTTGCCGTCACGGCGCCGCCACCACAGTCATCTCCACCGTCCATGCTCCTCCAGTGCCAGCCAGCGGAGAAGGCGCCCTCCTACTGCCGCTGAACGCACTACTTGACATACTCTTCGATCATCAAAGGTGTCTACCGAAAAAAAGATCACCAAAAATGACCCTGGAGGTCCGTAAAGGTAACCTCAAGTTTATTTGCTCCAAACCAATCATCGCAGGGCACACATTTTTTTGAGCAAATCACAGAGAGCAACTAATTGTGGAACGCTCTTTCGGGATCCTATCCAAGGGTCAGTTGGGGTGGGCTGAGAGCGTGCCACTTGGCACGCTCTCAGCTGCCGCCACGTGTCACGCTCTGGGTGCTCTGTTCGTATTTTGTTTCTTTTTTTACACGTTTTTGGCTTTTTAGATGGTTTATATCTTTTTGGCTTTCTGGTTTTCCATCTGTCGTTCTTAGGTTTTGGACAAAAGAATTTGAACTTTTCGTGTGCAAAAAAAACACATTTTTCTTCCTTCCGTGAGAGGCGTGGCTTTGCTTACGCGAGAGGCACGGCCTTGCCTCTCGAAAACAAAAAAACATATATTTTTTTCCTTCCGCAAGAGGCATGATTGAAAAAACCCGTGTTTTCTTTTTCTTTTCTTTCACGATAGGCACGGTTTTTCTTCCATGAGAAGCACGGCCATGCCTCTCGAAAAATTACAAAAAACATGTTTTTTCCACGAGAGGCATGCCGAAAAAACATGTTTTCCTTTTTATCCTCCCGCGAGAGGCAGTTTTGCTTCCCCGAGAGTCCCGGCCATGCCTCTCGGAAACGGAAAGAAAACACGTTCTCTCTTTTTCCTTTCGCGAGAGGCACGGGTTTACTTCTCGTGGAGGCACGCGAGAGGCACAATCGTGTCTCTTTCAGAAAGGGGAAAAACATGCACCCGGTTTGGTTTTTTCGTGAAAAATTCTTCAAAATATATCATCATGGGATCTAGTTTTAAAGATCTCTACACGAGAAATCCAACGGTAAAAACGGTTCAAGATTTGGGTGCAACAAGTGGAAAAATAGAAAAACTCGCAGGTTGCAACAAGTGGCGCACATGTAATGCGCCACTTCTTGCAACATGAGAAGGTGGGAGCGACATGTGTAAAAGAAGCGCTCCTTGATCGGTGATTTCGCAAATCGCAGGGCACACATGGCGTCGACATGCACGCATATGAGCGCTCGGGTCGTCCAGCCCATTACGGTGTTGCCAGGCGCGCTCCGCGTCAAAATGGCCGGTTGACGCACCGGAGCACTCGGTGGGAAGGCCTACTACGGATCCCATAGTAGGATTCAGCACGCTCCTTCAGTGACTTTTTCGACTAATCTTTTCAGCCTGTCTTCCTCCAAAATACAGGCTGCTCAATTTGTAACATATTTAAACTAAATTATTATTTTTCAGAAACATAATTTTAAATTTCTACCTGAATTCTAAAACAGGTTTTTTTGGAAAAATGTTTATAATTCAAATTTTTCATGATGTTTTAAAAATTAGTGTACTTTCAAAATATTCTAATTTTTTATAAAAATATTCTAAAATTTCAAAATGTTCTTGAAATTAAGAAATGTTCTTGAAACTTTAAAAAATGTTAGTATAATTATGAAAATGTTCTTGAATTAAAAAGGAAAATTTATAAAAGAAAATGCAAAACTAGTGTCAAAATATTAAAAAAAGAACACAGAAGAGAGCGCCCGAAGAAAAACCTTGAAAAAATGAACACACAAAAAGTCGTTTCGTAGAGAAAACCAACCCAAACAAAGATAGCCTGGCCCAGGAGCAATCATTCTGTGTGATTCATCGACATTTTTGCGCAAAGTGTGTCAAATAAGGACCATCATTTGTTGTAGGATTCAGCCGCCAGCGGATCACCTATAAATTGGCTACATATTGAACCAGGAGGGAGGGCTGATGGGCCTGCGCAGAATCGATTAATCGGACCCCATCCAAAAACACATCGTCATTCTAGCCAACACCAATTTTTTTGGCCTCACTGATCGAGGTTGCACTCCCAAACAACCCATGCAAAATTGTGCATACACCACTGAGGATGGATGAGACCTCCTCATCCCTCTCCTCCTCAGATTTTGGCCCTGGCTGTTGTCGGATGAGGCCGACGGGCGAAGCCGCCTTGGCGAACGGCAACGGTAGGGTGGATTCTCTTCGCGGCACGATAGCAGAAGATGGGAGGTCGCCCCGGGGTAATGGTTAGGGTGACAGCCTGCTCTTTAGAACGATTTGGAGCTCAAGTGTGGTTGACCAAGGACGATCCATCGCGCGATCGATTTGGGCCCTAATGCCCGGATCTTACGTGGTGGTTGTCATGCTCGTGGGGATGGCAACGACTAACATGGATATGGGTGCTCGCCTGTAGTGCCCAAAACCGGGGCAGCGCCCCTATCTGGTGGTGCATTGTGCTCAGTGGCGGACCCAGGAATTAAAGCTAGCTGGGACGAACATTTAATGTCTAATTTTTTTGGTACAAATGCCACTCTAGTCAACCAAAACTCATAGCATTCAACAACAAAAGAATAAAAAACTCTTAAAAACTAGTAAACTGCTAACGTGGACTACTATCGCTTGAAATGTTCACTTAGGGCATCTCCAACACTGACCCGCAAATTCCTCGGGTATGTCCGTTTTTGTGTTCGGACGTGGTCCGCCGATATAATATGGAAGGGAGCCATCCAACACTAATTACAAAGTATCCGGCTAGGAGGAGAAAAAGTAGATGGGGACCATACATGTGGTGAGATAGAGCGGTGCTACGCAACCGACGTGTTTCCGCCCGATTCGTGCACGACAGTAACTAATCACCGTTACATGAAATACATCCATAAATAAGGAACGTGAGATCCTAGCATCGTCTACGTGACGTCCATAAAACATCGTGTGTGAAGCTATTCCGGGTGGGATACTGTGGTGTGTCCAGTTGAGAGGAGACAGAGAAGAGGTGACCATGCATGTGCAGAGAGAGAGAGAAGAGACTAGGACCACGCGAAGGCTTTTGGTTGATCAAAAGATGTCCGGAGGTATAGCTCCTCATGTTTGTCTCCACTTTGCCGAAAAATGAACGTCCGAATCACTTTACGGACCGATGCAAGACTGCATTGGATTGTAAAAGTGAACAATGTGCGATAGGAGGAAAGCGTCTTGCCTCGTTGGTGGGACGCGTTGCATGTTTATATGGTAGGGGTGCACCTCCCTGGATAACAACACATACAAGAAGTTGTTAAGATTACATGCTTGGAGAAGAAGGGATAAGAGAGAAGGAGAGTTCGGTTATATCCACCGAAAACACTTAAACATCTATCCCTAGTCTATCTCTACAATGCTGCGTTTAACACCCTCCCATAATCACAACTTCATCAAGTTGAGATTATGCTTGAAATATTCAAAACTCCGTGTAGGCAAAGCCTTGGTGAAGAAGGGATAAGAGAGAAGGAGAGTTCGGTTATATCCACCGAAAACACTTAAACATCTATCCCTAGTCTATCTCTACAATGCTGCGTTTAACAAACAGAAGTGTCTGATTAGACATATACCGGAGTTTTGCAGGTCTCCCTTGGAGATGCCCTTAAGCCACAATAGAGAAAAGTCCATTTTTCGTTCCTCAATTCTTCGGTCCGATCACTTTTGGTCCCTCAACTCTAAAACCGGACAGGTTGCACAGCGAACTCTCCAAACCAGACAAAAATCGTCCCTTCTCTCGGCTAACCCAGTATTGGTGCTGACTAGGCGTGGTTTTGATTAGTCCACGCCAACGTGGCAATGTGATCCCACAAAACAGCTGGCCCTCTCCCTCACTCTGTCTCTCTCGCGTTCTCCCCACTCTCCCTCTCCCAAGGCTATGAATTTCAGCAACATTTTGTCTGAATTTCAGTATATGCTAAAATTTTTGCCATAGTTTTGTTTGTTTTTGGACAAATCTGAGAGTAACAACACACATAGTTCAAAGATTTAATCAAACATCACAGGTTCTCATACAAATTGATAGTTCACACAATGTCTGACATCACATAGTTCCACACAAATTCTGATAGGTTCATAACACAGAAAGAAGAGCACACATAGTTTTCCACAAACAAATTAGATAGGTCTAAGCAAAGGCATCACAGCACACATAGTAGCACACTCAGTCCAACAGCCTTGTGGGTAATTTCCTTGTCCTTTTTGCCTCCCTTCCAGGTGCCTTGAACTGTGAATTAGCACTTCCTGATTTCACATTGACAGTGACAGCTGAGCTAGAACTCACATTGACAGTGACATCTTTCATTGCAGCCTTTGAGGAGGACTTGTTCTTCTGAATATTGTTCCATTTCCCTTGGACAACAGGCTTAGGAGGTTTGGACATGGGTACTGGTCTCTTTGTCCCTCTGGATGTTCCTGCAGCACTGGTACTCTGTTGAAAGGCACAAAATTTTCCTGCAAATGTAATACATATTAGAGAATAAGCACATGCAATACACAGTAAGAAGCACATGCAACCAAAACTTGTTACTCACCATGTGTGCAGTAGCACTGTGTTGTCTACTTTGTTGTGCACTCTATTGTTCACTTTGTTGTCCACTTTGGTGTCCACTCTGTTGCCCACCTGGCTGTCTATGGTATGTTGTTCTGTTGTGACCAACTCCTTTGCATTTACCACACCTGATGAGTGTCCCAGTCTTTGGCAATATGGTCTTTGACACTTTTTTCTCAGTTTCCTCCTTCTTTCTCTTAGTCCTTGGCCTACCAGGCATCTTGACATAACCAGGAGCTACAGGTCTAGGCCTTGGTGATATTGGCCAGCAATCCATGCCATTAATAGGTTGCAGACAATGTGCATATGTTCTCTTGAATGCCTCAACATAAAAACAGCTAGCAATGAAACTTGTCAAGTCACTTGTGATGGTGTGTATTGCTGCAACTGCATGTGCACAAGGCATACCAGATACTTGCCAATAACCACAAGTGCAGTTATTTCTGTTTAGATCAACACCAAATCTGTAATGTTTCCTTTGGGTGACCTCAAACACATTATTTCCATTGTTGATAGGATGACAACTCCCAGACCAATCTATGTACTTGTTCATCTTCTTATTTATAGTTGGGCATATAATTTCTAATGTCCATTTCTCACATTTTTCAATCATTTCTTGAATCCTAACCATTACATTTCGTCTACTTGCCTCAAGCATTGAAATGATAGGTAAAAATCTTGCATCTATGATCCATTTGTTGAAACTTTCACAAATATTGTTATCAACAGAGTCACAATTAGATCCTAACCTGAACCATGCCCTTGACCAGTGCTTGGGATCTAACCTGGTTACTGCCCTTGCACCTTCGACAGTCTCTCTTGCTAACTTTGCCATTGCCAAGTTGAAAAGGCTCACAGAAGAAGCCTTTGCACAATTCCAGAAAAGTTTCTGCCACTCTTTCACTCTGAATTCTTTTCTCCAATTGGCATACACATGTCTGGCACAATTTCTATGTTCTGCATGAGGGGCCCAATTCTGTACAGCTGTGATGATACCCTGCACACAAATTGTGTTAGACATTGCATCATATACATCATAGAGATACATCATATATTCCTATGTAAATGAGAGACACCATATAACTTACTTTTTGTTGGTCTGAAATTATTACCCAGCCTTCACCATCATATACATTGACATCTTTGAAGAGTAATGAGCAAAACCAGTCCCAAGAATCGTTGTTTTCTTTCTCAACCACAGCCCAAGCAATTGGATACATTTGGCTATTCGCATCTCTTCCCAAAGCACATAACAACTCTCCATTTGTTGCTCCTTTGAAGAAGCACCCATCCAAACCAATGACTTTTCTGCAGCCTGCCATGAAACCTTGCTTTAAAGCATTCATACAGACATAAATTCTTCGAAATGTTGGAATTGCACAAGCTGGATCAAGCTTAACCACAACAGTGCTTCTAGGATTGCTCCTAAGCAACTCTTCCTGATAGTCAAATATCCTAGTGTATTGTTCCTTAGTTGCATCAAACATTTTCTTTATCACCATTCTCTTATCTCTCTTCACTTGAGAAGTACTAACTTCTGCAAACATATCTTCCCTGATGTGTGCTTTTAGATTTGCAATTTTCCACATTGGGTTAGCACTAATGATACCTTCATACTTAGCTGCAATCCTAGCAGCAATAACAAGCTTGTTGTCTTTCCTAGACGGGCATTGATGAACATCATTTATACTAGTAATCTGCCAACTAGTAGATTTACTAGTTAGACTAGCCAAACAATACCAATTGCATGTCTTCCAGTCACAAGTTGCCCTACACCTATTACAATCATTCTTTCTGAATTTTATGAACTTTTTTTGCTTAAGCCCATATTTAATGACTGCCTGCCTGAACTCTTCTTTTGAACCAAATTTCATGCCTAACACAAACTTGGGCACCTCTTCGCTGTCTTTGAACCTTGGGAAATTATCTGATTTCTTTCTTGTATCACCATCTTCGTCGAAACAGTCATCAAACTCAGATGAATCCTCGTACGGTGTATCATTGCCATCTTTCTCTTCTCTATTCTCTTCTCCCACGGCTTTTGTTGAACCAACTCTATGCTGCACAAGATATACATCATCCAGTACTTGTAACTGTCCTTGCTTCATCTTCTTCTTGTACTCTACATATTTCTTGTTTATCTCAATTCCTTCTTCATCTTCTTCCGAAGGACTCTCATCTCCAGGAACATAGTCACTATCTTCTTCATTTGTATCATCTTCGACTGCCGGCGCGGATGCCTGTACCACTTCTATTGTTACTTGCTCCAGTGGGACAATTTCTCCCTGCTCATTTTTACCCTCTTCTTCATCTGATGGTAGAGCACGTGCCAATATATGATATTCAGCAATGTTCTCTACATATACTTCAGCTACTCCATTCTCTTCAATTGCAGAAACCATGCTCAAACAGGACGCATCATCATGCAACAAACCAAGCCCATCATGCATTTCTCTCCCAGGATATAGCCAGTGGAACTGCACTTCATCATCCTTCAAATTCTTCCAATGATCTTCCTTTTAAAAAACCAAAAATCTCCGGCAGTGACACTTTGTCTCGCTCCAAATGCGACATCCCGACAATGCCATCAGCGTAGTGTACATACTGCCCATCGTTCACAAAGTGACCACCGAAATGAAATCATATGGGCAGAAATTCTAGAGGATCCATCTCACGGACCTACATTAAGCAGATAAAAATTAACCTACTAATCCACAAACTGGCCATGTACTACAACTAACTGACCATAAATCGATCTATTTTAGCAACTGGCCTTGATTTGGAGCTTCTTCTTGTCTCCAGCCGCCACTCCTGCTAACCGCCGCCGCCGTGACCCACCGACCCCCACGGTGCTGCGCTACCGCTGGCCGCCGCTGCTGCCGTGACCCACCGCCCGCTGCGGCGCTGCGCTCCCGCTGACCGCGCCGCCGTGCGTCGCCGACCGCCGCGGCGCTCCCATTGACCACCGCCGCTGACCGCCGCCGCGCTGCGCTCCCGCTGACCGCCGCCGCCACCTGCGTCGCCACAGCCGCCGCCAAAAGATAGCTAGGGTTCGGGCACGGGTCGAAGAAAGAGGATCGAAAGGGCTCGAGGGGCTGGGGTCGGGTCTTTAGGTGACTGGAGAGAGAGATGGGCCACGTGGGCAACGACTAGTCAAACCCGGGCTGAGTCAGCAGTGAAACCGCGTCGGGTCTACGGAGGGACGATTTTTGTCTGGTTTGGAGAGTTCACGGTGCAACCTGTCCGGTTTTAGAGTTGAGGGACCAAAAGTGATCGGACTGAAGAATTGAGGGACGAAAAATGGACTTTTCTCGCCACAATATGATCCCATAATTCTAATTTTGGAACGAGACCTACAAAATTATGAATATGATGAGAGTTGTATATATGGTCATAGATCGTGAGGGGGGCGCTCAATGCGGTTTGTGGATCGATTGGGGTTCCTTTTTCTGTTTGACAAGGAAAGGAAAGGAGAGATCGATTGGGCTAAGATGTCGTCTGTTTGGGCCTGTAGGCGGTAGTAGCCCACTCCAGTCTACCGAACCAGCCCAAGTCTCTTTCTCCCTCATGTACCCCTTCGATCGCTAAAAAGGAAACAGAGAAGAGCGCCACTGCTTTCTGAATTCTGAAACAGAGAAGAGCACTGCCGCAGCCCGCAGATCGGCAGATGCGTAGGTGGGGGCGATTCTCCGCCGCCGGCGACCCAGGGCGGCCGCCCCAGCTCACCCCAATGGTGGGTCCGCCACTGATTGTGCTACAGTGTGGCTCGGCGCATGGCTAATCTAGCCCAAGTGTCCATCTTCGTTGGTGACGGTGGAGCATGTATGTAGTCAGTGGCAGACCCAGGACTTAAAGTTAGTTGGGAGAACATTTAATGTCTAATTTTTTTGGTACAAATGCCACTCTATTCAACCAAAACTCATAGCATTCAACAACAAAAGAATAAAAAAGCTCTTAAAAACTAGTAAACTGCTAATGTGGACTACTATCGCTTGAAATGTTCACTTAGGGCATCTCCAACACTGACCCGCAAATTCCTCGGGTATGTCCGTTTTTGTGTTCGGACGTGGTCCGCCGATATAATATGGAAGGGAGCCATCCAACACTAATTACAAAGTATCCGGCTAGGAGGAGAAAAAGTAGATGGGGACCATACATGTGGTGAGATAGAGCAGTGCTACGCAGCCGACGTGTTTCCGCCCGATTCGTGCACGACAGTAACTAATCACCGTTAGATGAAATCCATCCATAAATAAGGAACGTGAGATCCTAGCATCGTCCACGTGACTTCCATAAAACACCGTGTGTGAAGCTATTCCGGGTGGGATATTGTGGTGTGTCCAGTTGAGAGGAGAGAGAGAAGAGGTGACCATGCATGTGCAGAGAGAGAGAGAAGAGACTAGGACCACGCGAAGGCTTTTGGTTGATCAAAAGATGTTCGGAGGTATAGCTCCTCATGTTTGTCTCCACTTTGCCGGAAAATGAACGTCTGAATCACTTTACGGACCGATGCAAGACTGCGTTGGATTGTAAAAGTGAACAATGTGCGATAGGAGGAAAGCGTCTTGCCTCGTTGGTGGGACGCGTTGCATGTTTATATGGCAGGGTCGCACCTCCCTGGATAACAACGCATACAAGAAGTTGTTAAGATTACATGCTTGGAGAAGAAGGGATAAGAGAGAAGGAGAGTCGGTTATATCCACCGAAAACACTCAAACATCTATCCCTAGTCTATCTCTACAATGTTGCGTTTAACACCCTCCCGTAATCACAACTTCATCAAGTTGAGATTATGCTTGAAATCTTCAAAACTCCGTGTAGGCAAAGCCTTGGTGAAGAAGGGATAAGAGAGAAGGAGAGTTTGGTTATATCCACCGAAAACACTTAAACATCTATCCCTAGTCTATCTCTACAATGCTACGTTTAACAAACAAAAGTGTTTGATTAGACATATACCTTAGTTTTGCAGGTCTCCCTTGGAGATGCCCTTAAGCCACAATAGAGAAAAGTCCATTTTTCGTCCCTCAATTCTTCGGTCCGATCACTTTTGATCCCTCAACTCTAAAACCGAACAGGTTGCACCGCGAACTCTCCAAACCAGACAAAAATTGTCCCTTCTCGCGGCTGACCCAGTATTGGTGTTGACTAGGCATGGTTTTGACTAGTCCACGCCAACGTGGCAATGTGATCCCACAAAACAGCCGGCCCTCTCCCTCACTCTGTCTCTCTCGCGTTCTCCCCACTCTCCCTCTCCCAAGGCTATGAATTTCAGCAACATTTTGTCTGAATTTCAGTATATGCTACAAATTTTGCCATAGTTTTGTTTGTTTTTGGACAAATCTGAGAGTAACAACACACATAGTTCAAAGATTTAATCAAACATCACAGGTTCTCATACAAATTGATAGTTCACACAATGTCTGACATCACATAGTTCCACACAAATTCTGATAGGTTCATAACACAAAAAGAAGAGCACACATAGTTTTCCACAAACAGATTAGATAGGTCTAAGCAAAGGCATAACGACACACATAGTAGCACACTCAGTCCAACAGCCTTGTGGGTAATTTCCTTGTCCTTTTTGCCTCCCTTCCAGGTGCTTTGAACTGTGAATTAGCACTTCCTGATTTCACATTGACAGTGACACCTGAGCTAGAACTCACATTGACAGTGACACCTTTCATTGCAGCCTTTGAGGAGGACTTATTCTTCTGAATATTGTTCCCTTTCCCTTGGACAGCAGGCTTAGGAGGTTTGGACATGGGTACTGGTCCCTTTGTCCCTCTGGATATTCCTGCAGCACTGGTACTCTGTTGATAAGGCACAACATTTTCCTGCAAATGTAATACATATTAGAGAATAAGCACATGCAACCAAAACTTGTTACTCACCCTGTGTGCAGTAGCACTGTGTTGTCTACTTTGTTGTGCACTCTGTTGTTCACTTTGTTGTCCACTTTGGTGTCCACTCTGTTGCCCACCTGGCTGTCTATGGCATGTTGTTCTGTTGTGACCAACTCCTTTGCATTTACCACACCTGATGAGTGTCCTAGTCTTTGGCAATCTGGTCTTCGACACTTTTTTCTCAGTTTCCTCCTTCTTTTTATCAGTCCTTGGCCTACCAGGCATCTTGACATAACCAGGAGCTACAGGTCTAGGCCTTGGTGATATTGGCCAGCAATCCATGCCATTAACAGGTTGCAGACAATGTGCATATGTTCTCTTGAATGCCTCAACATAAAAACAGCTAGCAATGAAACTTGTCAAGTCACTTGTGATGGTGTGTGTTGCTGCAATTGCATGTGCACAAGGCATACCGGATACTTGCCAATAACCACAAGTGTAGTTATTTCTGTTTAGATCAACACCAAATCTATAATGTTTCCTTTGGGTGACCTCAAACACATTATTTCCATTGCTGATAGGATGACAACTCCCAGACCAATCTATGTACTTGTTCATCTTCTTATTTATAGTTGGTCATACAATTTTTAATGTTCATTTCTCACATTTTTCAATCATTTCTTGAATCCTAGCCGTTACCTTTCGTCTAATTGCCTCAAGCATTGAAATGATAGGTAAAAATCTTGCATCTATGATCCATTTGTTGAAACTTTCACAAATATTGTTATCAACAGAGTCACAATTAGATCCTAACCTGAACCATGCCCTTGACCAGTGCTTGGGATCGAACCTGGTTACTGCCCTTGCACCTTCGACGGTCTCTCTTGCTAACTTTGCCCTTGCCAAGTTGAAAAGGCTCACAGAAGAAGCCTTTGCACAATTCCAGAAAAGTTTGTGCCACTCTTTCACTCTGAATTCTTTTCTCCAATTGGCATACACATGTCTGGCACAATTTCCATGTTCTGCATGAGGGGCCCAATTCTGTACAGCTGTGATGATACCCTGCACACAAATTGTGTTAGACATTGCATCATATACATCATAGAGATACATCATATATTCCTATGTAAATGAGAGAGAACATATGACTTACTTTTTGTTGGTCTGAAATTATTACCCAGCCTTCACCATCATATACATTGACATCTTTGAAGAGTAATGAGCAAAACCAGTCCCAAGAATCATTGTTTTCTTTCTCAACCACAGCCCAAGCAATTGGATACATTTGGCTATTCGCATCTCTTCCCAAAGCACATAACAACTCTCCATTTGTTGCTCCTTTGAAGAAGCACCCATCCAAACCAATGACTTTTCTGCAGCCTGCCATGAAACCTTGCTTGAAAGCATTCAAACAAATATAAATTCTTTGAAATGTTGGAATTGCACAAGCTGGATCAAGCTTAACCACAACAGTGCTTCCAGGATTGCTCGTAAGCAACTCTTCCTGATAGTCAAATATCCTAGTGTATTGTTCCTTAGTTGCATCAAACATTTTCTTTATCACCATTCCCTTAGCTCTCTTCACTCTAGAAGTACTAACTTCTGAAAACATATCTTCCCTGATGTGTGCTTTCAGATTTGCAATTTTCCACATTGGGTTAGCACTAATGATACCTTCATACTTAGCTGCAATCCTAACAGCAGTAACAAGCTTGTTTTCTTTCCTAGACGGGCATTGATGAACATCATTTATACTAGTAATCTGCCAACTAGTAGATTTACTAGTTAGACTAGCCAAACAATACCAATTGCATGTCTTCCAGTCACAAGTTGCCCTACACCTATTACAATCATTCTTTCTGAATTTTATGAACTTTTTTTTGCTTAAGCCCATATTTAATGACTGCCTGCCTGAACTCTTCTTTTGAACCAAATTTCATGCCTAACACAAACTTGGGCACCTCTTCGCTGTCTTTGAACCTTGGGAAATCATCTGATTTCTTTCTTGTATCACCATCTTCGTTGAAAGAGTCATCAAACTCAGATGAATCCTCGTACGGTGTATCATTGCCATCTTTCTCTTCTCTATTCTCTTCTCCCACAGCTTTTGTCGAACCAACTCTAGGCTGCACAAGATATACATCATCCAGTACTTGTAGCTGTCCTTGCTTCATCTTCTTCTTGTACTCTACATATTTCTTGTTTATCTCAATTCCTTCTTCATCTTCTTCCGAAGGACTCTCATCTCCAGGAACATAGTCACTATCTTCTTCATCTGTATCATCTTCGGCTGCCGGGGCGGATGCCTGTACCACTTCTGTTGTTACTTGCTCCAGTGGGACAATTTGTCCCTGCTCATTTTTACCCTCTTCTTCATCTGATGGTAGAGCACGTGCCAATATATGATATTCAGCAATGTTCTCTACATATACTTTAGCTACTCCATTCTCTTCAATTGCAGAAACCATGCTCAAACAGGACGCATCATCATGCAACAAACCAAGCCCATCATGCATTTCTCTCCCAGGATATAGCCAGTGGATCTGCACTTCATCATCCTTCAAATCCTTCCAATGATCTTCCTTTTAAAAAAAAACCAACAATCTCCGGCAGTGACACTTTGTCTCGCTCCAAATGCGACATCCCGACAACGCCATCAGCATAGTGTACATACTGCCCATCGTTCACAAAGTGACCACCGAAATGAAATCGTATGGGCAGAAATTCCAGAGGATCCATCTCACGGACCTACATTAAGCAGATAAAAAATTAACCTACTAATCCACAAATTGGCCATGTACTACAACTAACCGACCACAAATCGATCTATTTTAGCAACTGACCTTGATTTGGAGCTTCTTCTCGTCTCCATCCGCCAGTCCTGCTGACCGCCGCCGCCGTGACCCACCGACCGCCGCGGCGCTGCGCTACCGCTGGCCGTCGCCGGCACCGTGACCCACCGCCCGCTGTGACGCTGCACTCCCGCTGACCGCGCCGCCGACCGCCGCAGCGCTGCGCTCCCGCTGACCGTGCCGCCGTGCGCCGCCGACCGCCGCGGCGCTGCGCTCCCGCTGACCGCCTGCGTCGCCACAGCCGCCGCCAAAGATAGCTAGGGTTCAGGCACGGGTCGAAGAAAGGGGATCGAAAGGGAACGAGGGGCTGGGGTCGGGTCTTTAGGTGACTGGAGAGAGAGATGGGCCACGTGGGCAACGACTAGTCAAACCCGGGCTGAGTCAGTAGTGAAACCGCGTCGGGTCTGCGGAGGGACGATTTTTGTCTGGTTTGGAGAGTTCATGGTGCAACCTGTCCGGTTTTAGTGTTGAGGGACCAAAAGTGATCGGACTGAAGAACTGAGGGACGAAAAATGGACTTTTCTCGCCACAATATGATCCCATGATTCTAATTTTGGAACGAGACCTACAAAATTATGAATATGATGGGAGTTGTATATATGGTCATAGATCGTGAGGGGGACGCTCAATGCGGTTTGTGGATCGATTTGGGATCCTTTTTCTGTTTGACAAGGAAAGGAAAGGAGAGATCGATTGGGCTAAGATGTCGTCTGTTTGGGCCTGTAGGCGGTAGTAGCCCACTCCAGTCTACCGAACCAGCCCAAGTCTCTTTCTCCCTCACGTACCCCTTCGATCGCTAAAAAGGAAACAGAGAAGAGCGCCACTGCTTTCTGAATTCTGAAACAGAGAAGAGCGCTGCCGCAGCCCGCAGATCGGCAAATGTGTAGGTGGGGGGCGATTCTCCGCCGCCGGCGACTCGGGGCGGCCGCCCCAGCTCGCCCCCATGGTGGGTCCGCCACTGTATGTAGTGTTCCCTTTCAGTCTCCTATCAGTGACGAGACTTAAGAGGATGGCCCTCTGTTTCCTGCTTATTTTTGGTCCTTGCCCTATTGTCGTCTTGATGTAGCTTTTCTCTGATGTATGTGATTGCCTGATGTAATCCCTTGATCTTATATTCTTCACTCCTCTTAATGAAATGAAAACAACAATGCTGCCTTTCATCCAAATACACCATGAACCACCACCTGGTCACATCGTCCGGCCAATAGAAGTAATGATAAATTTGCATGGGTGCTCAAGGCAGATTTCGAGAAGTGTCGATGTTCAGAGGTGATGGACTTGGGTGACCAACTACTCCTCACCACATTCACTCGGGAGCACCACCAAGATCGTTGGTAGATCACTGCGATGACCACATGATTCAAGGAGGGAACTACTCCTCTGTCACAAAATATAAGATCATTTTTGACACTATAATGTTGGGTGTCCATTCGGGTCTGGGTCAGACTGTACATGTAGGTGCGTCGCCAAAAACATTCAGATTGGATTAGAACCCAAGATTTTGGGTAACAGAAAGGTGTGATAGCTCCTGGGTACCTAGGCACCCTCTATGAACAGTAAATTCAAAAGAACAGAAAGAAAATCAAAAAAATCTGAAACTTTGCAACATCAAAGATGGTCAAACTTTATAGGTTCTTGCAAGTTTTCATGCCAAAATATCATGTAGAGAAAGGTGTACAAACGAATTTCAGATTTCAATGCTAAAAGTGCTCAAAACTTCAAGCACTGAAATCTTTTTCATGTGTAGAGCTCCTCGAATGGTTTTTTTGGCATGAAAACTTGCAAGCATCTACAAAGTTCGATCATCTTTGATGTCGCAAAGTTTTAGATTTTTTTGATTTTACTGCTCATAGAGGGTGCATAAGCACCCCGGAGCTAAAAACCACTCTCTTTTGAGTAATGAACAAATTTCTTTATATACAACCATTTTTAAGATTGAGTGATAAACAAAATTTCTTGGTATACGATTACTTTTTTTCTCAGAATCGGGGTTAAAAACCCCGCCCTGTGCAATACGCATCGATATACCGTTTACCAGAATATCACCATACATTGTATGCAGATTTCTCTTTGGTAATGGAGCGTGTTAATCCATATAAAAGTCACCAATAAAATAATTAATATACTTAAACTAATTTATATTCCTGTGTGGAGTTCTCTCTGCTAGTGGAGATTCTTAAGCCATATAAAAGTCATCAACAAAATAATTAATACACTCTTACTGAAAAAATATTATTAATCACTCCAATCAATATTACTTGTCGTTTGAGCAACAAGTGATATAGATCAGAGGGAGTACTTGGAAATGCGTTACAAATGTACACTTTTTTTTGTAGCGAACTAAATCAACTTTTTAAGTGACAACTCTTGCGTGGAATGAGAGTAAGTTCTAGCTATGCTTATGGAATAAGATGAAAACTTTGCGCTCACCTTCCTACACTGTGTTAATGGACTAGCGAAAAGAAGTATTTATATCAGTATTTGCAAGGATTTAATAATTATTATTATCATTATAGCATTTTGTAGTTGCGTATATACTCATTTTAAACAACTTTAGGATTAAGAGATGTGCAATTTTGTTGCAGCTGCACCTTTTGAAACTACATTTGCACGTAAAAAAAATTCTAGCGCAACTCTAGGTTTGAAGTATGCGATTGGATAGTTATGGCATTTCGAAACCTGAAATTGTACAGTTTTTTTAAAAAATTTAGGCTTTGGCCGAATTGCACGCAGCTAGTTAAGCACATTGAAACGCAAGATCAAACGCAAGAACTAACCAAGGAGATCACATGTCCTATTAATTAAGTGGGAAAAGCTCAACAGGTAATGAGCTCTTTTTGGAGAGAGAAAAAAACTCGAACTAATTTTCAGCTCACAAGTTTTGAGCTCTAATCTGAACTAGGAATCGAACCTAGCTAACTGATAAATCAAACGATCTCTAAGCACGCAGTGGGTGCTAATGAACGAACTAACTAAGCGACGATGGCCTTGGCGGAGAGCTCCTCGCCGGTGAGGAAGTGCGCGAAGACCTGCCTGGCCTGCACCGGCGTGATCATGGGCACCATGTGTCCGGCGCCGCGCACGGTGACGAAGGTGAGCCCGTCGTAGACCACCGTGTACCCGCCCACCTGGTCGCTGGTGAACCACTCCCTCCACCCCTTCTTCGTCGCGAGCCCGAGCTTCTTCAGCGCGAGCCGCGTCGAGGTCACCGGCACGCGGTCGTCGGTGTCGCCGCTGAAGACCCACACCCGGATCCCGTCCTTCACCAGCTTGCCGATGGCCGGCAGGGTCGACGCCGGCGCGTCCGTCCAGTTGGTCAGCGCGTCGCTGCACGGCTCCCAGCGGTACGGGATTGCGCCGGAGACGTTGGCGTGCAGCGCCTTCTGCACGTCGGCGCGGTTCAGGTAGTCGAGGATGTGGTAGTCCCCGCAGGGGTCGTAGGCGTTGTAGTAGGGCCTGCCGCCGCGGTGCAGCTTCCCCAGCGGCGTGCCGGTGCCGGCGAGCTTGGAGCGGCGGCGGGGGGAGGAGTTGGTGGAGTTGACCATAGATTTGGTGCAGGCGGGGGTGTAGAGGCTGTAAAGGTCGATGTCGTTCATGGCGTTGAAGAAGTCGTTCCATGCGTTGTCGCAGGCGTCGCTCTCCATGCCGTCGTCGGGGAACTTGCAGTTGTTCTTGACGGCGGTGTAGATCCCATCCGAGACCACCGCGTGGTCCCAGGCGTAGTCGACCAGGCCGCGGTCGTCGGAGCTGGCGTCGATGGCGGCGTTGCCGATCAGGATCCCCTTGAGGTTGACCTTGTGAGCCCGCGACGCCTTCTTGTTCATGTGGACGATCTTCTCGGCGAGCTGGGGGACGTAGTGCCCGGCGTAGCTCTCGCCGGCGATGTACAGGTCGTGGCCCTTGAACTGAGGGAACTTGTCCAGCCAGTTCACGAGGAAAGAGTATGCGTCATGGGCTGTCACAAAGCAAGATGAGATCCGATTAATTGTCATACCTCTTAATGCCATGAAAGGAATGATGATTAATTAGATCTATAACTAATTGGCAATTATCTTGGCCTACCAGTGAGGTTGTCGCCAAACTGGCCGAGATCGGCGGTGGTGTTGGTGTAGGAGAAGCCCACGCCGGCAGGGGACTCCAAGAACAGCATGTTTGCCTCTGTTCAACAGTCATCAAAGAGAACAATGGTGCACGATTAATCAATCGGAATGAACAATTATTACTACATGATTTGCTTGGTAATAGATGTAACTAGTGCGTACCTTTGTTCCATGAGTGGGGATTCAAGGCAATCTCGGGCTTTCCCTTCTGGATCAAGAAGGGGCCAAGCTCCATCATCGCTCCATACCCCACGGACGAGCATCCAGGCCCTGAGATTATCCAATATTAGTTTCATCTCATGCATGGAACTCAATGGAATGAAATGGATCGAGTAACTAAGTGTACACTGATTAGCTAGATCGCATCTACTAAACAAAGTAATATTTAATCTACCTCCGTTGAGCCAGAGGACGAGGGGCTTCTTGGCGACGTCGTGGGTGGCCTCGAAGAGCCAGTAGAAGAGGGCGCGGCCGTGGGTCTCGTTCACCGTGACGTAGCCGGAGTAGTGCCGGAAGCCCACCTGCTCCGTCTGCCCCGGCAGCATCTCCACCCGGTCCGCCTCCTGCACCTCGAAGATCTTCTCGAACCCGGGGTGGTGGTGCCTCGCGGCCACCACCGCGACGGCGGCGGCGAGGAGGAGCACGCGCAGCAAGCTGCTCGACGGCGAAGTGGCCATGGCTGCAGGCGCGCGGCTGCTTGGGTTACTGGTGTCGACTGGGTTGGTGTCCATGCACAGTGTATGGGCGCCTATATATATGCGCCCGGCCGAGATCGATCAGCTGGCTGCTGGCGATCGTGGAGGAGATTTGTTGCTGGTTTCTTGGAGGTGGGTGGGTGGGATAGGGTTTGTTTCTGGTTTTCCGACGCGGATAGGGCTTGTTTGTTGGAGACGAGTGCTACAGATTTGCGTGCGTTTGTTACAAAAGACGGAGAAGGGGAGAAAATTGTTTATTTTCGTGAAATCCACATCATCGTGTTCCATGGTCATCAGGTATGTCGCCTTGGGTTTTGTTTTGGACTTTGGAGAAGGGGAGAGAGGGGGCGGGAGAGTGAGGAAAATATGAACTCCTCTCTGTTTGTTTTTACTCCTTGTGAACTCCTTTCTGGTGAATAGATTTAGTCATCCTGCCATGTCGACCCTAAACCCACGAAGGTCATCAGGCGCGCTCTAGCATCAGCAACGGCTCTAGGGTTTTTCAAAAAGCATGGTACGACCGTGAGGTACGAGTGAATGCGCTCTTACCATCGTCGTGTTGCATTTTGGGCAAAAACAACATGGCGTCAAAGGCTTGGTACGTCCAGGTGCATCTATCTAACTTTATAACTTTACAAATAGAGTTTTATCATTTATACCACTAGTCGTGTCCCGCTAGTCGATTTTGCCACTAGGAGTTTGCACTGCTGAAAAATGTCGTCGCTCTGTTAGGCACATGCTAAAAAATACCACTAGACACCAATATTGTAACCTCAAAACCTGTTTAGCATGTTATCTTTATCTAATAATAAAGCAAATTGGGTTTCTTTCGTCCGTCATGGCATTTTTTAGGAAAGTCCCTCTATTTCAGAGAATTCAACCCGCGGTCCTGTTTTAAATTAAAACGAATCATTATTTTTGTATTTTACACAAAAGTCTCTGTCTTTTCTTGAAATCAACCCGCCGTCCGGATTTAAGTCACACCCGAATCGTTATTTTACATTTTTCAAAACCCCCCTAATGTTTTAGGTAATTCATCCACGGATCATATTTAAGTCAAACAAATGCTTTTTAAAATCATCCATATCTTTTAAACGGTAACTCCGATTCAAACATGTTATATATGAAATTTGATTAGAAAAATATGTAGAATATGAATATGAGATTATTTTTACCTATTAAGTATTTTTAAATATGGTTTGGAATATATTTGAGTCAAACCAAATGATTTTCTAAATTATCTGTATCTTTTAAACCGTAACTTCGATTTTAACATATTATATATAAAATTTTATTAGAAAAATGTGTGGAATCTAAATATGATGTTAATTTTACCTGTTAAATATTTCTAAAATATTGTTATGGAAGCAAACTTATAAATTATAGCACAAGATTCGTTTTTTTTTCATACCCGCGGCGATCCGGATTGCAAACAAACACCCCACTATAACCATATACGGAAAAGAAAACATCGATAACTACACATGCATACCTCTGAAAAATGTTGCAGGGGAAAACAACAGATTTCTCATCGTGAGAGTGAGAGAAAGCGAGCAAGAAAGAGAGAGAGGGAGGAGAGACGGAGCGAGAGACGCATTAGGATTAACCATATTCAACACACATTATTTGTTGTTTTGTGTGAATATCGAGGCCATTGCCGGCGAGGGTAAGAAGGAGGATAAGCGGCAACACAAATATGATGCCTCGCAAAAATAAAGGAGATGGACCTATTGTGATTTTGAGTGATGGTTGTTGAGTTAAAAGCGTGTGTTATGTTTTCTCTTCCGTTGCAACGCACGGGCTCTTTTGCTAGTATGACTAAAGTACACATGGATCAACATGTCAGCTCTCCCTCTATCTCACTATGATAAAGTTTGGGTAATTGGGTCCCATTCAATCCCCAACAACGTTCTTACTTTCCTCTAAATTTATTCGCTTGCTTACTCCCGATAAGTGGGGCCCACACTTTATCATTGTGAGATACAAAGAGTGACATGTGGGTCTAGAGGTATTTTGGTCATATAACATGGTCAGCGGGTTTGACCTGATAGTAACGGTGTCTAATGACATTTTTGAGCAAACATCTTTATGAAATGAAGGCATTTTTATCACTTGTGCCTTCTACTGGCAAACTAAGTAGTGTGACACAACTAGTGGCATAAATGATAAAAACCCTTACAAATAAGTCATCGCCTCTTTGAAACAACAAACAAGGCCTTCTTCTCAATTCTAATAAGCACTACTAGGAAAATTGTTTTTAACGATGGTATATGTGGTCGCTAAAAGTCGGATTGTGGTCGTTAAATGTCTTTAACGACCACAATCTGCTGGTCGTGGTAGGCTCCGTCGTTAAAATCCTAACGACCACATTATGTGGTCGTTATTCTTGTAACGACGAGATGGTGTGTCGTCGTCAATCCCAAGGCAATAACGACCACTTTTGTCATCGTTAATAATGTTCTCATGGTCACAAAAACATGATTACGCCTCACCACTTTGATATCCTTCAGAACCACTTATATTTAGTATGACTTTCAATTCAACAGTCAGTTAGTTCAACATCCAATATTTGAATATTAACATCCACATTAATATAGAAACAAAAGAATCTGAATTGAAAGCACATCGCCTCTTTTATTAATCAAAGTACAAAAATTTCGACATACAATTCTGGAATTAAAATATCATTTAGAAAATTGAGTCAAAAGCACTCCTTATATGACCATTGTACTTGCTCATATCTTTCTGGAAAACGAGACAACTAGAAAAGATAATATTTATTAATCTGGACACCATCTTTCTTTGAATGAGAATCAGTCTTCATCGTTGATTACAATCCCTCCTGATGCTTCTATAATATTATAGTGGACCATCACTCCTGCTTGCTAATTCATCTACGCCATTGGCAGTGTCTGAAAAATATACAACCAATTGTAAGTAGGGTGGATGATGGAAAAATAGATAAAAAATTGACATTATTTTCATGCCATCACTTTCATCCTTATCATTTTCTATGTCACCGTCATTGCTGACATCAACTTAACCCATCATGTGTGCAATATGTTTGAGTAACTTCAAGACAATGAAGTGTAGAAACAAATTCTTGATGTGCTACAAGCTAGTTAGAATCTCACTTTTTGAATCATCTGCATCCCAATTTGCACTAAATTAGCATTGTACCTTTCTTGGCACATCATTTGCAGATATGAAAACAAGCAACCTCTTTATATCATTCAATACGAGATAGCTTGAATAATTTTTTCAGTTTGACTAATACCTTTTCTAGCTAAGTCGTAACCTCCCCATAGTCATGTTCTCCCATATGAGGTGTGTGCAAAGTTTAAAATGGCGGTCTAACTCATTTTGCGCCGCTAACCCATTTCGCTGCCATAGTACATGTACATGTATATTCCAGATCAAAACTAGTACATGTGCATATTTTTCTCAAAAAATAGGGGATTTCCAACAGAAAACAGAGGATTTTCAGTTCAGCGGATAAATATCAATAAATTTAAGCAAGTAGATCAGGGCATCACAAGCAAATTAGCAAGTAGATCACGACATCACAAGTTCGCATCCTGAACCTGAACCCAAGCTATGTAGAAAACCCAAGCTACCTGAACCTACACATCTACTGGGCATGTGCATTTGTTTGAATCAACAAACAAATAAAGGATAGATAGAATCGGAGGGTTCCTGTGATGTACAAACACCGGGCGTTGGAGCCGTGTGAGACTGAGATATCATGGTCGTGGCCCTGCATTTTTGTTCAATGTAAGGCATAGCAAATTATAAACAAACCAGATCATATAAGAGCTACACATGAATGGATGGTATTCAACATGGCATAGTAAATTTGTATTTCAAAATAAAGCAAATAAAATTGCACCTACATCTTTAATAATCATGAACTGGGTATGAATCAACAATAGTTGATAAAGGCCCAGCAACCAAAAAACAGAGGAAGGAGGACTAACAATGAACCTGTAGTGGAATAGCGTCAGTGGTGGAAACTGGTAGTGTGAAGGATGCAGCTCGAGCGCGCTGAGGACGAGGTGACCGGCCGGCGATGTGCACGCCACAGCGTGTGCACGCTGGGTTCGAGGATGGCTGCGAGGAGTAGGCTGCGGCATGTATGCGCCGGGGTCGGTAGGCGGCGAGGTGCAGGCTGCAGCGCAGGAGCGGCAGGGTCGTTAGTCGTATGAGAAGAGCAGGGAGATGGGATCAATGGAGGCGCCCAGATTAAAAAAAAGTAGGGGAGGAGAGGAAAAGGATGCGCAAGGAGATGGATCCTACCAGATTCGTTTTCTTTCTGCTCCTCCTAGATCTTCTGGATCGCCGAGGATTAATAGAGATGGCGAGGAGACGAAAAGGAGGCGCAACCGGACGATTTTAATGGGTTCGTCAGCGGCAACGACCAGAGATAGGGAGAATGGCCATGTATTCTTGGAGGTCGATGTCGTGAGCAGGTGGCCTAGTTGTACGAGGATTGAGGATCTGAATGACTTGGTTTGCTTTAAGAGACTTTAGTGCCAATGTTTTCGGGAACCGCCAACATTTTTTTACTCTTTTAATTTGCTGCTTACGGGGTGAGATAAAGGTGAGAGATTATGTTTGTTATAAAGCTATTATAAAGCTATTACGTACAAATAGGAGATGAGAAAAATAACGAGCGCACCCATGATTCTGCTTGGGTAGCTAATTTCCGTCGCACGGGGCTCACTCGGATGGGACTGCATTTTAACGACCAAGAGTTCTTGTTCATCGTCGTTAATAATAGCTTTTCTAGTAGTGAAGGTTTAAAATGTCCGAACAATATGATAGGAAGGGGGGGCTGTTGGGATGATGAAGGGGGTGGCAACAATGGTTGGAATAGAATGGGCAGGTAAGTTGGAGATAGAATGTTGTGAATGCTTATAGGGATGCCCCGAACTAAAATCAGAGATGGTCGGATGACCAGATTGAAAAGAAATGGATGTGTGAATCACAACAATGCAAAGATCGGTGGGTTTAACCTCCTTTTCAAAGAGGGAAGAAGAAGAAAAACTTGATGATACTAATATGCCAGACGTCAACCCATCTGCTAGGAAACGACTAGCATTGAGCTAAAATTCCGGAGCTGGAGGAATTAAGAATATGGAGGAGGCTATCGTCCCGGTTGATGGTTCATCTAAGGTGGCAAATATAGTGGACCTATTTGATGGGAAGCACAAATGAGCAAATGGAGAAGCGATGGACAACACACAGACTTATGACCAATTTAATGGATCAGTAGTACCTCTCAAAGGTGACCACCAGGAGTAATTAGGTGTTGGGAAATGTAATAATTTCAAAAAAATATTCCTACGCACACGCAAGATCATGTTGATGCATAGCAACGAGAGGAAAGAGTGTTGTCCACGTACCCTCGTAGACCGAAAGCGGAAGCGTTAGCACAACGCGGTTGATGTAGTCGTACGTCTTCACGATCCGACCGATCAAGTACCGAACGTACGGCACCTCCGAGTTCAGCACACGTTCAGCCCGATGACGTCCCTCGAACTCCGATCCAGCCGAGTGTTGAGGGAGAGTTTCGTCATCACGACGGCGTGGTGACGATGATGATGCTATACCAACGCAGGGCTTCGCCTAAGCACCGCTACAGTATTATCGAGGTGGACTATGGTGGAGGGGGGCACCGCACACGGCTAAAAGATCAAATCAATTGTTGTGTCTATGGGGTGCCCCCTACCCCCGTATATAAAGGAGCAAGGGGGGAGGTGCGGCCGGCCAGGAGGAGTCCTACTCCCACCGGCCAGGAGGAGTAGGGCTCCCTCCCTTCCTTGATGGATTAGGAGAAGGGGGAAAGAGGAGGGAGAGAGGAAGGAAGGGGGGCGCCGCCCCCTTCTCCTTGTCCTATTCAGACTAGAGGGGGAGGGGCGCGCGGCCCTACCCTAGCCGCCTCTCCTCTTCTCCACTAAGGCCCACTATGGCCCATTAAGCCTCCGGGGGGTTCCGGTAATCCCTCGGTACTCCGGTAAAATCCCGATTTCACCTGGAACATTTTCGATATTCAAATATAGGCTTCCAATATATCAATCTTCATGTCTCAATCATTTCGAGACTCCTCGTCATGTCCGTGATCACATCCGGGACTCCGAACAACCTTCGGTACATCAAAACTCATAAACTCATAATATAACCGTCATCGAAACTTTAAGCGTGCGGACCCTACGGGTTCGAGAACTATGTAGAAATGACCGAGACACGTCTCCGGTCAATAACCAATAGTGGAACCTGGATGCTCATATTGGCTCCCACATATTCTACGAAGATCTTTATCGGTCAGACCGCATAACAATATACGTTGTTCCCTTTGTCATCGGTATATTACTTGCCCGAGATTCGATCGTCGGTATCTCAATACCTAGTTAAATCTCATTACCGACAAGTCTCTTTACTCGTTCCGTAATACATCATCCCGCAACTAACTCATTAGTTGCAATGCTTGCAAGGCTTAAGTGATGTGCATTACCGAGTGGGCCCAGAGATACCTCTCCGACAATCGGAGTGACAAATCCTAATTTCGAAATGCGCCAACCCAACAAATATCTTCGGAGACACCTGTAGAGCACCTTTATAATCACCCAGTTACGTTTGTGATGTTTGGTAGCACACAAAGTGTTCCTCCGGTAAACGGGAGTTGCATAATCTCATAGTCATAGGAACATGTATAAGTCATGAAGAAAGCAATAGCAACATACTAAACGATCGAGTGCTAAGCTAACGGAATGGTCAAGTCAATCACATCATTCTCTTAATGATGTGATCCCGTTAATCAAATGACAACTCATGTCTATGGCTAGGAAACATAACCATCTTTGATCAACGAGCTAGTCAAGTAGAGGCATACTAGTGACACTCTGATTGTCTATGTATTCACACAAGTATTATGTTTCCGGATAATACAATTCTAGCATGAATAATAAATATTTATCATGATATAAGGAAATAAATAATAGCTTTATTATTGCCTCTAGGGCATATTTTCTTCAGTCTCCCACTTGCACTAGAGTCAATAATCTAGATTACACAGTAATGATTCTAACACACATGGAGTCTTGCTGTTGATCATGTTTTGCTCGTGGAAGAGGCTTAGTCAACGGGTCTACAACATTCAGATCCGTATGTATCTTGCAAATTTCTATGTCTCCCACCTGGACTAGATCCCGGGTGGAATTGAAGCGTCTCTTGATGTGCTTGGTTATCTTGTGAAATATGGATTCCTTCGCCAAGGCAATTGCTCCAGTATTGTCACAAAAGATTTTCATTGGACCCAATGCACTAGGTATGACACCTAGATCGGATATGAACTCCTTCATCCAGACTCCTTTATTTTCTGCTTCCGAAGCAGCTATGTACTCCGCTTCACACGTAGATCCTGCCACGACACTTTGTTTAGAACTGCATCAACTGACAGCTCCACCGTTCAATGTAAACACGTATCCGGTTTGCGATTTAGAATCGTCCGGATCAGTGTCAAAGCTTGCATCAACGTAACCATTTACAATGAGCTCTTTTTCACCTCCATAAACGAGAAACATATCCTTAGTCCTTTTCAGGTATTTCAGGATGTTCTTGACCGCTGTCCAGTGATCCACTCCTGGATTACTTTGGTACCTCCCTGCTAGACTTATAGCAAGGCACACATCAGGTCTGGTACACAGCTTTGCATATATGATAGAGCCTATGGCTGAAGCATAGGGAACATCTTTCATCTTCTCTCTATCTTCTGCAGTGGTCGGGCATTGAGTCTTACTCAACTTCACACCTTGTAACACAGGCAAGAACCCTTTCTTTGCTTGATCCATTTTGAACTTCTTCAAAACTTTGTCAAGGTATGTACTTTGTGAAAGTCCAATTAAGCGTCTTGATCTATCTCTATAGATCTTGATGCCCAATATATAAGCAGCTTCACCGAGGTCTTTCATTGAAAAACTCTTATTCAAGTATCCCTTTATGCTATCCAGAAATTCTATATCATTTCCAATCAGCAATATGTCATCCACATATAATATCAGAAATGCTACAGAGCTCCCACTCACTTTCTTGTAAATACATGCTTCTCCAAAAGTCTATACAAAACCAAATGCTTTGATCACACTATCAAAGCATTTATTCCAACTCCGAAAGGCTTGCACCAGTCCATAAATGGATCGTTGGAGCTTGCACACTTTGTTAGCTCCCTTTGGATCGACAAAACCTTCCGGTTGCATCATATACAACTCTTCTTCCAGAAATCCATTCAGGAATGCAGTTTTTACATCCATTTGCCAAATTTCATAATCATAAAATGCGGCAATTGCTAACATGATTCGGACAGACTTAAGAATCGCTACGGGTGAGAAGGTCTCATCGTAGTCAATCCCTTGAACTTGTCGAAAACCTTTCGCAACAAGTCGAGCTTTATAAACAGTAATATTACCGTCAGCGTCAGTCTTCTTCTTGAAGATCCATTTATTCTCAATGGCTTGCCGATCAACGGGAAAGTCAACCAAAGTCCACACTTTGTGCTCATACATGGATCCCATCTCAGATTTCATGGCCTCAAGCCATTTTGCAGAATCTGGGCTCACCATCGCTTCTTCATAGTTCGTAGGTTCGCCATGGTCTAGTAACATAACCTCCAGAACAGGATTACCGTACCACTCTGGTGCGGATCTTACTCTGGTTGACCTACGAGGTTCAGTAACAACTTGATCTGAAGTTCCATGATCATCATCATTAACTTCCTCACTAATTGGTATAGACATCACAGGAACCGGTTTCTGTGATGAACTACTTTCCAATAAGGGAGCAGGTATGGTTACCTCATCAAGTTCTACTTTCCTCCCACTCACTTCTTTCGAGAGAAACTCCTTCTCTAGAAAGGATTCATTCTTAGTAACGAATGTCTTGCCTTCGGATCTGTGATAGAAGGTGTACCCAACAGTCTCCTTTGGTATCCTATGAAGACACATTTCTCCGATTTGGGTTCGAGCTTATCAGGTTGAAGCTTTTTCACATAAGCATCGCAGCCCCAAACTTTAAGAAATGACAGCTTTGGTTTCTTGCCAAACCACAGTTCATAAGGCGTCGTCTCAACGGATTTCGATGGTGCCCTATTTAACGTGAATGCGGCCGTCTCTAAAGCATAACCCCAAAATGATAGCGGTAAATCAGTAAGAGACATCATAGATCGCACCATATCTGGTAAAGTACGATTACGACGTTCGAACACACCATTACGATGTGGTGTTCCGGGTGGCGTGAGTTGCGAAACTATTCCGCATTGTTTCAAATGTAGACCAAACTCGTAACTCAAATATTCTCCTCTAGATCAGATCGTAGAAATTTTATTTTCTTGTTGCGATGATTTTCAACTTCACTCTGAAATTCTTTAAACTTTTCAAATGTTTCAGACTTATGTTTCATTAAGTAGATATACCCATATCTGCTTAAATCATCTGTGAAGGTGAGAAAATAACGATACCCGCCGCGGGCCTCAATATTCATTGGTCCACATACATCAGTATGTATGATCTCCAATAAATCAGTTGCTCGCTCCATAGTTCCGGAGAATAGCATTTTAGTCATCTTGCCCATGAGGCACGGTTCGCAAGTACCAAGTGATTCATAATCAAGTGGTTCCAAAAGTCCATCAGTATGGAGTTTCTTCATGCGCTTTACACCGATATGACCTAAATGGCAGTGCCACAAATAATTTGCACTATCATTATCAACTCTGCATCTTTTGGCTTCAACATTATGAATATGTGTGTCACTACTATCGAGATTCATCAAAAAAAGACCACTCTTCAAGGGTGCATGACCATAAAAGATATTACTCATATAAATAGAACAACCATTATTCTCTGATTTAAATGAATAACTGTCTCGCATCAAACAAGATCCAGATATAATGTTCATGCTCAACCTGGCACCAAATAACAATTATTTAGGTCTAATACTAATCCCGAAGGTAGAGGTAGAGGTAGCGTGCCGACAGCGATCACATCGACTTTAGAACCGTTTCCCACGCGCATCGTCACCTCGTCCTTGGCCAGTGTTCACTTAATCCGTAGTCCCTATTTTGAGTTGCGAATATTAGCAACAGAACCAGTATCAAATACTCAGGTGCTACTGCGAGCTCTAGTAAGGTACACATCAATAACATGTATATCATATATACCTTTATTCACCTTGCCATCCTTCTCATCCGCCAAATACTTGGGGCAATTCCGCTTCCACTGACCAGTCTGCTTGCAGTAGAAGCACTCGGTCTCAGGCTTAGGTCCAGACTTGGGTTTCTTCTATTGAGCAGCAACTTGTTTGTTGTTCTTCTTGAAGTTCCCCTTCTTCTTCCCTTTGCCTTTTTTCTTAAAATTGGTAGTCTTATTGACCATCAACACTTGATGCTCCTTCTTGATTTCTACCTCCGCAGCCTTTAGCATTGCGAAGAGCTCGGGAATCGTCTTATCCATCCCTTGCATGTTATAGTTCATCACGAAGCTTTTGTAGCTTGGTGGCAGTGATTGAAGAATTCTGTCAATGACGCTATCATCCGGAAGATTAACTCCCAGTTGAATCAAGTGATTGCAGTACCCAGACATCTTGAGTATATGCTCACTGGCAGAACTATTCTCCTCCATCTTGCAGCTGTAGAACTTATAGGAGACTTCATATCTCTCAATCTGAGCATTCTTTTGAAATATTAACTTCAACTCCTGGAACATCTCATATGCTCCCTGACGTTCAAAACGTCATTGAAGTCCCGGTTCTAAGCCGTAAAGCATGGCATACTGAACTATCGAGTAGTCATCAGCTTTGCTCTACCAGACATTCATAACATCCGGTGTTGCTCCTGCAGCAGGTTTGGCACCTAGCGGTGCTTCCAGGACGTAATTCTTCTGTGCAGCAATGAGGATAATCCTCAAGTTACGGACCCAGTCCGTGTAATTGCTACCATCATCTTTCAACTTTGCTTTCTCAAGGAACGCATTAAAAATTAATGGAACAATAGCACGGGCCATCTATCTACAAATAACATACACAAGCAAGATACTATCAGGTACTAAGTTCATGATAAATTTAAGTTCAATTAATCATATTACTTAAGAACTCCCACTTAGATAGACATCTCTCTAATCCTCTAAGTGATCACGTGATCCATATCAACTAAACCATAACCGATCATCATGTGAAATGGAGTAGCTTTCAATGGTGAACATCACTTATGTTGATCATATCTACTATATGATTCACGCTCGACCTTTCGGTCTCAGTGTTCCGAGGCCATATCTGCATATGCTAGGCTCGTCAAGTTTAACCTGAGTATTCTGCGTGTGCAAAACTGGCTTGCACTCGTTGTAGATGGACGTAGAGCTTATCACACCCGATCATCACGTGGTGTCTAGGCACGACGAACTTTGACAACGGTGCATACTCAGGAGAACACTTTTATCTTGAAATTTAGTGAGAGATCATCTTATAATGCTACCGTCAATCAAAGCAAGATAAGATGCATAAAAGATAAACATCACATGCAATCAATATAAGTGATATGATATGGCCATCATCATCTTGTGCTTGTGATCTCCATCTCCGAAGCACCGTCATGATCACCATCGTCACCGGCGCGACACCTTGATCTCCATCGTAGCATCGTTGTCGTCTCGCCAATCTTATGCTTCTACGACTATCGCTACCGTTTAGTGATAAAAGTAAAGCATTACAGGGCGATTGCATTGCATACAATAAAGCGACAATCATATGGCTCCTGCTAGTTGCTGATAACTCGGTTACAAAACATGATCATCTCATACAATAAAATTTAGCATCATGCTTTGACCATATCACATCACAACATGCCCTACAAAAACAAGTTAGACGTCCTCTACTTTGTTGTTGCATGTTTTACGTGGCTGCTACGGGCTGAGCAAGAACCGTTCTTACCTACGCATCAAAACCACAACGATAGTTTGTCAAGTTGGTGTTGTTTTAACCTTCACAAGGACCGGGCGTAGCCACACTCGGTTCAACTAAAGTTGGAGAAACTGACACCCGCCAGCCACCTGTGTGCAAAGCACGTCGGTAGAACCAGTCTCATGTAAGCGTACGCGTAATGTCGGTCCGGGCCGCTTCATCCAACAATACCGCCGAACCAAAGTATGACATGCTGGTAAGCAATATGACTTATATCGCCCACAACTCACTTGTGTTCTACTCGTGCATATGACATCTACGCATAAAACCAGGCTTTGATACCACTGTTGGGGAACGTAGTAATTTCAAAAAAAAATCCTACGCACACGCAAGATCATGATGATGCATAGCAACGAGAGGGGAGAGTGTTATCCACGTAGCCTCGTAGACCGAAAGCAGAAGTGTTAGCACAACGCGGTTGATGTAGTCGTACGTCTTCACGATCCGACCGATCAAGTACCGAATGTACGGCACCTCCGAGTTCAGCACACGTTCAGCCCGATGACGTCCCTCGAATTCCGATCCAGCCGAGTGTTGAGGGAGAGTTTCCTCAGCACGACGGCATGGTGACGATGATGATGTTCTACCGACGCAGGGCTTCGCCTAAGCACCGCTACAGTATTATCGAGGTGGACTATGGTGGAGGGGGGGCACCGCACACGGCTAAAAGATCAAATCAATTGTTGTGTCTATGGGGTGCCCCCCTGCGCCCATATATAAAGGAGCAAGGGGGGAGGTGCGGCCGGCCAGGAGGAGGCGCGCCAGGAGGAGTCCTACTCCCACCGGGAGTAGGACTCCCTCCCTTCCTTGTTGGATTAGGAGAAGGGGGGAAAGAGGAGGGAGAGAGGAAGGAAGGGGGGCACCGCCCCCTTCTCCTTGTCCTATTCGGACTAGAGGGGGAGGGGCGTGCGGCCCTGCCCTAGCCGCCTCTCCTCTTCTCCACTAAGGCCCACTATGGCCCATTAAGCCCCCGGGGTTCCGGTAACCCCTCGGTACTCCGGTAAAATCCCGATTTCACCTGGAACATTTCCGATATTCAAATATAGGCTTCCAATATATCAATCTTCATGTATCGATCATTTCGAGACTCCTCGCCATGTCCGTGATCACATCCGGGACTCCGAACAACCTTCGATACATCAAAACTCATAATATAACCGTCATCGAAACTTTAAGCGTGCGGACCCTACGGGTTCGAGAACTATGTAGACATGAACGGGACATGTCTCCGGTCAATAACCAATAGTGGAACCTGGATGCTCATATTGGCTCCCACATATTCTACGAAGATCTTTATCGGTCAGACCGCATAACAACATACGTTGTTCCCTTTGTCATCGGTATGTTACTTGCTCGGGATTCGATCGTCGGTATCTCAATACCTAGTTCAATCTAGTTACCGGCAAGTCTCTTTACTTGTTCCGTAATACATCATCCCACAACTAACTCATTAGTTGCAATGCTTGCAAGGCTTAAGTGATGTGCATTACCGGGTGGGCCCAGAGATACCTCTCCGACAATCGGAGTGACAAATCCTAATCTCGAAATACGCCAACCCAACAAATACCTTCGAAGACACCTGTAGAGCACCTTTATAATCACCCAGTTACGTTGTGACGTTTGATAGCACACAAAGTGTTCCTCCGGTAAACGGAAGTTGCATAATCTCATAGTCATAGGAACATGTATAAGTCATGAAGAAAGCAATAGCAACATACTAAACGATCGAGTGCTAAGCTAACGGAATGGGTCAAGTCAATCACATCATTCTCCTAATGATGTGATCTCGTTAATCAAATGACAACTCATGTCTATGGCTAGGAAACATAACAATCTTTGATCAACGAGCTAGTCAAGTAGAGGCATACTAGTGACACTCTATTTGTCTATGTATTCACACAAGTATTATGTTTCCGGTTAATACAATTCTAGCATTAATAATAAACATTTATCATGATATAAGGAAATAAATAATAACTTTATTATTGCCTCTAGGGCATATTTCCTTCATGAGGATCATGGCTTGGAACTGCCCGGGCCTAGAAAATGACCCGGCAGTTCATGCACTTATGTATATTCCGCGGCGATATTGCCCCGAGGTGCTATTTTTGCCGGAGACACACCTTGGCAAATATCTTATTTGTTTATGCAAGAGATTAGAGATGGACTTAAAAAATTGTGAACCCTAGGGACGGAATGAATTGGGGGGGGGGGGGGGGTTATTAACCATGCGAAGAAAGGAAATGAGGATATGTCGATTATTTTACTCGTCCAACTTATTTTTAATGTGAGGGTTGAAGAAGGGAAGATAAGCTATGGATATTAGAGTCAATTACATCACTGGTGCTAAAACTTGGCACAGAAAATTACTTTCGTGCCAAAACTTGTGGCATACATTGAACTGGTGCCACAACTTGACTTTGGCGTGTGGCCTGTTATTTTATAGAAAACACCTCAGAATTTTTTTTCATCTGTCAGCAACCCCACAAATAATGTGGGGAGGGCATTCGAACCCGTGACCTGGAGCGCGGCAGGGAGTGTGCCTAACCAACGCACCAAGAAGCATTTTTTAAACTACTATGCAGACGAAACTCCATGCACGACAAGGGAACGACAACCAAATCCAGCCGTCTACTTCACTCTAGTATTCTGTATGGATGAGCTGATCTGGGTTGTCGTTCATGAATCGTCCCCAGACCGCCGTGTGTATAGCACCGCTGAAGCATTTTATAATCCATGTCGATACGTATGTTATATATCATTTAGGAGTTATAAGCGGGCTGGAGAACCTACGCCCCTTTTGCATTGTTATTTTCTAAAAAAAACTTATAGATTATAATCTTGTGTTATAGATAAAAAATATATAATTATTTTCATAAAGCATAATAGTGTAGTATATAGAAGTACTCATGCTTTAAGAATTTTTTTTATGTCTCTATATATTTTAATAAATGCTTATATAAGTTTAAAAATGTTCATAGTTTAAAAAAATATTAGTGTAGTATATAGAAGTGTCCATGCTTTAAGATTTTTTCTATATATACTCTAATAAGTGCTTATATAAGTTTAAAGATGTTCACAGTTTAAAAAAAAAATACTCATGGACTCTGTAAAAGTGGTCATGCTTTAATAAACATATATTCATGTATTGTAAAAATAGTTGGATGGGATTTAAACCAGTGACATGTAATCATCATGAGCGCATGGCCACCACCCCAACCAACAACATTATTTTCTTTTCAGAAACTTATAAAATACAGGTAAAATATAATCTTATGTTACAAATGTTATATATGTACATGTAATAATAATACATTGTACAATTATTCACGTATTATTTCAAAATTAATCCATATACGTAAATTATAAATTTCAAAATTGTGCATGTAATAATTTTCAAGTTTAATAAAAATGTCAAAGTAATTATATAATTTTCTATATATTTAAGTAAATACTAATATGTATTTAGCATGTTCATGCTTTTAATAAAATAATTATGTAGTATATAAAAGTGTTAATATGTTCAACTTATATTATATATAACACACAATTAATTTGTATATAATTTATGTAATTAAAAAATAACGGTGCAGAAGGGGCCGTAGGGTCTCCAGCCCGTTTAAGGCTTAAAGGATATACTCCCTCCGTCTCAAAATAAGTGTCTCAACTTTGTACTAACTTTAGTAAGTTTGAGACACTTATTTTGAAACGAAGGGAGTATAAAGTACTTATCGAGTTTGAACTAAAAATGTTTCTCATTGCGTTGGTGAGGCACATCACCGGGAGCCCCTAGTCGGCGCTGAAGCGCCAGTTAGACAACTTGGCGTCTGCATGTTTCTTGATTGGGCCGGTTTTGAATCTAGCCCATTACCTGGTGACAAAGGGAAATGTGAAAAAACAACAGTGAGAGAGCTGGGGTTCAAACTCACCACTCACGTCTACACACTAACGCAAAAACCACCGGACCAAGCTCATCTTTGTGTCCATTAACAGAAAATAGTTCTAGTTATTGCTTTTAATAAAACGTTAACTTAAATTTAAAAATTACTTGAAAAGTTCATCAGTTTCTAAAAAAGTTCATCAATTTTTAAGAAAAGTTCACACAAAAATTGAAAAAAGTTCATCGACTTTAAGAAAAGTTCACAATTTTTTTAAAAAAGTTCAACTAATTTGAAAAAAATGAAAAAAATTGATCAATTTGAAAAATAATTCATTGAATTTGAAAAGGTTCATAATTTTTTAAAAAAAAGTTCATTGAATTTGCAAAAAAAGTTCATCAAATTTGCAAAATAGTTCATTCAATCTTTTAAAGTTCACAAATTTGAAAAAAGTTCATCGATTTTGAAAAAAAATGTTCATGAATTTGAATGAAAGTTCATGGATTTAGGAAAAAAGGTTCATCAATTTTGAAGAAAGAGTTCATGATTTGTTTAAGAATCCACGCATTTAAAGAAGAAAAAGGGAAAAGCAAGCAAAAAATGAAAAACCGAATGGAAACGTCCAGAAGAAAAACCACGATTGAAGAAAGAAATAAAAACAGCAAAATGAATGTTTTTCACAACGGGCTGGGATGGCTGAATGGCTAGTGCCCTTCCCTTCGAACACAGAGGTCGCGGGTTCAAAGCCGATTGCAACACCTCTTATGCGCGAGTTTGCGAAAATAATATGGATCGGCCCAGCTTGGGGCGCTTCAGGCGCCCGCAAACAGGCGCCTGCAGCGCCAAATAGGATTCGCCAACATCACCCTGCATGCAGCAGTCGCATGCTCGAATCCCCCAGGGCTCCATTTTTATACATAAATTTTGGGTCATTGACAGATGGACCACCTCACATTAGGTGCTTTTTCAAAACAAAAAATAATTCAAGGGGTTTTCCACAAAATAACAGACCAAATGTCCTATCTCTTTCATTCAGTAGCTGAGAGCAGGGTCTCGCACTACGTGGCGCGCCTAGTCAGCATCATGTCTGCACACAATTGTGTTGTGCACCATATATGCACGTTAAAGCCAAGTTGCAGTACCAGTTCAGTGTATGCCGTAAGTTTTGAAACTAAAGTGATTTTTCGTGCCAAGTTTTAGCATCAGTGGTGTAATTGAGACATATTATTAACTGAAATGTATGGGGGGTTTCATTGTGACAAGAACTATAAAACACGGGAATAGTTTCAAACTCTCCATGTTCAACACAATCTGCCTGGGTGGTGATTCGGGATTTTAATGAAATTTGGTATAATCATGAGAAGAAGAAGGAAATCCTATACCTCAATCATATTTGAATGCTTTTGGAGATACTTTTGGGTTTTTGTGATTTACATTACCTCGGTTATGAAGGAGAAGCGTTTACATGGCCACGAGGGAAAAAGGAAGAGTGACTTGATAGAGCAGTGGCTAATTCGCAGTGGACACATGATGACTTGATACTGTTCACACTAATTCCCCGTATAGCCATTCGGATCATCAGCCAATGTTGCTGAATACCGATCAAGCTAGCCAGATTAATCAAAACACCCAACTGATGAAATGGTTTGAGGTGAACTTATAGGCTTCATCGAGGGGCGCCGGCTCACGGGATGGCATTGCCTTGCGCCTTATTTACAGGGTGGGTGCATCCTAAATCGTTCATCATTCGACTTGGCCCCCATTCTCTTCCCTCGGTGCTCAGTTGACCTTGTCTTGCCATTTTATTTATGGGCGTGAGCGTGCAAAACAACCATTGTCAAAAACAACGGCAGAATGACAGTGTTGTATGCGTGTCGCATGGAGTGGTTGCCAGTGTGCCGTCCTCGTTGCATATCGCTATTTTTCTTTCCTCTTTTATGTTTATGTTCCCATGTGTTTTGTTGATTTGCTTTATTCCTTTTATGCTATGATGTTTGTTCATCATTCAACATGTTACTTTTTCAGTTATGTTGTTATTTTTTGCAAATGGCATCATAGATGGCGGCTGCGTGTCTAGTGACGTCACCTCACTGAGTCAAACCCGGTCAACTAAGGCTACGTGTGGAAGTGATGTCTCTAGAGTGCATCGCTTTTTTCATATGGAGTTTTCACATTGCTCATATTTGGTATTTTTTTATCTAATGATTACCTTTTTTGGCTTAACTAACTATTATTATTGGAAGGATTCTACCACTAGGATTGTATAGGAAATAGTATTGTCGGTAACTTTCTTTTGAAGGCAAATACGAAGACCACACCATGGTCGTACCATTAGGTCTCAGTAGTACCACTTAAAACCCAACAACATTCATGAAGGTAGTGACACACAAACGAACATAGCAACCTAGAACCAGAGAAGAATAAGAAAGAAAATCCATAGGGGGAGGCTTCATCTAGACCCACACGAATGAGAAGCACATCTGCCACACCACCGGATATCTACACCATGAGAGAGCCGCCTACATTAGAGTTGGTTTTTTTGTAGTTTCCATTTCAAACCCTATTTCAGAGGTCCGAAACTGGCTAATCATTCACTTGGTCTTGATGATTTATAATATATTAGAATGATTTCTCTTTATTTAACTTCATCTCTTAATTTTTCCCTTCATGTCCCATGTGCAAGGAGTCCGCCTCAAGCATGGGAGATGTGGGGGATTGGTATGGTGTATAACTAATAAATGCATATTTGATATATAATAGATATTTGCATGTGTGTTGCAGTGGTGACATAAAGATTCTAGTAGATTAGCCCATGATTAACGTGCCCTTATATTGTTAATGTGATTGCATAAAAACGGATTTTTTTATAAACACTTATTGAATTACCAAAGAAAACATAACTTTATGGTGAGCCAGAGAGTTGGGTAGTTGAGGGTGCTTTTACGAAAATCGATGGAAACAACAGAGATGGTAGGGGAAAATAAAATTGGAAAAGGAGGGGCGTTTGTACAAGAGGTTGGATGAAGGACGAGTGGACGATAGTACCTTTCACGTTTTTAAGTAAGACAATTTCGTTTGGTTTGAATATCAGTCACGTGGTTGGTTACCTGTTGAGCATCCAATGTGTGTTATCTAAAGGGCTTGGGCAACATGATCTAAGTCCTACGTGGATAAACATATGTTGTTTAGAAGTCCACGACCTCCACGTGTCATTTGTTGATATCAACAAGGAGCGATGGCACCACCGGAGCACATGAAGTCGTAACACTTAAACCGTAGTAACGGTAACTGTAATGATAATGATAATGTGAGGATGAATGTGACCATGTTATGGTCTAGTGGGAGTGGATAGACTTAGTTAAAGTCTACTCCAGTTTTAGTGACAAAGTTTTAAGCTCTTCTACCATGGTTCCCTAAAAGAAACCTACGCATGCAAATCAACAACAAAAATAGAGTGTAGAAGCGAAACTTGCAAGTAAGTAAAAGAGAAGGTAAAGAGAGTGTGGGAGCGAAACACGACAAATGTGACGATGTTTTTCCGGTATTCAGATAATTGGTGCAATGATACTCCTCAATGGTGAAGGTTCAGGCATAAAGTCCTAAGTCACAGAGGTCTCGGCAAGGTCACCCAAAAGTAGCCCACTAAGCCTATTGGCCACCTATCTCACCATGCCTTCATACCACAAAGGTGAAATCAAGGTTTACCTTTCTAAAGGCTCTCAATTGACTCCTAAGCGCATAGGAGATGCACAACCTTCAATAGTAAGAAGCAAAGCAAAAATCACTTGGATGAACACCTCAAAAGATATTCGATCAACTCTCCTAGGAACCTGTAGGATCTCCCTCTCACAAGAATCAAAGGATGGAAAACTAAGAAAACCTGGGGATTTGATTGCGGATCTTGAGATATAATTCATCACTCTCTATTTGTATGCACCCCTCTGGATAGTGGAGGTTGCCTTTAAACTCAATTTGGATCTTGGGTCCACTAAAATCCTATATTACAAACTATAAGCCTAAAGAAATTCAATGTGCCTGTCTCCATGCGAAGCCACTTGGCTCTAGCCCTCTGCACCCAATGTGCTTCCTCTTGCTCCCAAAGTTACTTGACAAGATATGGAAAGCTCTTCCTGTGTACTTGGTCAGTTGCAATCGATCATGGGGCCTGACATCACCTGGTCAAGTTCACGATGTGCTTTTCTCAGTCCATTATTTGCTTTTCTAGTACTTTGTGTTTGCTATGTCAGTCACCAAGCTTTGCATGCATGCAAACTAACTCGCTTTTAACATCTGTTGCTGGTGCATGTGCCAACACATTTTGCCATGTATCACATACCACAATAAATGCTGCGACTCATCAGATGATACAATTCGAGCTTGTGCTAGTACCACCCAGAAGCCACCCTTCAACACACTGGCCATGCCTACTACCAACGCATGCAAGCACGATCACACCACCACCATCGGTGACACGAGGGCCCACAACTAGCTTATCAAGGGCATGCATGACAACTTTTCAGGTGATGGGACTATCAGTCGCTCCACCTACAACTGCCAGGACATGGCACTACAGCTAAGGGCTTAGAGGGGCCACACACAACTTTATATCAACACGGGAGCAAATCTAGCAGATTCAGCAAAGCGACAACCTTCAAACCAGTTTTGGAGTGCGCTCCATAGTTTACGCTGTCGCTTTGCCATTAATGATAGCTAACTTTACCAACGAAAACCGCCTGAGTGAGTGGTACATGCGACATCAACATTAATTAAGGGAGGAAGACGGGGTTGAAGTGTCCCTCCCGCCACCGCGGTTGGTTTTGGATTGTCGTCCAAAACAACCACGTCAACCTCTAAATATGAAGGCTAGACTACAACCCTATTTTTAAAGCACACTCCATGATCTTGAGGGTTGAGGCAGATTTGCCGAATCTACTAAAATATGTTTTTTCATTCATATTTATATATGTGGACAGTTATCATGAAATTTGGACCGTTTCGTGAAACATATCAGAGTTGATCTCACAGGTCGGCAGATGAATGTGTATATGGATCTGATGATGCAAGACGGCACTCATTCGGGCTTTTTTTTTTGGTTTCCATTCGGGCTTTTTGGAGGATCACACGTCAAGGTGGTGGGAGGAGCCAAGTTGGTCACACAAACACACACGCGTGGGTTTTGGGCAGCGCACACCAACTAATCGGGCTGGCTTAGCCCAACACGGCCACGCCTCTCTCCTCTTCTCTCCCCTTCCCACCGCTCGCTCTCCCCCCCCCCCCCCCCCCCCCCACCCCCCCGCACACGGCGCACGCTCCTCCCGTCCCGATCCCCCCTCTGCCGCCGCCGTCGCCGGCCGATTCCGGCCAGCTCCGGCGCCTCCCCGCGCTGCGGCTTACCGGCCCGGCCCCCCCTCGGCCCCCTCCACCGATTCGCCGCCTCCGCCCCGGCCTCCCACCCCCGCGCGCGCCCCCGAGGCAAACCCTAGCTCGCCGGCGCGGTGGTGCGGTGGCTGTCTTCCGCTCCTCCTCCCGAGCTCCGGCGCCCCCGCCTCGGCTACTCGGTGCGGGCTTCCTCGGCTACGACTCCTTCCGGTCCCACGGCGGTGGCGGTGGTCGTTCCCACTTCGTCTCAGTCTCTCGGTAATCCCTCGGTTCTTCCTCCCCTTCTCGCTCTCGTGCTATGGGTGACACGGCCAGTGAGCCGTGGCTGATTATGGGGCCATTGCTTGGTTACTACGAGTAGTTCCTATGGCCGTCGAATGGTTGGCCAGTTCCTGGGCTAGCGTGTTTGTATTACCGCTGGCTGTGGTTTTCTATTAGCGACATGGTCCTCTGGCCTCCATTTCTAGGTGTTCCTAGAGTTTCTGGTTGTAAGTAATGGTTGTGTCCATGAGCTTCCATGTATTACTGCTGGCCGTGGTTCTATTAGCTATTGATGCCATTTGTTACTAGGTTCCTAGAGCTTCCGAGTGTACTTCTGTTCTGTGGTTAACTATAGATCATGTAGAGCTTTCTTTGCTGTATTTTGTAGTTTGCTATGGATCGTGCTTCTGTTCTATGGTTTCTAACGGTAGCTAAATTTCTACTTAATGGGATTGGCCACTATGGTTTAGTTGTAACGTGCTAGGTGGTCATTTTCTGTGGCCTAGACTAGTTAGTGCACTCCATGGATGGATGGATTGGATGAAAAAACTTTAGTACTCCCTCCGTTCACAAATATAAGGTGTTTTGGATATTTCAATATGGATTACTACCTCCGTCCGGGATTTTTGGTCCGCTGAGCAACGGAAGCACGTCCGTTAATTGTAGCTCGTGTGATATTTCCCATGCACAATTAATGGTGGCTTGACCTATCCCATTGGCCGGGTACGAGCCAAGCTGCCGTGATCCACACGTGGGAAAGGACGCCTGCATGCGCGCAGGAGGCCAGCCAGTTATGGCCAAAAGGGTATCCAGCCAATTACGGTTAAACACATGCATGTAGCAACATAAATCGGTGCACTTAATTACTGCCTAAACGTGTGCATGCAGTTGCCTTGGTACTGGTGTTTCGGTCAGCCGGACCAAAAAACCCAGACGGAGGTAGTACATATGGACTGATATGAGTAAACAAACACACTTAAATGTGTCTATTCAGAAAAAAGTTAGAACGTCTTCTGATAGTGAACGGAGGGAGTAGTTCCTACTTCCTAGTCAGCGTGCTGTTTGAATTTCCCCAAAAATTGCAGGTAGGTGCTTCAAAGTGTGGAAGGTTTCCTCCTCATTCTCCTTTCCTGAGAGAAGCATATGTTCTTTACCTATACAAAAAATCAACCAAGTTCCTTTGAACAGCAGCTGATTCTCAACTGTCATTATTATTATTATTATTATTAGATACTACTGCTGCTGTTTGGGAATTGAGCTTTATCGTCTTAAATTGTTTATTATTATTACCACGCAAGGAACAGCTCGTTGCTCACTCTGATATTGTGCATACAGAACTATAAGCTCACACTCTTCTGGAGCTGGAAAATAGCCGGGAAGTCTGTGAGAGACAGGATCAACCTTTTGCTTGCAGTATTTTAAGCGCCTTGATGCTTCCCCCAATGGTGCAGGTATATAGCTCTTACAAGTTATATTGGTGAATTCTTTAATTACATCCATGGCAGGCGAGCAGAATTAACATCAGCATAATCTGTAAATCAATACGGAGGATTAGTTAGCGTGGAGTGAAACAATAGTAGTGTCTTCTTAGTTCTTACCATGCATGGAATCGATTATGTTTAGTTTATTTTCAAAATAGACTAAATATAGTTGTAAACCATTGATTAGGTGATCACATGACGATTTAAGTATTTTGTTACTATCTAATATACTAGTGATGTCTTGGCTGCTTTTAAATATTCGTAGAGATTGATGAAGGCTGTTGCTAATTGTCATGGCATGCTTTGTATTGTCTATGTTATGATTGATACCTGTGCTACTTCTGTTGACCACCCTGCTTTATATATTTCAGGGAAATTAGGAACTCTGAAGGTGAATCTCTGACTAAATAGGATTTAGTCTGACACTACTGCAGGGAGATAAGAGCAGGACACACAATGCTTGAGGATTTCTTTACTCTGACTGAGATGAAGGATGGCATTTCAACTACGGCAAGAATAGCAGAGCTGGTTTCTGAGATCCAAAAGCTGAGAGATGCTGCTGATTTTAGTACAGCTGATTTCATAAGGCAGTGTTCAACAGCTGCAAAAACACTTGGATCTACCAACAATGAAGAATGTCTTCAGCATTTTGTTCAGCTAAATGGTATTGGTTATCTCAATCAGTGGCTTCAGGATGCTCAAAACTGCAGCAAGGAAGTCAGCAGTTCAGCAGAAGGTTTGATAAATGAAATATTAACTGCATTGGAGCGGCTATCAGTTGATGATATACATAAAGCTCCTTGTGGTTTAATTCCCACTGTTCATCAGCTACTTTCTCATGAAAATACAGAGATCAGTCAAAAGGCAAGATTACTTTGCCAGAAATGGAGCAGTGCACCAAATTATGGGGAAAATGACCGACAAATAGATGCAAAAGAAGCGTACCAGGCTGCTGATCTTAAGCCCCCAGAAGCTAGCCAGGAAATGGAAAATAATAAACACGGCGGAGCAAATGAAGCTGCAACTGCAGAAGCTAAATCAAACCATGATACATTAACTTCCTCGGTTGTTCCTTTGCAGGATCTGTCCCTTATCAATAATAACACAGACATGACAAAGCAGCCTCCAATGCCAGCATCCCCAAATTCCTCGGATGGACATGAGGTTTTAGTGCAGGTGAACTCCTCAGTTTCATCTCTTGCATCTCAGGGCGGCCTACCGAATGCGTCTGTTACCGAGGAGACTTCTTCCTCCAATGACGTAGGTTTAGTCACCAATTGCAAGTTGTCAGATACTCTCAACCTAAAGAGTGACACTGGGCATGTTACTCAAGTAATAGGTTCGACCATAGATGCCAAGTCTCTTGAGAATGTCAACTCAGAGAACTCATTTGACAGTATCAAAATTGATTTGGGGGACCAAAATGTTTCAAGTAGCTTGGATATCAAAAAAGGCAATTCCTTTGCAGCAGGTCAGTCGTGCTCTGCTAATAATGCAATTGAAGCTTTGAACCATCTTGCAAATGCAAGCGGTAGTTTGCAATATTCGTCGGAGGACAGCATGGGCAAAGAAGAAGGGCCTACATCATCATCAGGTACAGATGATAAAGACACTGGCAGTGAATTTTGGTTGACGAGATCTGCGAAGAGCTTTGGGGATTCCTCAAAGGCAGCAGAGACAAAGTTGAATGCAGTAGAGGGAGAGAAGTCACCACCATCGACAGAGTATGATGATACTGATGCACTGGAAGTAGCACGTCTCGTTGCAATTGAGGTGGAGCGGGAAGTAATTGACTACAGGGGAGACTATTGCAGTTCTCCTGACATTAGTTCCGAAAATGTAGATAGTCCTCATGTGGAAGCAAGGCAGCACACTGAACCCCCTGTTCATGAATCAAATGAGAATAAATCCTCCACTACGGTGGTGGATTCAGGAAATTCCTCGTCTCTTAAGGAGGATGGTGTGGGCATCACAGATGACAGCGGTCCTATTAATAGCAGAAAGAACACACAGGGTGTGGATATGGTAGACTTTGATCTTAATGCAAATCAGTACCATGAGGAAACCGATTATCATCCAAAGTCCAGTGCTAATAATTCTGTAAATTTATCAACTCCTATAGCTGTGGCTGCTTCTAGAGGCTCACTTGTATTTCCAGCTCGCCTCCAATTCGAAGGTGCACTGGGGTGGAAAGGCTCTGCTGCAACCAGTGCTTTTCGGCCAGCTTCTGTTCCGCGTACTCCTGACAGAGAGAAGTCAATGTCAGCCTCTTCACAGAAAACAAGAAATGTGATGTTTGACTTGAATGTAGATGAAAGTGAAAATACTATTGCTGGTGAGTCACTTTCAACAGCCTTCTGGCTTCGTTCTTCCGACATAGCTCCCAAGGATATCTCTGGAGCTGATGGTGCTAGTACGGGGCTTGAACTTGACCTTAATAACCCATGTGAAGAGGAGGAAGCTGCTACCACCTCACCTGCTGTACCATCATTCTGGAGTCATGAACAATGTCATGGCAGATGGAGCCAGCCCTCTTCCTCTTCATCTTCAAGGCAACCTACTGCAAAGAACTTTGACTTGAATGACAATGTATCCTTCTTTGATGCCTCTTCCCGAGGCAAGGGGGAGTCCTATGTCAAGACTTCCACGAACAATACATCAGACCATTCTGAAGTCATGATTATGGGCAAGAGAGTTGCACTTGGACAGAAGGAGCACCGCAGCCCAAACCAGTATAACTTTCTGGGGCCAAGTATGGAATCTAGTCTCCCTGTGAGGTCAACGCAGTCATATGCACACACGCCTCCTGATTTCAGTGTTTTCGGCTATCCTTCTCAACCTGCTGCCATGCCTTTGCCTCCTCCTCTCTATGCACCTGGAGGTGCTCCTTACATGGTTGATGCTAGGGGTGCAGCAGTGGTGCCTCCATTGCCGGGCCTAGGTGTTGGCATTTCTCATCCATCTTTCACCAGCAGAACAATTCAACCTGTGCCTAGTGAATTTGGCTACATGAATGCAAGCATGGATTTCAACTATGCTCTCTCATCTGAAGGCACACGAAGGGAAGCTGGCGGCTATTGGCCTGTGCCATTCCAAGGTCATACCGTCTTTCTTGATGAACGTATGAGAAGTACATCACAAGGTGGCAGCTCTGGTACTGGGTTGGTATCGAAGCGGAAAGAACCTGACTCAGGTTGGGATATCTACCCCCGGCACTGAGCGTCCAATGTTAGTTGCAGTTGTATTTCTTCGGTTAATTCAATTTTCGATCTGCCTGGGGCCTTGCACAATATGGAAGAAGTTCCGCACATGGAAAATGGAAGATGCGTGAAACTGACTATGTTTCAGCTATGAGTGGTTTTCAGACACGCAGGCTTCTGGATATCATTGCTTTGGTACAACATGTAGATTTAGTTCCTGTGAGCACAACTTCTTTTTGTTAACCTAATATAGCCAAAGCTGAATTGTGTACATCATTGTTATCTTGAAAGTTATAATTAATGGATGAAATAAACTCTTTTATGCTGTGTTCTTTCTTTAGTTCTATCATCAGTTGTATATAGCGGTTCTCTTTTGACATATTTTTTGTGTTATCGTGCTAGTAGCATAGCATATGCTCTTTTTTTGCTATAACTTTCCTCCCTTGTCTTCACTCATATATTTGTTTCTTTGCATGATGGAACAATTTAGTATCTTTCTTATGAGTTGTTCACATGGTTTACTCTCTCCACATTTTAGCTGCCTATTGCGCATAGATCATGCATTTAACTTGAAAAGACCAAACTGGTGGCAAAACTTCTAATTTCCTATGAAGGAGCCAGCTGCAACTTATCAGGGAAAGAATCAACTGAACCCTTGAGATCAGGTCAGCAATAATAACCTTAAAAAAATATTTTTCCTGTATTGATCAACTAGACTACACATATGTACAATCCCTGTTTGATATGTACTGTACAAAATATCAAAATGATGAGCGAAATTGCCCCCTTCTCTTAGGTGCATCCACCTATGCATTCCAGATTTTTGATCAAATGCACACACTTAAACAAATGAGAAGATAAGTTTAACACAAATAATATGCATATAATGAAATTTATACATCCTTGATTTTTGGAAAGATGGACCTGATTTTAAACCTTTCAGAATAGTTGTCGACTACCCTGAAAACCTCCTCTGAATTGGTTCAGTAGTTCAACCAGCCAACTGTGTTTAATTAACTTTTTTAGTCAAAGCAAAGTGATCCGCTGTGTATGGAGGATGTTTTACATAACAATTGGACACTGTATCTGCCCTCTGCTAATTAACATAATCTTTGTTGGGCATGATAACTAGATGATTACCTTCTTGGCCCTTAAATTTAATTGAAAGACTATTGTTCTGTATGAACTGCCCTTCTTGTCTTCTTTATTTCTAATTCCTTTGTGTGAAAATATCTCTACCATTCTATTCTACTTAAAGGACATGCACTCCCGACCATTTTTACAAGAAACTGACAAAGTTCGGTAATTCTGTTCATGTAAATCCTTAAGAAGAAAAAAGTGAGTGTACTGCTTAAGTAAGTTGGCTCTCTTGAAAAATACACACAACGAACATATAAAATACTAAGTACTCCTTCATAGGAAATAACTGAAATGTCACTAATGCTACCAAATTTCATCAAGGCTGTGAAAATAATTTATTTTCAAGTGGCCATCTACACCACCAGCTCACCAAGTGATTCTGATACTTGCACTTTTGCACTTCCCAAATGTCATTAAAATATTTTTTTCTTTGTTTGTTTTTTCTCATACTGCTGCCTTCTGTCTAAAGGTAATCTACAGGGCCCTTGTGAGCCATTTGCAAATCATAATACTGTCATTGTTAATTTTTTATACTAACCATTGTTTATAAAGCCGGTAAGGCGACCTAAGGCCCGCACCAACCGCTTTGATTCCTAAGCGCTTAATGCGGGCATAATGTCAAGGCGCTGCCAGGGCGCCTTGCCGCCTAAGCGTCCAAGGCAGGACGCCTTATATACAGTGATACTAACAATAGAAGCAACTTGTATGGACATATCTGATACTAACAAATAACAATGGAAGCAACTTGCATGGACGGGCCACAGAAGATGTCATCAAACAGAGGATGATGTTTCATTTCGAGATAGATTATTTAAAACTATCCTTATTCATCAAACATAGTAGTAGGAACTTTGACTTTCATGAGGTAAACTGAGATTGGATCTAAAGATCTGCTGACCAAAAGTGGATAATGGAATGAAATGCATAACGACTTTCTGACCTGATGAAATTGTTATAGAAGAGTATCACATTTGCACCTTTGATCACTATAACACTATTCTCTAGCAGCTGTCAGTTCTTGAACCTCCTCTTTTGGGTTTGCTACTATGCAGCGTTATTTTGCGCAAAAGAAAAAAGATCTTGAAGCAATATACCAAATAGCATTGAGGTATATTTTTTCCTTTGATTCCTGTAGTTGCGTTTCAATATACAAGTGACTGGCTTCTGTTGTAGCACTTAGCACTCATGCACTGCCATGTTGCTTTTTTGATCCGTAATTTTCTCGTAGTGTTAGCAATTGGCTGGACGTCCATGCCTTAACCATTCATGATCTTATTCCCTGCAGGTTTGGTAGATAGTTTGCCTGTTACTCCAAAGTCCTTGGACATATTATCTAAAGAACTCCCTGTTTGTGGAAAGCTTGCTGTATCTTGTATCACTATCTCAAGCAGGCCCTCAGTTTACACAAGTGAGTTTAATCGCTGCCCTCTTTTGGTGTCATTCTGTTGTCTTTCCTTCAGCTAATACCCCCTCATAATTTGTGTTAGTTCCTGCAATTATGTAATCAAAAGCTCTTTGATTCTCTGATGCTCTGTCTATTTTGAAAATGGGAAATGGCAAGAATATATTCAGGCACTTTCAGAAAAACCTTATGTTTGTAAACCAGCTTCATCATTTGCCTTCAAGGGCTATGGGACTCGGAAGTTTGCTCTTTGTTTGATTTTTTGTGTTAAGTTGATTCTTCTTTGTAGATCATCTCCCTTCTCTTTAGAAAAGTAGACCATGTTTTTGGGTAATTATCCAAGGGAACAAAATACTGTGTCCTAACCAACTTCTAATTTACGGCAACTTAAGAACATATCTCTCTGTAGCACCCGTGCTAAGTACTCTATGGTTTGGTGCTTTAGCAGGTTTATTGATAGAAATTAATCATTTATTCCCAGATGCTTTGTCATTCCCTTTTTTTTAATTCTAGTTATTGCTATGGGAGGGATAGATTTCTTTGTGATATGACAAAATTTGATCCTTTTCAATCTTTTTTTAGTATCGGAAGGAAAAAGAAAGAAAAGATGGATTGGGTTGAACCTCAGAGTCATTAAAAATTTGGTAAAGCCCATTTTCTAAAATAGAAATTCAATTAAAAGGGGTACCCAAGCTAAATAAGGCCTCTGAAATCAGAGCATAGAAAAAGGCGGGGCTGGCTAATTAAATGAAAGGATTTCGAACAACTTGGCTTCTTTCGTTTTGTGTTTGAATATGTTCTTAGGAGGAAATAGCATTTTCTTTTCTTCTAATATGTGGGGCTTACCTACATAGATACTCTAGAGATTATCTTGAAACTGGAAACCTCAATGCGTTCCCTGACTCGGCTTTATCATATTCCACATTGGTATTCCACACAGAATCCATACGTGTTAATTTTGTGCTCGACTCTGGTGGGCATGCTGGTCCGTGCAACACAAGCCAGCCTTGTATAACTTCTGTAGTCAATGCAAACTGATACTGTAGGGATGCTTTTTTTTTACATAGCAATTAGATGATGTGCACGCCCTTTGCTAGTTAACATAATATTGGACAAACCACTGTTTTCTATGAATCCCTCTTTCTGTTTTCCTTATTTCTGGTTTGCTGGGTGCGGAAATCTCTCTACCGCTCTATTTTCTCGTCAAAGGACATTTATGTGTACACGATTAAGAGCATGAACATTCCATACGTTCTTTCTTTCAGGTATGGTCAGTTTGACAGCGCAGTAGAAACATCCGAGGTTACTGCAGATAATGAGAACATGCTGGACCCGTTTATATATGTCATCTGAACCCCGGTGTCCTGTGACACTTCGTGCAATAAAGATCAAAGACAGAGAAGTCTGGTAAAGATTGAATCTGAGCTGAGGTGTCATCATCTGAACTGGATGGATGCAGCCTCGCCAGAGCATCTTTGAAGTTGGAACGTAGAAGACCGACCTGAAGCTTAACGAGAACTGTACTTGATCAGCATTCAGCAGCATGATGATTAGTTGCAGAATCCGGTGCGGAGCCGTCCTGAGCAGAGTCTTGTTGCAGGAACTTTACCTGCAAGAAAGAAATTTGAAGGATGCATGCACTCCTGAAAGGAGTTGACAGCTTCACACGGAGGCAAGAAATTGTCTGGACATTCAGATCGGTAACAATTGTAGCATTAGTATTATAGAGATGTAGTACACCCAAGGTATGTAGCCCCCGAAGGAAACATCGATCAACGTAACATTTTGAAGTATATATCTTCTTTTTTTGAGAGAGGAAGAGGCATACATAGCATCAGGTAGTGGTACTAGTTGTAGTAGAGATCGCAGAGCAAAGCATATGTGTTTTGCCTATAGGATGTCGTGGCATGCTCCACAAAAAAGAGTAGCATTGTGGTACGTACCAAGTTTCGACGAAATTAGATGTATAACTGGAAACGCTACTTGGAAGTTGGAACTCAAAACAGAGGATGGTATATATTCTGCCTAGCTTGGGGTTGTTCATACAATCATACGAACCCCTAACTCTGACAGCGTCTGTGTCAAGCGGGCCAACCAGCAGTCCATGATAAGTTGATGTACAATGATGATGACGGCACATGTCTCAGGCGCTGATCGGCTGCTTGTTAAGAGCTTCCATGTGAACAAAAATAGAAAAATTCAAAAGCTTCCAGGGTGAGCAGCAGCACTTTTGAGCAATTAGCAAAGAGATATCCAAATGAAGTACTAATCCTGATCAAGATGTACAAGCACAAAAAAAAATCTTAAAAAGTTGGTGTAATTAGCAAATGAAAAATCACCACATTTTCACTAACGCACTAGGTTGCATACTATTTTGCTTTTGTATCCATATAGATGAGTTAATAACTTGATATGGTCCTGCACCAATCATTCTATATTTTTTGGCCTCTACTATTTATGGGAAAAAAGTTCAACTAGAATGTAAGCACTTCTCGACCGACCAAGTGAGAATATTTCGTTTTATCCTAAAAAGAAGACCACATTTTGTGAGAGCAAAACAGGTGAGGAAAAAAAAGGTGGTGGTTTGTTGGAGTAGGCTGCGAGGCCCAAGCGGCCCAGTTGTGCAGCAGCCCGTTATCCTTCCACCGTTGGAAGCGGGCAGTTGTCGCTGCTCTGTGAAACCAGCCTAACGCTGTGCCTGCCACATTATGGCCCGTGAGGCCCAGCTTTCGCACAGGCCCCAGCGGTCCACTACTCAACTTGGAACGGGCGGGCCAGCGGTAGCACGACCGGACCAGGCCCACAGCGCTACGGCAACATCCACACCACCTTAAAGCCCCCGCTCGGGTTACAAGCTCGCGCTACTGAACTCGGCGTTGCTTCGTGCGGAGCGTGGTATTTAAGCTGGTCGTTTGCTCTCTCGGTAGTCGAGGTGGGACTAAACGAAACGAGGGGGAGCGCTGCGCCCTGCCGGTGGAATGAAATATGTGGCGACCTGCGTGGGCCGTTGTTTCTCTCGCTTTGGGCTTTACAAACAACGTCGTGCCAGATAAGATGTCTGTGCTACCGCTAAAAAAAAAAAACGTATTCCCTGTGCCTGACCAAATAGGTGTACTGTAGCCTCGGAGCTGCACCATTCACCATCTTGCAAAGACCAATAACTATACGAACAAATAGATTTTTATATACTCCTCAGTCCTGACCTCTCCATCAACTACGAGTTCATACAAACAAAATTATTTCAGAGTTCATATGGGCATATGGCGCATCCCTAAAATATTGAGAAACTTGAATTTCTAAAAAAGAAGAAGTGCACATTTCAACCCCGACGCTGATAGAGAATTGAGGGGTGAATTGCGAAAACTTCAAAATGACAAGGATTCTTCCCGAGGCTTCACCAAACAGCCAATGAGCGACTGGTGCCCCTTCGTGGGTGTCCTGCCCCTTCTTCGGGGTCCTCCTCACCCCATCTTGCGCATGGTGACCACTCCGACAACGACGAAGACGACAGGGGTGCCGCCGATCGGCCCGACATGACGTACAAGATCACCTTCAAGAGTATATGGTAGCTTAGTTTTTTTTCTTCGGTTTGGGTTTTTAGTTCACCGGACGTCTGGTTTTATGTGAAAATTATCCAAGTTTCAATGAAAACCGTTGGATTTTTTAAAATTAAATCAAATTTGTTTACTTTATTTAAATTTCATTTAAAATGTAACCAGATATTTGTGGGTAGCTTTGAATGGCCGACTCCCACAAGGCCGCGACAGTCTCCGTGGACCGGTCCCCATCGGTCGGCGGGCAGATAGTTTGGGGGTGAGAGTTGGAGATGCCCTAAGAGCAACTCTAGCAAATGTGCTATATCCTTCCCTGCCAGTATAATTCCAGCAGTTTTATAGGTTTTCCACATTTTGCGGCCTGAACAAGTCTGCCGGCCCATTTAAATTATACATGCAAAATCTGCCCGTCCGCCGCTATATGTACGAGGTTGGGGCGTTTCAGGGTTCACATACTGGATAAGTTCCGCCGCAATCCGCCCCCTCCGCCGTCTCCTTTCCTTTCTCCGACGAGCAATTAGGCGCGTGTTTCTTTTCCTTTCTCGCGGTTCCATGGCCGGCGGTGCTCGCAGGCGTGGTGGCCATGGCAAGTCGCCACCATGATGCAGAAGCCGACAACTCCAGCTGGCCTGCCATTGCGCCATGGAGGTCGAAGCAGGCTATGAGCAGTGAGCGTGACCGCCTCTCCCACAGTGACGGGGGTATGATCTCCAGTTGGGTTGATGAATGTGTAGCGTGAACTTGTTTTTAAAATTTACAGTACGAACTATAGCGGATTTGTTCTATCGGACCTTCGAGTTTCCGCAAAATCGTTTTAGGGGTGCAGTACCGATTTATAATGAAAAACGTTCATTTTAAACCCTGAACTCGTAGAGGTTTGGCGAAACAAACCCTCAAGTCGAAATCCCGGTCGATTTAATCCTGAACTATGCAATCGCGGTCTAAACTGAACCCTGACGTCGTTTGGCAAACCAGGAAATCCCGGTCGATTTAATCCTGAACTATGCAATCGCGGTCTAAACTGAACCCTGGCGTCGTTTGGCAAACCAGGATCGTCGACATGTCATAGGATGGCCCCGTTTTAGTTTTTCTTCATTCTTTTAAAACATGCATATTTTTTATTCTTTAAAACTGCAAAAAAGAGCACGTTGGGTGATGACTTGAACCCAAGACCTGCTGCTGTTGGTCGACGGAAGTAACCACCAGGGCAGCACATTATTGTTCACTTTCTCCCTGTTTCTTTTTTCTTTTCTTTTTCTGTTCTTTTTACATTTTTTATTTTTCGTTTTTAATTTTTTCTTAAATTCGTGGTCATCTTACTAGGAAATACCAAACGACCCGGCCCAGCCCGACGCTGTTCCCAGGCCAGGCCTGGGCCCGCCGTTTTCGTGCTTTATTGAAGGGGCCCGGTCTGAGGCCTGATTTTCTAGGTCCGATGCCTGGGCTGGGCCGGGCCTGGGTCTGGGTTTTTGCGTCAGGCTTGGCTAGGCCCGGCCCGGCCCGGCCGGAGGGATGGGCAGGTATAGCCTCAAACGATGTCAAGGTTCGATTTGGACCGGAATTGCATAGTTTAGAGTGCAATCGACCTGAATTTCGACTTGAGAGTTCATTTCACCAGAGTTCAGGGTTTAAAATGAACCTTTTCCATTTATAATAGCCCTAAAAAAATGTAGTGTCGCTCTCGTACAATTCCGACCCCTGGGCGCCCGTACTCTCCCTTCTCCTTGGATTCCACTCCTCGGAGCAGCAAACAGAAGCAGAACCAGGAGCCTGCGCGCGTCTCTCGCCCCCACCACCACCCACAGCGAGGGCCTCTCATCTCTCAAGCCGGGCTTCCCCACCCCGTCCGCGAGGCACCATCGGCCCTTTCCTCCGTGCGCCGCCCGCCGCCGTGGCCCCGTCTTCTCGCGCTCGCCGTTCGCCCAATGCCGGGCCAGACCATGCCTGGGAGCAGAGTTCTTGGCTCGGAGCTCGCTTTGATTTAAGATTAGAGTAATAAGGACTAAGGAGGATAAGAAAAAGATTCTTGGTCTTGGGGCAGGAGAGGTTTTGGGGGGCGGCGCAGAGATTGTTGCGTGTTGCTGTCCCCTGCTTTGGTCGGGCTCGCCCCCCGTGGAGAGAAATTGGCGAAAAGTTTGAAATTTGGGGCCGGGAGATCGGGCCGGGCGAGAATGGCTTCCATGGCGGGGGCGCCGAGGGTCAGGTCGCTCAACATCGCGGCGCCGGAGGCGGACGCGAGGCCGGTGCTGGTGCCGGCGGGCAACAAGGCCCCGGCGGCTGCGCGGAAGCCTTCTCCCAAGCCGCTGCGGAAGGCGACGGCGGCCACGCCGGAGAAGCCTCCGGCCGCCGCGGCAGCCAAGGGGGGTGAGGAGCAGGGCGCGAAGAAGGAGGAGGCGGCCGCCACCGCTGGCGGCGCGACGAAGGGGGGCTCGCCCCCATTGCCGTCGCCGAGGCGGACCCCGCTGAGGAAGCCGCACGATGCGCCGGCGGTGGTCCTCGACGCGTCCTGCTCCTCGGAGGCCTCCGTGGATTCTCTCCGCGGCCGGGCCTCCGGCGGAAGGACGGAGAGGAGCTGGTCCCAGCCGGCCGCGCCCAAGCGTGGGAAGGCTGCGTGTAAGGCGGTGGAGAAGCATGCCGATGTCGCTCTGGTGACGCGGGAGGCCGTCCAAGGGAAGAGGAGGTGCGCCTGGGTGACTCCGACCACCGGTGAGTTCTTGCTTCCTGATGGCTCCTTGTTTATTTGATCATTTATGTAGTATACCTATGCAATTTGTGCTTGTTCAGAATTCTTGCTAGAAACGCTGAAAAATTCAGTGTCCAATCATGTGTTGAAATTTTCAGTCACTCAGGATACTTATTCATAAATTTTCGTGAAGATGCGCAAAAGCTCTGTTTTGGAAACTAAATGCAGACTTCTGGACCAAAAGATCACAATTTGACTATCTAAGTTACAGCTTGTATACTAGTGTTCCTTTTTGTTGAGAGCTTTAGACACTAGTTATTGGACACAGTGAGCATGTTCTCCTTCAGATTTCCTTTCTGTTCTTACTTGCTTGAAGGGATTGGGTGATCCTCAGCATTAGCATCTGATCATCTTACCATTATTGCTTCAAGTTCCAAACAGAGCTGGGTATGCAATTTGTTAAATGTACCGTACTTTTGACTAACTGTGTGAAGTGTGAACAATTCGAGTTTTCAACAGAGATATTAGTGTGTTACTGTTGCACAGCCACTGCCCTGAGAACCCATTTCTACTGATCTGCAGAACGTGCGCACTGTTAGTCATCCTTCTACAGAAACATGTCGTAATCATTTGCTCATCAGTTGGAACTGTAAAAATGGCCGTGAAAAGGGTGCTTTACCAACAAGAAAAACAAAAACAAAAATAAGGGATATAAGTATGCTTTGCTTCAACTATACCCCAAGAAAACCATAGCTTCAGTAGCAATTCTTGATATTGTGCTGTCACATGATATGGTAGTATGGTTGCCCAGTGCTTTTCATTTGCCTTACGGATGAAGTATTCTTACTCTCTGAATCATTTGTCATGAAGAAAGCTGACCTGTCAAACTTCTGCTGCCCATTCATTATCTGATCAGATCCTCACTATGTCACTTTCCATGATGAGGAATGGGGGGTTCCAGTTCACGACGACAGGTACGCAAAATGTGAATTAGTGTATCCCTTCATCTTTATTATTTATATTGTGCAAACTTACAATAAAATGAACAGTTCAGTATCTGTAATAATAACCATGAATTCCACAGGAGATTGTTCGAGCTACTTGTATTATCTGGTGCATTAGCAGAACTATCATGGCCTGAAATTCTCAAGAAGAGACAAATTTTCAGGTATTGGTTCTCTAACGTTACAAGTAAATAATGTAATTGTACGTATAGTTTGTTTCCTGATGTTTGTGCCATATATTCTAGAGAAATTTTCACGAACTTCGATCTGATTGCTGTTTCCAATATAAATGAAAAGAAGCTGGTAGCGCCAGGAAGCATTGCCAGGTCCCTTTTGTCAGAGCAAAAGCTGCGAGCAGTCCTCGAAAACGCTCGCCAGATAGTTAAGGTTCGGAATCGCTGCTGCATCACCATTAACTGATGCTAGCTGTGATCTATGTCTTTTGTCTGGGAACTTGTTTGTTACATGGCTTATTTATACTGATGCAAAATTTTTTCAAACAAAATGCCCATGCAGATTGCAGATGAATTTGGATCCTTCAGTCAATACTGCTGGGGTTTTCTGAACCACAAACCGATAGTAAGCAAAATCCGATATCCAAGGCAAGTCCCTGTCAAGAGCCCCAAGGCAGACATGATGAGCAAGGACATGGTGCGAAGGGGACTCCGAGGCGTGGGCCCAACAGTCATATATTCCTTCATGCAGGCAGCAGGGCTAACCAATGATCACCTGGTCAGTTGCTTCCGTTTCAAAGAATGCAAGCCGTCTCCAACCCTTGGCACGAGCGACGCCGACAGGGCGAAGACAGAGGCAGAACGAAAAACGGAGGAGCCGAGAACAAAAGCCCACGGGGAGGAGATGACCGTAAACTCGGACCCGTCGACGGCGATCGACACGCTCACCATTTCGTAGCGTTACGAGGAGCAGCGGCGTTGTGAGCCGGCATTGTGGTTGTGTTACCTCTGTAGATTTTGTGCTAGGTTGCCCCTTGAAATGAGGCTAGGGATTGTGTATAGATCATTTGTGTCAGTAATGCGACTCGGTCTGTGAGTATATATTACTACCGGGGCGAAGGACCATTATCTTTTGTGATGATGCAGAAGTTGTGAAAACCTTCTCATGCTATGATGTGGGGGCTGCATTCTGCATCATTACCTGCATTCCCTGTGGCGCTTGCTTGAGGGCACATTGAAGCAAGCAGATGGATGGACCTGAAATTGCCTGTGAGGCCCAGTCACCTAACAGCAGAGGCAGTTATGCATATGCTGAACTGCAGGAAGGCTGCCTCCGTGTGAGGACAGCAACAACTATACTTGGTCGGTCTGTCTGGTTCATGCCAAGGACCTGTAAACTATTTTAAACATGAGAAAATACAGGATGCATCTTCACAGCAGAGTTGCAGCTGCAGGATGAATATGCAGCGGTATAACTTGATTATGTTATATCCAGTTGTATCTAACAAAAAACTCCTAGAATAGGATAAAAAGGGGATGAGAAATAATACTGGATACTCAAGCCGTGCATATGTAAGGCAACGCGTGGCATGGACCATCTCCACCAAACCAGGCATCTCATCATGATAAGAACATCAGACAAACGGAAATGCAGGTCTGTTTCGTCAGAAACAACCAGAAATCGGTTGAAAGCTTTGGCCCATCAGTGGACAGCCTCCAGCCCTTTCCAGGCCTGATTCGGCCTTATTTGCTAAAGTAACTACCCACATGAGCTCCGGTGTGGAGGTGTAAGAAACTGGTCTCTTGTTTCAAGTAGCTTCTAACTTTGCAACGTTTCTTTTCTTTGGTGGATGGTGCACAGTTTGTACCAATACTTTTGGGCTTGTCTGTCAATCTATTTAGCGGGTAATAACATTCTATCTAGGGTGGAGGATGGTGAAAGTTTGTACCAAAACTTTTGTCAGAAACGAGCCGCATACTTGTGGATTGCCCTTTTTTGGGCACATTTTTGTTGTGTACATGGAATTTAATAACTCACAATATAATTTGGCATGTCCGCCCGTTTAGAAGTTTTCAAACCATCGTATTCATTTAATATTCTACAAGCATGAACTTATCATTCTTGACATGCAATTGCTCGCTGCTAGCTACAACTACTTAACAAAACCCAACAAAGTTTCACACTACAACTATGCAACATCAGAAGGATTTTAGCTACACACAGTTACAAGCACAAGCATCCACACTCCGACAGGCCTCCCTGCTCAGCGCATTTTTGACCGGTAGATGTGTTCTACTATGGCCTCCTTTCATTTTGTGGCCTTTGGTCGTGGGCTACCCGACGATTGTTAGCTCTCAAGCCAACTGATATCTCTGTTATCTTTCTTTGCCACTTCTAGCAGCCCTATTGCTGAAAATTAACCTGCTTTGGGATTACACACAAGAAATTAACTTAAATTTTACAACTACAAGTTATTACAAGATCTAATGAATAACTTATTTATTCTAATTGCAAACTATGACATGGGTCAAAGTAACTATAAAGTAACTCCAAGGCATGGTTTCAAACAGCTCATATCCACTTCTAACTCTCAAGGCTGTGGTTTCCTAGCAATTCATGTTTCCCACCTAAAACAAAAAATCAAGAAATTGGGGAGCTTTGGTTCTTATATTCTGGTTTCCTCCCATCTCTCAAATTTGAATTGATATTTTTCTCAAGGAAACCTTTGTACAACTACAGTTGAACATTCCATATACTCCATGGACTTAACTGCTGGGCATGCAGAGAGTTATCCTACATATCTTATATAGAACTTACAAGAGCTTTAAACCACAACAAAAGTGCCCTTCCATTTGTTCTGGACCATCACATTTTTCCAGCCGGTACCTTGTATCATACATTATTCATTTTACATATTTTCAATTGTTCAGACCAATGCGGTGATGTAGATGAGATCAACTATTTTGTTCTCTCATGCATTGTGCATATTCAAGGCATGTTTATATGGTGTCTTTTCTCTCGGGTTGGACCTGAACTGGATAAACATCTGCGACAAAGTTAGGATGGCTATTTTCTCATAGCTGGTCATGCTGACTTTATGTGGCGAACAATTTTGTGATGTACTCATTCAATTCAGTCTTCATCATGCTCTATGCACCTCAAATTTCTATCCGCTCACGCTTATGTGTGTGATAGTATTGATCGTTGCAGGGAAGTCTGCCTCTATATATATCCCCAACTGATTTCATTTGCCACCAGATTTCGTGTCAACTACCGCTAGTTAGCCAGAAATCAGTCATTTAGGTGAGAGATTTCTCTAGAATGGTGTCATTCACTAGTACTAGTATAATCACAACATTTAGGTGAGAGATTGGAGAGAACCAACATGTTAGTGGGTAGGCTTTTCCCAATGCGACATAATCAGTGCAATGTATCGGTACGTCTTCTTCTGTGATGCAGTAGGCGCAAGGTGACATGAAACTACAGGCACACGGTGTTGGCGAGGCTCCCGTTATAACAGTCGGTTCACCCTCTTCCCTATGGAGTTTTCTGTTCACGAAGCTTGTTGCAAGCAGCTCTGCTTGTCGACGTCCTAGGTCGTAAAACAAGGTAGTTGCTCTTCAAAGTTGCCGCCCTGCAATAGGATTTTGAACTCTGGCTCGTTGCTTCATCCACAAACACAATCACCAGGGCACCCATCTGGATCGAGTAAAGGTGGGAGGATTCTGAAGGGTTCTTCATGAGACAACAATAAGGGAGATTGCAATTGATATAACTTGAACTATAGGCTTCTCCTGCACTCCTGTGTTATTATGTTAGACATAGGTTACATCGTGTGTCTGGCTTTATTATACATGAGAGGCTTAGGATACAAGTGTCCTACTAGGACACGACTCATATTCCTATCTAAACACAATACTAACCGGAGTTCAACTGGAACTTATAGTCTCTTCTTTTTTTGACCACAGTCAACACTCGAGCAAAATTAAGTTCCTTGTTACTTTAGTTTGTACTCCCAACTTCCAGTGTATCCGTCCATCGCCATCACACACTGATCACTGACCTGCGTGAAAGTGAACAACTCACATATTGGGTGTCACACATAAGAGTTACCTAAACTCAACATCACCACTCCTTTCTTGACCGTCTGTCTGAAACTTGAAAGAATTTCACCGTTGCTTGTGGTCATCCCGAGTCAAATTTGCAGTTGTCTCACCACATGTATGACCATTAGAGCCCTGGCCCGTCTCCATGTCCCGTGCATACCGCACGCCTCACCGCTATTACCGCGTCGAGCCTCCACTGTCTAGGTCGAGTCTCAAGGGTCGCGAACCCACACTATTCAACCCCCACTGCAGAGTACCAGCGATCTTTCACCGACCGATGACGAGTCTCACGCTTCCATCAGACCACTGAGCTCCAGTCCGAATTACATGTCACTCGCTTTTCATGCTGAATAAGCTTCGACTCTCTGTCGACTTACGCCGTAGCCCCTCAATCGGCACCAAGTGAAGTCTTCCGTGAGACTTCAGCTCCACCTTCAACATGACTTCATGGTGGTTGTACGTGCCACCCCGCGCCCCGTCGATTCCAAGCTCTCATGTGCACCGTCTTGAATCAACCCCACGTCATAGTCTTGTCGAAGCCACACAAGCCCCCAGGCCTGTGCCACGTGTTTCCACGCCCCAGAAGTCGGTCACCATCAGCAACACGCTTCTATGTTGTCGTCGTCGATCTCACCACCGTCTTCTGTACCAATCGACTCACGTCGATCCATCAGACTGCCTAGTCCGACCCAGCCGAACTCGTTCGACTGTACGACACGCTCAAGGTTCCCAAATCGTCTTCCGTGAATTTTCGTCCATGACATGATAATTCCATCTTAACTGACATGACTTTCCGCAACGCCTTCAAGCATCCATACCGTGCCAACAAATCTATCCCTTGTCTGCCATAGCCCAAGGTTTTCAGTCATGTTGAACTTCTCTACCTCAAACTTAGTATCTGTTGATGCCCTGATTCTTTGTACGGCTAACTCATGAAAAATTAACCAAGCTGCTATCAGACGCGTTGCCCTGCAGCCCGTGTATGTCTAGCAAAGCCCAAAGTCTCCAGTACCCTTCCCGTGTACAAGTAGCAAAACACTAGCTTGAAAATTGATGGAACTTGCAACTCACGGGAGCTACTCTACTCCATACTAAGAAGTCTAAGGCCTGTAAGGGTTCGATTTTTCTGGTTTTTCCAGAATTTTTTTTACCATGTTTCTTTGATTGACGCGTGTGCGTGATGGCCTCCTAGGATGCCATCGAGTTTATTTTTCTGCGGTCACGTTTTGTTTACTGTTGACATTGACATGATGTGTGCTCTTGTTTATTGACGCGTGTGCTGTGTGGTCTCCTGGAAGGTTCCTATTCTTTTTGAAAAAAGTTTGATTCACTGTGCGCTGGGATGGTTGAATTCACGTGGCCGTTCTAGAGGTATGTGGATTGGTGTTGTTCCACGCGCCTTTGCATGGCTCATGCATGTGGCCACGTTACTATGTGATTTTGACTGGTTGTTTCTTTCATCGCCACGTTTCAGTTTTTAGATCGGTTTGTGTTAGTAGCTGGCCTTTGTGATCTCTCTCGAAGTCTCCCTTCGCGCCGCTCACCGTGTATAAAAGCGCTCGCTCCGGCGACCTCACCTCTCCATCTCCCGGCTACCAAACTAGAGCGGCTCCCACTCCTCACCTTGCCGCGGGCTGTATGCCACCACCAGGCCCCCATATCTCCCTCCCAACTCCCATGTAGGACCACCATCTCCTCTTTGCGTGGCTGACGTGCCGTCGCACGCAGGAGTATGGAAGTAGTGCGTCTACGCTGTGACGGTGTGTCGTTCCCGTCGCCGTCGTCGTGGGCCCTTGCGAGAGGGTTAGGCGGCACTGTGATGGAGGGTACTACGCCGGAATGGGAAGGGCACAGCCTGGTGCTCTGGGCTACTGCGAGAGCAGCTTTGGTTGGGAGGGATGCTGCTCAGGCGTTAGGTGCGGGGGCAGGGCGCGTAGCTCGCGCATCCAGTTTGGCGGCAGGGCGTTGGCACAGCGCCACTGGCGCGGAGGCATGCGAAGAACAAGATGGCCCGCGGCGCACATCGTGGTCGTCCACCTCGGCGTCTCGGCGTATGCTCATGGACCGCCACGGAAGCCGCCACGAATGTTGAGGACAGGGGGCCACCGATGGCGCAGCCGCGGAGGGGACGCTCCGCGGGGCTACCACCTGACGTTGATCCTCCTCCTTTGTTGGCCGTCTCACTTAGCACGGGGCCATGCTCTAGCCGGCTGCTTCGGTCCGGCAACTGGCTGTCTCATCGGGCGAGTTCTACCTCGCGCACAACTGCCGGGCGGCCTCCCCTTCCTTGCCTGAAGAAAAGCAGGTGCAACTCACAGAAGACGGCATGCTGACCACGCCGACAGAGAAGGTTGGACGGTGCGGAGCAGGCAATGTCGAGGTCGGTGTGGCTGATGTGTATGGTCTCTCTCCCGCCCCTCCGATTCTCTAGCTAGAAATTGATATTTCAGAAATTATTCTCTCTCCCTAATTCTCTTCTTTTTATTGTGCTTCTTTTGTTTGTATTCACGCCTCGAGCTGATGTTCTGAAGTGTGGTTGTACAAAAAATTGTCACATCTCTTTCCATGCACATTAGTTGTTTGTTTTAATGCCTTGGAGTAGAAATCAAATTGACAGGGATACAAACTTGAGAATGAAGTTATATGTTTGCTGAATTTTTGTTTAATTTATCTATATATAGTGCTTTCTTATGAATAATTTGAAATTTCTATGCACTGTCGGATTTTGTTTTGCCTTCCACTCGGTGACTCTGCATCTCATAGTGCTTTCTTATGAATAGTTTGAGAGGCAGGTTGTTATTGTACACATGCCTAGGTTGCTACATTTGAGGCATCTGTGAAGCAGCTTTCTGAATGAGCGTATACATCATGGAGGACTTCAAGAACCCAAATGTTCTCAAGGCCTCAAATTCAGAGAGTTCATCAGATAAGGGTGATGTTAATGTTGGCGTGAAGTCAGCAGAAAACCTGATGGAACAAGTTGCATCTTGAGGCAGTAGCTGAACTTCACTGGTTGAGTTGCAGTGGTGTCTCTCCGTTTATCCAGATTACCTAATTGATTCTTCTTTGTCAATTGGATCCTTTTTTTTGGAGGAGTTGCTCTTTTAACTTCAGTGTGGATAATTGAAGTGAATGATCGGCAGGACGGAAAGAGAATCGTGTGAGCTGATTGTTAGCATTTTCATGTTCAATACCGAATGTATGGCACCATTCACTAGGCAATTCTCTGGGTAATAATGTGAGCTATCTTTCTATCAGTTTTGCATTTGTGACTAGAGCACTGATATGTTTTCTCTACAGGTTTAGGGGCTTAACTAACCTAGAACCATTCTTCGCCATGGAAACCAAACCTCCATCTTGGCACTAAATTTCGGTGCCGGTCAAGAGAAAGTTCAATCTTGCCAAGCATAGTTTTCTTTGGTCTGATCTAATCATGGAGGAAATGCAGGAAAATTAGATGGATTATGGATGGAGTAGTTACTACATTTCTGAGGTAGTGCCAAATGGTAAACTGCGCACAATTGTATATTGTCTGAATCTCCTTTTGGTGAGCAAGTGTCTTTAAGAAAAACAGTGGAGGGCTTCCAGTTCCCGTGTCATTCTTTCCTTAATCATCTGCATCTCTTTTGTAGGGAGATGTCATAGAAGACAGTAAAACCTACTTCCTAATTTGCTCAACTCATGTGTAATTGTAACCTGCTGCACTTTTTGTCTCTGGGATTATAAAGGGGATTCAGACGGTTTCTTTTCTTTAGTTTAATACCAATATGTTCATTAATTACTAGACATAACTAAAAAGAATTGGGGCCATTTCTTGGACCATCTCTTTATAAATTTGGTAGTGTTGGGTAGAGCCCATTGTAGCGCATTCTGCAGATGGTAGGGGCACAGTCTTGGGAAGAGGATTTGTAACACCGTATCCGCGGCAAAAATAAAAATAAAAATTCTATGCATAGAAAAAAGGTTTTTAGATGGATTTTAGTTCAGACTATATTTTCTTCACCACGGGTACATTTCTTAGTATTTCCTATAAAATTTCATACTGGAGTAGATTGGGCACAGAACTTTAGAAACTTCAAAAAGAAAATCAACACACAACAATTAGTATGGCGCGGCGTGCCTTCACAACATAATCATCGATGACCACAACTACAATGCTTTGAAGATAATGTACTGGCGCTACTCGGCCGCGTAAGAATAGAGCAGGACCAAGGATGAAGAGTTAGAAATACAGAAACAACAAAAAACAAGTTTTCAGCAAGACAAATCAACACGAACAAGGATCCTCGAGAAAATTTGTCTCCAATTTCAAGATATCTTGCCGATCCGTCGAAAGCCAAGACATGCATCCAACTACTGAACATTTTTTTACACTCGAAACAAACCACCACAAACAAGAGCAAAACAACTAGCTTCGTCTCTTTACCACTACATTACATAGACAAATCCAGCCTGAGGATCAACATCTCTATGCGCCCAGTACCCACTATATTACTACGTACTATAAATCTTCAATGTATGTACCAACTAGATGAACCGTTTCCCTGTATAAACTACTTTGCCACAATTTCTCCTACCTATGTACCAACTTGATGTACCATCCATTGTATGAAGTAATTTACCACAATCAAATTTGGGATGACTTACCAAAAATTACGAAATAACTAAATAGCTGATTAGTCCATATGGCGCGGCGTGCCACCGCGCACTACCCGCTAGTGATGCTTAGCCAAGACCTCTCGTACTGCTGCCTCGCTGTTCTACCCGCTGCCACGCGCACTGACCCGATGCAAACCGTTGCTTTTCCAATGCCCAAGCTCCCTGATGGATGTTTTTTTCTTCCGCTGAATCGATCTGGCTGCCTCCGTCCGCGTCACACATACGAGGACCCGGTCCTCTTTTGCTCCAAAACATATCTCTGTCCGATCGCTTGCCTGTCTGCAGCCTGCGCGGTTTCGCTCGCCCGTTGTTCCGAATCGAGCAGTCGCTCGTGCTGCCCGACCGCCGCCAGCGCGCGTCTCGCTCTGAGTCGCGCTCACCGTTGCAGTTACACGCGCCGCACGCTTACAAAACTTGCCGATATCAGCCTGGATCGCTGCTGCTCCATGATCGCCACACAGAGATTACAACCGTCGACACGATCTGCTTATCGCTCCTGGCAGAACTCCACGACGATATCTTTCACCTCCTCTAGATCATCGCAATCACACGAGAACGACACCGAGATTTGTTAACGAGATTCACCGATATGGCTATATCCCGGAGCCTGAGGCTAACTCCACCGCGTGACCCCAAACGGACGTCCGTTTTGTCCGCATTCTGTCCGTTTGGGTAGGAATTTGGGGTCGTGTCCGGGCGTGTCCTGGGATGCGGTGGCCGTGCGCCCAGCGCGCGGCCGCATCCCGGCCGCATCCTGTCCGTGTATTGTTTCTTTGCAAGTCCTTAACTTTATTTCATCATTCATTTTTGCTACATGAAAAATACATCATCACATTTTGACTAGTAAAATAAGACCAAAGAAAACAAGAACCACAAGAATACATTTTAGAAAATACCCAACTTCCATAATTGCTCCCTTGAGTTGGGTTAAGGCCTTCTCGATGCACTCGTTGTTGATCTGTGGAGGAGAAGGCTCGATCTGGCGTCCTCCTTTTTTCTTCAAGCCAGAAGTCGATGTTGCTTCCTCCTCACACCTAGTCTCGTGTCTAGCCTCTAATCTAGCAACAAATGCACTTGTCTCATTTACAGCCTCTATGCTAGCTAAAAGTGCACGAACATATACTAAATTTCGCTCTATCAATATATTGATGTACTCTTCTTCTCAATACCAAAACTTGCATCCATTCTACACAACAAAATTTGAAGTTAGCACAACTAGTCAAATCTAGAGTACAAACCGAAGCTAAAAAAAGCGCATACCCCATCGTTTAAGCACTTGATGAACACCCATCCGGGATGTTCCGGCGTTGTAGACACGCGGCGCACGACCATCCTTGGGCAGTGGTCGCACTTAATGAGTGGCAACGGTGCGCCGGCGAGCTTTTGGCCAAGCACCGAGCCCGACCGGCCGCCATTCGTGTATCTGCCGGCGGACCACCGACGGTGCAGATCCGAGCGGCTAGAGGAGGAGCCACTGCCTGCATGTGGCCTTGCGGCCCTGCCAGGGCCTTCCGGTGAGGTGCCCGGCCAGTCCATGGCGCGGCCCGGCCTCCCACAGCCGGCCGAGCTCAAGACCGACCGGATCCGCCCCAAAACCGGCCGGCGGGTGCGCAAACCAGGTGGCCGTGGTTGGGTAGCTCGGCGGCGCCGAGGGGAAGGGGTTGGGCGAGCTCGCCTCCGAACTGCACGGCTGCAATGGCAGTGGCGGCGGCGAGGGGAAGAGTGGGGAAGAGTGGAGGGGGTGCGGCCGGAGGGAGGGAGGGAGCGGATAGAAAAAGGCCTGCGTTGTGCCACCGATGGGCGGGCCAGGGGAGGACACGCGCAGACGACCCGGGCGTCCGCGTGGTGTCCGTTTCACCCCAAAAGCGACGCAAACTTGGGCCACAGATGGGTCGAAAGCGGACACAAAGCGGACAAAAGTCCGTTTGCGGCCGCGCGCTGGGCCGTCTCGTTTGTCCCTTTTACCCCAAACGGACGGGGGCGGACATGATAGGGTCGCGCGGTGGAGTTGGCCTGACTATGAACACTCCTCATGACACTGCTACCATACTGCACCCGGTCGCCCTAGACGCCGGCACATGCCGCCGGCTTCCCCTGCGTTCCTGTGCTATTATGTTGGCATATGTTACATCATGTGTCTAGCCTCGCTATATATGAGAGGCCTAAAATTCAAGTGTCCTACCAGGACACGACTCCATATCCTATCTAAACACAATACTACTCAGAGTCCAACTGTAACCTACCTTGTACACTATATACGACACAACTCCAACACCCTCGACGCCCTTGACGCCCTTGCCGACTCCGTCTGGCGCCTAGGAGTCGCCCGCCTCCATGGCCGACTGCTTCGGCCTCGGGCGCCCCCTCGGGCTCCACCTCGGACGCTCGCTCGGGTGCGGCTTCCCCCTCGGGCGGGGCCGCCTCTTCGGCCTCTGGTGAGGCCCCCCCTCTCCCCGCGCGTCATCTTCACCGCCTACGCCATCCGTGGTCCCGGAGTTGCCGTCTCGCCCTCTCACTCGGGCTAGGGCCGGCGTCCTCCGCCCGAGCCTGCGGTACTCCAGCGACGAGTATCTTCTCGCTGCCTCCACCGCTGAGCCATCACCGATTCCCGCATCCGCCAGAGCAGCCCTACGTGATCCTCACTGGCTTGCTACGATGCAGGAAGAGTTTGATACTCTGCATCGGAACCGTACTTGGACACTGGTTCCCCGGCCTCTTCGCGCCAACGCCATGAGTGGCAAGTGGGTTTTTCGTCATAAGACCCGCTCGGATGGCACTCTTGAGTGCTATAAGGCTCGCTGGGTGGTCCGTGGGTTTTGGCAGCGCATTGGAGTTGACTTCACTGAGATGTTTGCATCGGTTGTCAAACCGGGCACGATCAGCATTGTCCTCTAGCTGGTGGTCTCCTGTGGCTAGCCAGTTCATCAGATGGATGTCTCCAACGCCTTTCTTCATGGTCACCTTGAGGAGCATGTTTACTATGAGCAACCCACTCGTTTTGTCGATGCCTCTCAAGCACTACTACACCTGGGAGCCCAACTACAGCTACAGGCACGACGTGGCCCAAGAGAAGGTGCAAGCCCAGCTCCAGGTTCGACCCAGCCACCTGGGAGCTGGCACGATAAAGGCTAGAGAGGACAACGGGTGTGGGCATGATGATGTAATTGTTGTGGAACGTAGTAATTCAAATTTTTTCCTACGATCACGCAAGATCTATCTAGGAGAAGCATAACAACAAGAGGGGAGAGTGTGTCCACGTACCCTCGTAGACCGAAAGCGGAAGCGTTAGTTAACGCGGTTGATGTAGTCGAACGTCTTTATAATCCAACCGATCCAAGTACCGAACGTACCTCACCTTCGTGTTCAACACACGTTCAGCTCGATGACGTCCCTCGAGCTGTTGATCCAGTAGAGGGTTGAGGGAGAGTTCCATCAGCACGACGGCGTGGCGACAGTGTTGATGATGTGATCCACGCAGGGCTTCGCCTAACCACTACGACAATATGACCGAGGTGGTAAACTGTGGAGGGGGGCACCGCACACGGCTAAGGAACAATTGATGTACCTTTGAGGTGCCCCCCACCCCCATATATAAAGGAGGAGAGGGAGGAGGCCGGCGGCCATGAAGGGGCGCCCCAAGGGGGAGTCCAACTAGGATTCCCAATCCTAGTTGGAATCCCTTCCCTATTCCAAGAGGGGGAAAGAGTGAAGGAGAGGGAGAGGGAGAGGAAAGAGGGGGCCGCACCCCCTCCCCTTTGTCCAATTCGGACTCCCTTGGGGTGGGCGTCACCCTGCGGGCTGCCCCCTCCTACTTCCTTATGGCCCATTAAGGCCCATAACTTGCCCGGGGGGGTTCCGATAGCCCCTCGGTTCCCCGATAAATATCCGGAACGTCCCGAAACCTTTTCGGTGTCCGAATACCTTCGTCCAATATCAATCTTTACCCATCGACCATTTCAAGACTCCTCGTCATGTCTGTGATCTCATCCGGGACTCCGAACAAACTTCGAAAACACAAAACTCATAATGCAAATCGTCATCGAACGTTAAGCGCGCGGACCCTACGGGTTCGAGAACTATGTAGACATGACCGAGACACATCTCCGGTCAATAACCAATACCGGAACCTGGATGCTCATATTGGTTCCTACATATTCTACGAAGATCTTTATCGGTCAAACCGCATAACAACATACGTTATTCCCTTTGTCATCGGTATGTTACTTGCCCGAGATTCGATCGTCGGTATCATCATACCTAGTTCAATCTCGTTACCGGCAAGTCTCTTTACTCGTTCTGTAATGCAACATCCCGTAACTAGCTCATTAGTCACATTGGTTCCAAGGCTTATAATGATGTGCATTACCGAGAGGGCCCAGAGATACCTCTCTGATACACGGAGTGACAAATCCTACTCTCGATCTATGCCAACTCAACAAACACCTTCGGAGACACCTGTAGAGCATCTTTATAATCACCCAGTTACGTTGTGACGTTTGATAGCACATAAGGTGTTCCTCTGGTATTCGGGAGTTGCATAATCTCATAGTCAAAGGAATATGTATAAGTCATGAAGAAAGCAATAGCAACAAAACTGAACGATCAACATGCTAAGCTAACAGATGGGTCTTGTCCATCGCATCATTCTCCTAATGATGTGATCCCGTTCATCAAATGACAACACATGTCTATGGTCAGGAAATTTAACCATCTTTGATTAACGAGCTAGTCAAGTAGAGGCATACTAGGGACACTTTGTTTTGTCTATGTATTCACACATGTACCAAGTTTTCGGTTAATGCAATTCTAGCATCAATGATAAAAATTTATCATGATATAAGGAAATATAAATAACATCTTTATTATTGCCTCTAGGGCATATTTCCTTCAGTCTCCCACTTGCACTAGAGTCAATAATCTAGTTCACATCACCATGTGATTTAACACCAATAGTTCACATCGTCATGTGATTTAACACTCTATAGTTCACATCGCTATGTGACCAACACTCAAAGGGTTTACTAGAGTCAATAATCTAGTTCACATCGCCATGTGATTAACACCCAAAGAGTACTAAGGTGTGATCATGTTTTGCTTGTGAGAGAAGTTTAGTCAATGGGTCTGCCACATTCAGATCCGTATGTATTTTGCAAATTTCTATGTCTACAATGCTCTGCGCGGAGCTACTCTAGCTAATTGCTCCCACTTTCAATATGTATCCAGATTGAGATTTAGAGTCATCCGGGTCAGTGTCAAAGCTTGCATCGACATAACCCTTTACGACGAACTTTTTGTCACCTCCATAACTGAGAAACATAGCCTTATTCCACTAAGGATAATTTTGACCGCTGTCTAGTGATCCATTCCTGGATCACTATTGTACCCTCTTGCCAAACTCATGGTGAGTACATAATAGGTCTGGTACACAGCATATCATACTTTATAGAACATATGACTGAGGCATAGGGAATGACTTTTCATTCTCTTTCTATTTTCTGCCGTGGTCGGGTTTTGAGTCTTTACTCAAGTTCACACCTTGCAACACATGCAAGAACTCCTTCTTTGACTGTTCCATTTTAAACTACGTCAAAATCTTGTCAAGGTATGTACTCATTTGAAAAAACTTATCAAGCGTCTTGATCTATCTATATAGATCTTGATGCTCAATATGTAAGCAGCTTCACCGAGGTCTTCCTTTGAAAAACTCCTTTATTCTTTCCAGAAAATTCTACATCATTTCCGATCAACAATATGTCATTCACATATACTTATCAGAAAGGTTGTAGTGCTCCCAGTCACTTTCTTATAAATATAGGCTTCATCACAAGTCTATATAAAATTATATGCTTTGATCAACTCATCAAAGCGTATATTCCAACTCCGAGATGCTTGCACCATTCCATAGATGGATCGCTGGAGCTTGCGCATTTTGTTAGCAGTTTTAGGATTGACAAAACCTTCTTGTTGCATCATATACAAATCTTTTTTAAGAAATCCATTAAGGAATGCAGTTTTGACATCCATTTGACATATTTCATAAAATGTGGCAATTGCTAACATGATTCGGACAGACTTAAGCATCACTATGAGTGAGAAAATCTCATCGTAGTCAACACCTTGAACTTGTCAAAAACCTTTTTCGACAAGTATAGCTTTGTAGATAGTAACACTACTATCAGCATCCGTCTTCCTCTTGAAGATCCATTTATTCTCTATGACTTGCCGATCATCGGGTAAGTCAACCAAAGTCCATACTTTGTTCTCATACATGGATCCTATCTCAGATTTCATCGCCTCAAGCCATTTTGCGGAATCTGGGCTCATCATCGCTTCCTCATAGTTCGTAGGTTCGTCATGGTCTAGTAACATGATTTCCAGAACAGGATTACCGTACCACTCTGGTGCAGAACGTGCTCTGGTTGACTTACGAGGTTAGGTAGTAACTTGATCTGAAGTTTCTTGATCATCATCATTAGCTTCCTCACTAATTGGTGTAGGCATCACGGGAACGGTTTTCTATGATGAACTACTTTCCAATTCAAGAGAAGGTACAATTACCTCATCAAGTTGTACTTTCCTCCCACTCACTTATTTCGAGAGAAACTCCTTCTCTAGAAAGGATCCACTCTTAGCAACAAATATCTTGCCTTCGGATCTGTGGTAGAAGGTGTACCCAACAGTTTCTTTTGGGTATCCTATGAAGATGCACTTCTCCGATTTGGGTTCGAGCTTATCAGGCTGAAGCTTTTTCACATAAGCATCGCAACCCCAAACTTTAAGAAACGACAACTTAGGTTTCTTTGCCAAACCACAGTTCATACGGTGTCATCTCAATGGATTTAGATGGTGCCCTATTTAACGTGAATGCAGCTGTCTCTAATGCATAACCCCAAAATGATAGTGGTAAATCGGTAAGAGACATCATAGATCGCACCATATCTAATAAAGTATGGTTACGACGTTCGGACATACCATTATGCTGTGGTGTTCTAGGTGGCGTGAGTTGTGAAACTATTCCACGTTGTTTTAAATGAAGGCCAAACTCGTAACTCAAATATTCGCCTCTGTGATCAGATCGTAGAAACTTTATTTTCTTGTTACGATGATTCTCTACTTCACTCTGAAATTCTTTGAACTTTTCAAATGTTTCAGACTTATGTTTCATCAAGAAGATATACCCATATTTGCTTAAATCATCTGTGAAGGTCAGAAAATAACGATACCCACCGCGAGCCTCAACACTCATCGGACTGCATACATCACTATGTATTATTTCCAATAAGTCAGTTGCTCGCTCCATTGTTCCGGAGAACGGAGTCTTAGTCATCTTGCCCATGAGGCATGGTTCGCAAGCATCAAGTGATTCATAATCAAGTGATTCCAAAAGCCCATCAACATGGAGTTTCTCCATGCGCTTTACACCAATATGACCTAAACGGCAGTGCCACAAATATGTTGCACTATCATTATCAAACGGCAGTGCCACAAATGGCAGTGATTCCAAAAGCCCATCTTATCTGGAAGATTAACTCCCACTTGATTCAAGTGATTGTAGTACCTAGACATTCTGAGCACATGCTCACTAGCTGAGCTATTCTCCTCCATCTTGTAGGCAAAGTATTTGTCAAAGGTCTCATACGTCTCGACACGGGCATGAGTCTGAAATACCAATCTCAACTCTTGGAACATCTTATATGCTCCGTGGTGTTCAAAATGTCTTTGAAGTCCCGGTTCTAAGCCATAAAGCATGACGCACTAAACTATCAAGTAGTCATCATATCGAGCTTGCAAAACGTTCATAACATTTGTATCTGCTCCTGCAACAGGTCTGTCACCTAGCGGTGCATCAAGGACATAATACTTCTGTGCAGAAATGAGGATAATCCTCAGATCATGGACCCAGTCCGCATCATTGCTACTATCATCTTTCAACTTAGTTTTCTCTAGGAACATCTCAAAAATAAACAGGGAGCTACATCATCGCGAGCTATTGATCTACAACATAATTTGAAAATGCTATCAAGACTAAGTTCATGATAAATTAAAGTTTAATTAATCATATTACTTAAGAACTCCCACTTAGATAGACATCCCTCTAGTCATCTAAATGATCATGTGATCCATATCAACTAAACCATGTCCGATCATCACGTGAGATGGAGTAGTTTTCAATGGTGAACATATGTATGTTGATCATATCTACTCTATGATTCATGTCTGACCTTTCGGTCTCAGTGTTCTGAGGCCATATCTGCATATGCTAGGCTCGTCAAGTTTAACCCGAGTATTCTGCACGTGCAAAACTGGCTTGCACCCGTTGTATGTGAATGTAGAGCTTATCACACCCGATCATCACGTGGTGTCTCGGCACGACGAACTGTAGCAACGGTGCATACTCAGGGAGAACACTTATACCTTGAATTTTAGTGAGGGATCATCTTATAGTGCTACCGTTGTACTAAGCAAAATAAGATGCATAAAAGATAAACATCACATGCAATCAAAATATGTGACATGATATGGCCATCATCATCTCGTGCCATTGATCTCCATCTCCAAAGCACCGTCATGATCTCCATTGTCACCGGCTTGACACCTTGATCTCCATCGTAGCGTCATTGTCGTCTCGCCAACTATTGCTTCTACAACTATCGCTACCGCATAGTGATAAAGTAAAAGCAATTACATGGCGATTGCATTTCATACAATAAAGCGACAACCATATGGCTCCGGCCAGTTGCCGATAACTTTACAAAACATGATCATCTCATACAATAACATACATCACATCATGTATTGACCATATCACATCACAACATGCCTTGCAAAAACAAGTTAGATGTCCTCTACTTTGTTGTTGCAAGTTTTACGTGGCTGCTACGGGCTTCTAGTAAGAACCGTTCTTACTTACGCATCAAAACCACAACAATTTTTTGTCAAGTGCGCTGTTTTAACCTTCAACAAGGACCGGCCGTAGTCAAACTCGATTCAACTGAAGTTGGAGAAACAGACACCCGCCAGCCACCTGTGTGCAAAGCACGTCGGTAGAACCATTCTCGTGAACGCGGTCATGTAATGTCGGTTCAGGCCGCTTCATCCAACAATACCGCCGAATCAAGGTAAGACGTTGGTGGTAAGCAGTATGACTATTTTTGCCCACAACTCTTTGTGTTCTACTCATGCATATCATCTACGCATAGACCTGGCTCGGATGCCACTATTGGGGAACGTAGTAATTCAAAAAATTTCCTACGATCACACAAGATCTATCTAGGAGAAGCATAGCAACGAGAGGGGAGAGTGTGTCCACATACCCTTGTAGACCGAAAGCGGAAGCGTTAGGTAACGCGGTTGATGTAGTCGAATGTCTTCACGATCCAACCGATCCAAGTACCGAACGTATGGCACCTCCATGTTCAGCACACGTTTAGCTCGATGACGTCCCTCGAGCTCTTGATCCAGTAGAGGGTCGAGGGAGAGTTCCGTCAGCACGACGGCGTGGCGACGGTGTTGGGGATATGACTATTGGGTATGACCCGCCCAGGAGGGGCCAGGTTATCCCAATGGCGGTTCATCAAGATGAAGCCCATGAAGGTGTTGAATATGGCGGTTCATGAAGGAGACCCGATAAGGGCCCGAAGCCCAAAGATGACTTAAGGCCCATAAGGGGTAAACCGCCATATATGTATGACTTGTATTGTAAGGCATGTGTATTTGGTCACCGAGCCGGACACGTTGTTACGAACCGGCCGGGACTCTGTAAGCTACTGGGCGTTAACCTGAGTATATAAAGGGACGACCCAGCAACGGCTTAGGGTAGGAAACAAGAGAGATCAAAAGCTAGGTCAAGCATATTCGCTCCCTGGTAATCGAGGCATAAGCAATACCAACTCAAACTGGATTAGGCCTTTACCTTCACCGCAAGGGGCCGAACCAGTATAAACTCCTATGTCATTTGTCCCGTTTAACCCCATTAAGCTAACCTAGTGTGATGGCTCCACGACTAAGTCCTCACACTAGGTCATCTGCCGTGACAATTCCACGACAGTTGGCGCCCACCGTGGGACTCTCGCATAGTGGTTTCGAGTTCTTGGAGGGCAACTTTGAAGGGATCAAGGGATATGCTGTGGGCCGGTTGACCAAGAGTCATCGCGGCAAGCTCTACATCAACGATGCAGGCTGGGGCCCCGAGGCCGGATCAATTGAGTACGGGTACCGGGTCCCCTTTGGCGGAATTCACGTCTTCACCGGCAAGATCGACGAACCGGGCCCTGAGCCGGACATCTGCACCGACATCATCGAGATGGCTCAGCGTGCGCGACCCGCCCGAGTTCAACCTGCCGTGAAGTGCACCTTCATTGGGTTCATCCATGGGGCGGAGTTTGAGGAAGGATCCGTGTCTGGCGGTGAGACGGCCATCTACTCTGATGGTGAATCGTCCACATGCGAGACTAATTCAATGTATCCGCTGCAAGACAGCCGGCTTGGGGGCTATTCCGATGGCGACAGTATTCCGGACCCCTATGATCCGCCGAATAGGGTCGCAATTTTCATGGCTGGTACACAGCCATGACTGAATTCTTCGACTGCAACGGCAATGGTTTCCGGGTCAGCAGCAGCAATGGCGGCCGAGGCAGGAGGCCCTGCGCGCCAGCCGGCTCAGGTCTTGTCCGACTTATTAGATGCTTTGACAGCATTGTTGACGGCAGCGGTTAACCCGGCAAATCAAACTCAGCATAATGCGGAAGTTGCAAAACTACGAGATGAGATAGCTCAGGCCAAGGAAGATCTGGCAGCGGAGGACGCAAGGATGACTGCGGAACGAGCCGGTCTGGATGCTCAGGCGCAACGAATCCAGGCCGATTCCTTCCGGCTCTCGTTGTATCAGAATGCTTCAAACGAGGTCTTTTGGAGAAGGCACCAAAGTCATCTGCCTCCGGTTTACGAGGCAAGGAACCTCTTCAACACACCTGGTGCGGGGACCAGTGACCCGCCAGTGGTAAACCGGGCAGTAGCCGCGCCTGGGACTGGAGTGCCGGCTCAACCACGCGTGACGGACCTGCCTCATCAGAACAATATCCAGCCACAACATGTGCCGACACCACCGGGTCACTATTCTAACCCTTTGGATAACATGATCGCCGCAGCATCGCGATTGGCGGCTCTCGTAGTTGAAGGCGAGTCTCCAGCTGCGGTTGAAACACGGAGGGCTAGAGAGCTTCTTCAAACAGCATTGGTACAGTAGGAGGCTTATTATTACAGTCATGAGAGGATCCATTCAACCCCTCACCCAAGCCGGAGTTATATCAGACACATGGACTCCCCGACGGTGTCAAGCAGTGAGCAGCGTTGTAACCCACCCCGTGGACATGACCCGCCCCATGGACATGACCCACCCCGTGATACTCTGGCCCTGATGGATCAGGATAAAGCACATCGGGAGGCTGAGCTGGCGGCTCAGTACGCGGCTCATCAACCATCTCCGGTTTATCCAACAACTTCGGTGGAAGCAGGCATGACCTCTAGAAGCACGGGTGTACCATGTTTAGTGCCGGCTCTGCGTAATGAGCGCCTGCCCAAGGATTTCAAAGTACCTCGTAAGGTGCCTAACTACACAGCCGACTTACCCCCTGAGGTGTGGATTGAGAGTTACGAGATGGCCATGGAGCTGTTGGAGGTCAACGATACCGCATGTGCTAAGTACTTCACCATGATGCTGGATGGGACGACCCGTACTTGGTTAAAGGGACTGCCTGCCTGTCGTGGTTTTGTCACGGCAGATGTCCTAGAGAAAGGACTTAGTCGTGGAGCCATCGCGACGGGTTAGCTTGAAGGGGTTAAAGCGGACACAGGGACGCAAGAGAGTTTATACTAGTTCGGCCCCTTCGATGAAGGTAAAAGCCTACGTCTAGTTGTGATGGAATTGATGGGGTTTCGATGACTAGGGAGCAAACAAGCTTCGCCTAAGTCTCGAGTTGTTGTCTGTTGTCCTTGAACCGCCGCCGGGTCGTCCCCTTATATACACGGGTGACGCCCGTCGGTTCAGAGAGTCCCCATACCGGCTCATAGATGTGTCCGGTTTGGTCTCTACTTATTCCTAACTTACAATACAAGTTAACTACCAACGCCGGTTTACGGCTACAGGCCTTGAAACGACCATGGGCCTTGAGCCCTCATCTGCCTTCTTGGGCTTTAACATACTTAACTACTGACGAAGTTAACCCGGCCCAGATAGGCCGGTTTACGCCCAGCAGTAATATCCCCAACATTAGGCCCCAGATTGATTTGAATGGGTTCATGTCAATCCTTTAGCAAAAACTTCATCTTCAACATCTTCTCATGATTGCTGTAAACCGCCATGATGTCATCTTCTCTGATTGCTGTAAACCGGAGTGATGTCACCTGTCATACCGAAGCTATCCATTATGCTTCCTTGTTTAATAGATCTGCGGGAATCAAGGCGACAGTTCCGTTTCGTGGCCCCTTGATTGTCGCGCCTGACACATGTCTTTTTGCCTTATAAATAGGACCGAAGGGTCATTTCTTTCCTCCCCTTCGTGCCTTTCTTCTTCGTCTTCCTCGCGTCGCCAGCCTCGGAGCTCCGCCGCCGCCGTCAACTTCTGCACCAACCTTGGCCGCTGCATCAACCTGAACGAACCAGAGCACCGCAGCAACCTTCTGCGTCTTCCTCAACTCTGGTAAACCTTCTGCTCTTCTCAACACAGATCTGTTCTAGGGTTTCGTGTTCTTGCAGTGTTCATCACCTGTTCCTGTTCATATACTAGCTCCTGGATGCATCTGTGGACCCCTGCTCTGTGTAGCGGTAGCTTTTAGTATCCGCCTTTAGTTTCATGCCCAAGACCATAGATCTCGCATATATTTCTGCCCATTGATTCAATACTGTTCTGCTTTGAGCTTTTGAATATTTTTCTTATTTTCTGAACTTGCTTCAGATCCAACGCTGTAGAGAAATCTTGTGAAATCTGTTTCTGCATACTTATCCATCCGCAATCTCAGCTGTTCCAATGCTTAGATTAGGCGGTTTAACCTTGTAGAAAAAATTGCCAAACCGATATATACCATTAGTCCCCTTGTTGAACCGTCAGATGTTGTTGCTTCATAAAACTCCGGTTTAGATAGATCTGTCTCCGGTTTAACATTGCACATACCAATGTACCTTGATCAATGCATTTTTGAACCGGGATCTTCTACCTTGTAGATTTCATCATGGCCAAGCAAGTATATGAGTGCAATTGGGTTCCTTCTCGTGTCACAGAGGCTCAACTGGACGATTTAGTCCTGATCGGCGCTTTAGGCAGCAAAGATACCATCCATTGGAGGGCTCCTGGCAAAGAATTCCCTCCCACACCTCAAGAAGGAGAGGTCGTTGTTTTCGTAGATCACTTAGCCCGGGGCTTTAAGCCGCCCGGTTCTAAATTTTACCGGGATGTTTTAGCCGATTTCCAACTCCATCCACAAGACACCGGCCCCAACTCTGTTACAAATATGTGTCACTTTCAAGTGCTCTGTGAGGCGTTCTTTCAAGAGGAGCCCAGAGTGGAATTGTTCAGAGACCTTTTCCATCTAAATCGCCGTACTGAGTTTACTGACGGCTCTAATATGGAGTTGGGTGGCGTGGCGATTCAGAAAAGGAAAGAGGTCACATACCCTCACGCCAAACTGCACAGCCACCCCAAAGAGTGGAATCAGACATGGTTCTATTGCAAAGACACCTTCCCTGCTGGTGAGAATCCCTTGCCTGGCTTTCGTCCGGAGCGGCTCAGCAATACACACCCCTTTCCGCAAAGGTTGACTGCCCAGGAGAGAAGCAAATATGCTCCTCAACTGTCAAAGCTCAGAGCCTTTATGGCCAACGGTTTAACAGGGGTTGATCTCGCTCGCTGTTGGATATCATGGAGCATACTGCCTCTTAGTCAGCGCTCCGGTTTGATGTGCGAGTATACTGGCAGTGTTGATGACCCATTGCGACATTCCAATATCCAGCTCACCGATGAAGAAATCACAGAGGCTGTGAATAAGATGCTGAATGAACCGGAACACATCTGTGCTAAAAACGGCCTGCTTCCCTTCTGTGCCACCAACAAACCGCCAGCTGTAAGACTTTGATTTTTCTTTTTGCTGAATCTGTTATTGTTATATCTGGTCATTGTTTAATATCAGTGTCTGTGTAACCAGGGGAATGATCCGTTTTGGAGCAAGAAACTGCCGCAGGAGAAACCAGAAAAACCAGACAAACCGGAAAGAGCAACCCGGCAAAAGATTAAAGCTGTGAAGAAGACTGCCCATAGGAAAAGAACCACTGCATCCTCTAATCCAGCTCCTGATGATGATGTGGATAATCCTGACCTTGAGTTAGGGCTTGACTCACTTGGCTTATTTTTCATGCGTCTTATTGATGATGATATTTGTCAGGATGATGCTGAAGCCAGCCACGCTGATGCTGCAGAGGTAATTATTCTCTCTTCCGATTCAGAACCTTTGCCTTCACTAAAAATCCGTCAGGCAAACCGGAAAGTTAAATTTTCTCATCCTCTTGCTTATTTGGATCCCAAATTTCTTATTAAGACCCAACAGCACGAAGCTCATCGCACCACTCGGCACAGCGGCCAGGTAGTTACCTCCGTCGGTTTACCGAACAGTCCGGTTCGGAAATGCCGCTCAGAGGTCTCTAATTTGCTTGTCAGTGCTTGTCCTAAAGCGGGCTGCTTTCGTCAACCTCTTAATCCATCTGACTCCGATTACCAGGTTACTTCCCACTCATCCTCTGGCGAGTCATCGGCTACTCAGCTGCCACCGCTCAAAACGGTGCTTGGGTAAGCTATACTTACCATAATATTTGCAGCACATCGCCTTGGAACATAGCTGTCTTTGATTTTGTTATTCCTTTCAGGGCCAAACCTAGGCCAAGCAAGAAAGATCGCCTGGACAAAGCGGCCGAAGAAGATGCCATCCTTGAACCAGGCAAGACACCAGATATTGAAGCGGCTATTCCTGAGGATATACCCAATGATCCACCGCAGCAAGACGACGATCTTATTGCTGAAGAGAGACCTATTGATACCTCAAGTCCTGTCAATCAGCCCACAAGCTCCATCCGGATTGAGAAATCCACCGGTCCAGCAAAGCCTACTGACAAGCCAACAGCCCCAGTGCAAACCGGCGATACTAAGGATGACGAGGTTGTCATTACTGGCATTGGCCATACAGAGCCAAGCAATCCTGTCACTTTGTCCAAACATTCTGCCAAGGAAGAATTTGCTGCCTTTGGCAAAGGCAAGTGGAATGCTGATCTGGCAACTTACGCTGCTCTGAACGCCCAAGATATCCATTCCGGCTACCTGAGCCGGCTGTATACCAGTCGTGACTATGAAGCCGGTCTGGTTAATATGATGAAAGATAAATATGAGGTAACTTCCATATGCTCTTTCCTGCTTGTATATTTCAATTCTTTTTGACACTCCTAGTCCCCGAGGGCCGGTTTCTAATCTTCTTTCAAACCGGGACTTTACTAATATAAATCTTAATGCTTTGAAATTCGCTGTTGTAGTCCCCAAGGGCCGGTTCAACTTAGCGTAGTTAAACCGGGACTTTAAGTAATTGAGATCGCCGCATCAGAATATATATACGAGCAAATAGCCATTAGCCCCCAAGTGCCAAGTTGAATACTTGTATTGATCTTGGGACTTTGTAAGCAATTGAAAGATGAAGATCGAATATGCATTAGCCCCCAAGTGCCAAGTGCATAACTTGTTATGTGGTTGGTACTTCAATCCTTGTACCGTTTTGCTGAATCGTATAACTGTCTGCATGCAGGCTGAGCTGAAGACGAAAGAAAGCCAAGTCACCGATCTCCAAGAAAATGTGAAATCCCAACAAGCTAAAACCTCCAAAGCAAAAGAGGAATTAACCAGCGCTTTAAGCGCCATGGAACAGCTTAAGGAGGGTTTCAAGAAAGAGCGGGTGGATTGGGCCACTGAAAAATCCGCTTTAATCAAACGAGCAGAGGATGCCGAGGCTGCCCTAAAACCGGTGGCGGATGAACTGACCAGCATAAAGCGGCACGTGCATGCCATGACCACTACTATCTTTGGTAAGCCAGTTTGACTTCTGAATTGATTCTGCCTTCTTACAGAGCTGCCGGTTTGTTAACCCTTGATGATATTTCAGGGACACGCATTGGTCACTTGGGGTCAGATGTGCGGAAGAAATTGAAAGCCGCTTATACGTTGATCGAACAACTGTACACTGGTGCACAGCGTATCATCTGTACTGCATCCCACAACAAACCGGCGCCCACTTTGATTCAAGACACTCTGATGAAACTGTCGGTGCTTCCTGCCCGGGTTGAAGAACTGAAGAAATCTGCTGCTCGAACCGGTGCGATCAATGCCTTAATCCAGGAAAAAGCTTGGGTGCCGGATTTTGATCCTATTGAAGCGGCTCAGGGCTATCCCAGCCTGAAGGAAGACGGGTCAGAGTTTGGTGAAGCAGATCTGCGAGCAATAAACCGGGAGGTGCGTCCGCTAGCTTGTCAATTGGCTGAAGAAGCAGACTTGTCTCACTATCAAGCCCATTATGACAATCAAAACAAGCGAGTAGCTGCACCAATTCATGAAGCGAAAAATCTTATCCCTCCAATCCGTAAGCATACTTATGCTCCCGATATTGAACTGTCGTTGCTGATCCATGATGAAGCTGTCTTTCGGGCATTAATGGGAATCGACTGGACAACTGTTGATTTCCAGCCGCTGGGTAGAGAAACTGGAGCTGAAGCGGCGCGGGATGACCCACAACCATCAGGCCAGGCTGGTGACCAAGCTTGAACCGGAAGCCGGTTTAAACTGCTTCTCCTTTGAAAAACAATGATCTTATTTTGGGCATCGTGTTGCCTTGTAATAGGCTAGCTGATACTCTTGATCTTAATATGCCTTCGTGCATAACCACTGCAATTTGTGCTTCCTTTGGGTGATGAACTGTCCAAAGTATTTTCTGCAACATCAAAAATCTTAAAGTGCCACCGCGGTTGTACCGTCAGGCGGAGTATGATGTCTGCATATGTAAAATCAAAATATGTGAAATTTAAGCATATGAGCAAATCTTTGAGATACATAATACCTGCCATCGTTGGACATGAAGTTGGTTTAGCCAATCTTAAAGCGGAGGTTTATAAACCCGCACTGTTTGGAGGAGATAACAACTCCTGTATATATATAATGCCGGTTTACCATGTAAACTGTGCCGGGTTGTAAAACACCATGTTACTCCGTTATAGGATGTTAACAAAAAATCAAACCGAGCAAATAGTCGCCGGATTAAAAATGGACCGTGTTCCGTCAATTGACAGTGTGAACCGGTTGAAAACTTTGTCGATTTAAAAAATGCAATAAAAAGAAAGAAATATCTTTCAAAGAAAAGTTTGAAGCAAAGGCAATGACAAAACCGTTTGCAAAAAAGGCTTATTTGAGCTAATCAGATGGCGTTACCATGGCCGAACACGACCAAGCTCCCGATAGGTGTAACTATGGTTCTAGTTAGCCAAGGTCCCCAAATGAAACCGTGGCATTTATGCCGACCAAGTGGCATGGCAATGGTTCGGGTTCGACCAAGCCCCCAAGTGATTCTGTGGCCTTAGGCCGATCAAGAGGCATGACTGGTTCAGACGTGACCAAGTCCCCAAGTGATCTGGTGGCTCTCGCCTATCAAGAGGTATTGTATTGGTTCGGACCCGACCAAACCCCCAAGTGATATAACATGATGCTTTTTTTAAAAAGCCAACTCAAGGGGTAAACCGGAGGCCGCTTTAGAACAACTCCGTGTAACCACACATGATGTAAAAGAACGGATACCCCGCTTTAGCTGAGGTTCCGGTTTATTATATTTAATCATAATATATACATCGTCGTAATGTAAGGCCGAAGTAGAGCCAATGGCTCAGGTATAGTAAGGCCGAAGATGAGCTATGTTCCACGGCCTGTTGGTCTCCTCCTCTGATGTACGTGAGTCCTTATGCTCTCGAATATCGATCAAATAGTATGACCCGTTGTGCAGATTCTTGCTGACCACGAAAGGCCCCTCCCAAGGTGGGGATAGCTTATGCATATCAGTCTGATCTTGGATGAGCCGAAGCACCAAATCTCCTTCCTGAAAGGTTCTGGTTCTGACTCGGCGACTGTGATAGCGACGAAGATCCTATTGGTAAATCGCCGATTGGGCGGCTGCTATGTCACGCTCTTCATCCAACCGGTCCAAAGCATCTTGCCGTGCTGTCTCATTGTCCGCTGCAACATAAGCCGTCACACGAGGTGAATCATGACGGATATCACTGGGGAGAACCGCCTCCACTCCATAAACCATGAAGAACGGTGTGTATCCTGTTGATCTGTTGGGTGTTGTATTGATGCTCCATAACACAGATGGTAATTCTTCTACCCAACAACCCGACGTTCTCTGCAAAGGAACCATGAGCCGGGGCTTGATGCCTCTCAAGATCTCTTGATTAGCCCTTTCTGCTTGACCGTTGGACTGTGGGTGTGCCATTGATGAAACGTCGAGCCGGATATGCTCCCGTTTGCAGAACTCTTTCATGGCACCTTTGGACAAATTGGTACCATTATCTGTGATGATACTGTGTGGAAAGCCAAACCGGAAAATCACTTTTTTGATGAACTGAACCGCCGTGGCCGCATCGCACTTGCTAACAGGTTCTGCCTCCACCCACTTTGTAAACTTGTCAACCGCCACCAGGAGGTGGGTCTTCTTATCTTTGGACCTTTTGAAAGGCCCAACCATATCCAGCCCCCAAGTCGCAAACGGCCAAGTAATTGGAATCATTCTCAATTCTTGAGCCGGTACATGAGCACGTCTTGAAAACTTTTGGCAACCATCACATCGTCTGACCAGATCCTCCGCATCAGCATGAGCAGTTAACCAATAGAAGCCATGGCGAAACGCTTTAGCCACCAGAGATTTTGAACCGGCGTGGTGACCACAATCTCCTTTGTGGATCTCACGCAAAATTTCACGGCCTTCTTCAGGAGACACACAACGTTGAAACGCCCCTGACACACTGCAATGATGCAACTCGCCGTTAATAATAGTCATGGACTTCGAGCGCCGGATTATCTGTCGGGCCAGAGTCTCATCCTCTGGTAACTCGCCCCGGTTCTTGTACGCCAGGTAAGGAAGCGTCCAATCCGGAATAACATGAAGAGCTGCCACCAATTGAGCCTCCGGATCAGGAATAGCCAAATCCGCTTCACCAGGGATCTTGACCGACGGGTTGTGCAGCACATCCAGAAAAACATTGGGCGGGACCGGTTTGCGCTGAGAGCCCAGCCGGCTTAAAGCGTCCGCTGCTTCATTTTTCCGTCGGTCCACGTGGTCCACCTGATAGCCTTTAAAATGACCTGCAACAATATCCACCTCACGATGATATGCTGCCATGAGTGGGTCCTTGGAGTCCCAAGTGCCAGACACTTGCTGAGCCACGAGGTCCGAGTCACCGAAACAGTTAACTCGACTTAGATTCATCTCCTTAGCCATCCAGAGACCATGGAGCAAGGCTTCATACTCAGCTGCATTGTTAGTACAAGGGAACATTAAGCGGAGAATGTAACAAAACTTATCACCTCGTGGGGAAGTTAATACGGCTCCAGCCCCCGAGCCTTCCAATTGCCTGGATCCGTCAAAATGGATGGTCCAATATGTGTGATCCGGCTTTTCTTCAGGTGCTTGCATTTCCGTCCAATCATTGATGAAATCAACAAGTGCTTGAGACTTAACCGCCGTCCGAGGCACATACTTCAAACCGTGCGGCCCAAGCTCAATAGCCCACTTGGCAATCCGGCCAGTTGCTTCCCGGTTCTGGATGATATCCCCCAAAGGAGCAGAACTGACCACCGTAATTGGGTGCCCTTGGAAGTATTGTTTAAGCTTCCGGCTTGCCATAAAAACTCCATACACCAGCTTCTGCCAATGCGGATACCTTTGCTTGGACTCAATAAGCACCTCGCTGATATAATAGACTGGACGTTGAACCGGATGCTCCTTACCTGCCTCCTTTCGCTCCACCATAATAGCCACGCTGACCGCCCGAGCATTAGCAGCAACATATAGCAGTAACGGCTCTTTGTCAATGGGAGCGGAGAGCACAGGCGGATTGGCCAATTGCCGCTTTAAGTCCTCAAATGCTTCATCAGCAGCAGAACTCCAGACAAACTGATCCGTCTTCTTCAACATCTGATACAAAGGGATTGCCTTCTCACCAAGAGGACTGATAAACCGGCTTAACGCGGCAATCCGGCCTGCCAGGCGTTGAACATCATTGATACACTTCGGTTTAGCCAGGGAGGTGATGGCTGTGATCTTCTCCAGATTAGCCTCAATTCCCCTATTGGACACCAGAAAACCCAATAACTTGCCCGCCGATACACCAAAGGTGCACTTGTCCGGATTAAGCATCATCTTGTATGTCCTCAGGTTATCAAAGGTTTCCTTCAAATCATCAATCAGAGTCTCCTTCTCCCTGGATTTAACCACGATATCATCCACGTAAGCATGTACATTACGGCCAATCTGTTTGTGAAGACAATTTTGCACACACCGTTGATAAGTTGCCTGGGCACTCTTGAGCCCAAAGGGCATAGACACGTAGCAGAAGGCTCCAAAGGGAGTTATGAACGCCGTCTTCTCCTGGTCCTTAACTGCCATTTTGATCTGATGATAGCCAGAATATGCATCCAAAAAACTTAAACGCTCACAACCCGTCGTAGCATCAATAATTTGATCAATACGGGGGAGGGCAAAAGGATCTGCTGGACAAGCCTTATTAAGATCTGTGTAATCCACACACATGCGCCAGGTGCCGTTTTTTTAAGGACCAGCACCGAATTGGCAAGCCACTCAGGGTGAAAAACTTCAACAATAAAGCCAGCTGCTAAGAGCCTGGCTACCTCTTCTCCAATTGCCTTGCATCTTTCTTCGTTAAACCGGCGGAGGAACTGTTTCACCGGTTTGTATTTAGGATCCACATTAAGGGTGTGCTCAGCGAGTTGCCTCGGTACACCTGGCATGTCAGAGGGCTTCCATACAAAAATGTCCCGATTCTCACGGATGAACTCAATGAGCGCGCTTTCCTATTTCGGATCCAAGTTGGCACTGATGCTGAACTGCTTGGACGAATCACCAGGTACAAAGTCAACAAGCTTAGTTTCTGCTGCCGATTTGAACTTCAGGGCCGGATCATGCTCCGTAGTTGGCTTCTTTAATGGAGTCATGTCCGCCGGATCAACATTGTCCTTATAATACTTCAGCTCCTCGGTGGCACAAACCGACTCTGCATAGGCCGCATCTCCTTCCTCGCACTCCAAAGCGATTTTGCGGCTTCCGTGAACCGTTATTGTCCCCTTGTGACCCGGCATCTTGAGCTGCAAATACACATAACAAGGCCGTGCCATAAACTTGGCGTAGGCTGGTCGCCCAAATAGGGCGTGATATGGACTTTGGATTTTCACCACTTCAAACGTCAATGTCTCCGACTTGGAATCATGATCATCCCCAAAGGCCACTTCCAGAGCTATCTTACCAACAGGATATGCTAATTTGCCAGGTACTACACCGTGGAACACCGTATTAGACGGTTTGAGATTTTTATCTGTTAGTCCCATACGACGGAAGGTCTCATAGTACAAGATATTAATGCTACTCCCTCCATCCATGAGCACTTTGGTGAACTTGTAACCTCCCACCTGAGGCGCCACCACCAGAGCCAACTGACCTGGATTATCAACCTGGGGAGGGTGATCCTCTCTGCTCCATATGATTGGCTGTTCAGACCAGCGTAGATAACGGGGCACGGCTGGTTCAACAGAGTTGACTGCCCGCCTCTGAACCTTCCGGTCTCGCTTGTCCAAGCTAGTGGTGAAGACATGGTATTGCCCACTACTCAACTGCTTTGGATTGCTCTGGTAACCTGACTGTTGCTGCTGTTGGTTGTAACCATCCTGGTTGTTCTGACTATTTTGATTATTATGTCCGCCCGGATTACCGTTAAATCCTGAACCAGAATTTCCTCCACCGTAACCCGGCCCGGACCCTGAGCCACCGCCGGAGCCGTGATCATACCGGAAAGCATTAGAATTCTTGAACTCCTGCATAATGAAGCAATCCTTCCAAAGGTGGTTTGCTGGCGCCTCCTTCGTCCCATGTCTTGGACAGGGCTGGCTCAGTAGATAGTTTAGGCGGTTCGGGTTAGGATTGGGTGCCCCGTTGTGATTTTTCGGTTTACCCTTGCGTCGCTGGCCATTGTCCTGCGTGTTGGTATTAGCCACAAAGTCCATGTTACCATCCGCTTTACGCTTGCCTCCACCACCATTGCCTGCCCAGTGATGCTGCTGACCTTTGGAGTTGCTGTTCCTCTTTCCCTTCCCTGCCTTGTCATCATCAGATTCGGGATCCTTGGTACTATCAGAATCAGCATACTTTACCAAAGCAGCCATTAGGGTCCCCATGTCAGTGCAATGACGCTTCATCCGTCCCAACTTCAGCTTTAGGGGCCCAAACCGGCAGTTGCCTTCTAGGGTTAATACTGCGGTGTCAGCGTTGATGCGGTCTGATGAGTGCAACACTTGTGAAACCCGGCGCACCCAATGAGTCATTGATTCTCCTTCCTCCTGGACGCAGGCAGCTAAGTCCACTATCGACATAGGCTGTTTACATGTATCCTTGAAATTGCTGATAAACCGGGCTCGTAATTGGGCCCATGAACTGATAGAATTAGCCGACAAGCTTTTTAACCAAGTACGGGCCGTTCCTTCAAGCATCATGGTGAAGTATTTCGCACACGCCGCGTCATCCACATCCAGCATCTCCATGGCCATCTCATAGCTCTCCACCCATGTCTCTGGAGGTTGATCCGCCGTGTAATTTGGTACTTTGCGCGGGCCTTTGAAATCCTTGGGCAGGCGCACATTGCGTAAAGCGGGGACAAGGCAAGGCACCCCCAAAGAACTAGAAGTAACACTAGGTTCGATCGAGATAGTTGGACGAACCGGCGTGAGCTGCCGAGCCTGATGTTGTGCGGCTAACTCGGCCTCCCTGCGCGCTGGGGCCCGGTCCACCACTTCCTGAGCGTTATCAACACCACCCGCTGGGTTGTTGCCACAGGGTGCTCCACGTCGTTCATTACTCGACACTGCCGGTTCATCCATATGTCTGCTATAGCTCCGGCTTGGACGGGGGGTCGAGTGGATCCGGTCGCGGCTGTACGAGTATGCTTCCTGTTGGACCAAAGCTGTCCTCAGAAGCTCCTTGACCCGTCGCGTTTCTACTGCCTGTGGCGAGTCACCTTCAATTGGAATGGCCTCCAGCCGTGCAGCAGCGGCGATGAGATTGTCCATTGGGTTGGAGTAGTGACCCGGAGGTGTTAAAACAGCCTGAGGAATCACGGTGTTTTGACGAGGCGGGTCCATCTGACGAGGCTGAACCGGTGCAGCGGTCCCAGGAGCTTCCGCCCGGTTTCCCTCCAGCGGATTGCTGGTTCCTGCTCCTGGGGTGTTGAAAAGGTCTCTGGCCTCGAAAACCAGAAGCAAACGGGATTGGTACTTCCTCCTCATGACTTCCTGCGACGCGCTCTGGTCCAACATGAGCCTGTAGGCTTGTGCGTCTAAAGCGGCCCGCTCTGTGGCCATCCTGGTGTCCTCAGCTGCCAGATCCGCCTTGGCCTGGGTGATCTGTTCCTTTATCTTTGCAATCTCCGCGTTGTGGACGTCCTGATCCGCCGGATTAGCTTCCGCCATAAGCACAGCCAATGCATCAAATAGCTCTGATAGAACTTGAGCCGGCGGGCGCACATGGCCTCCTGCCCCAGCAGCCGTCGCCGCTGCTGAACCGGAGGTTGTTGCCGCAGCGGTCGAAGAATGAAGCGCTGCTTGTGTGCCGGCCATGAATATTCCAACCCGGTTGGGCAGATCAGAGGGGTCCGGAATACTGTCGCCATCGGAACAGCCCCCAATCCGGCCGTCTTGTAGCTGATAAAGAGATTCGGTTTCTCCGGTCGATGACTCGTCATCGGAACAAACGACGGTCTCGCCGCGAGATCCCGATCCATCCTCATAACTTCCTCCATGGATGACTCCCACGAAGGCACGCTTCACGGCTGGTTTAGCCCGGGCGGATCGCGCACGCTGAGCCGTCTCGACGAGGTCGGTGCAGATGTCCGGCTCAGGGCCCGGTTCACCGATCTTGCCAATGAAAACGTGAATGCCACCAAAGCCGGTATCCGTACTCAACTGAGCCGGTCTCAGGGCCCCAGCCTGCGTCGTTGATGTAGAGCTTGCCGCGACGACTCTTAGTCATCCGGCCTACAGCGTAGCCCTCGAGTACGTCAAAGCGGCCCTCCAAGAACCTGAAACCATCGTGCGATCGCCCCATGGTGGGCGCCAACTGTCGTGGTTTTGTCACGACAGATGTCCTAGAGAAAGGACTTAGTCGTGGAGCCATCGCAACGGGTTAGCTTGAAGGGGTTAAAGCAGACACAGGGACGCAAGAGAGTTTATACTAGTTCGGCCCCTTCGATGAAGGTAAAAGCCTACGTCTAGTTGTGATGGAATTGATGGGGTTTCGATGACTAGGGAGCAAACAAGCTTCGCCTAAGTCTCGAGTTGTTGTCTGTTGTCCTTGAACCGCCGCCGGGTCGTCCCCTTATATACACGGGTGACGCCCGTCGGTTCACAGAGTCCCCATACCGGCTCATCGATGTGTCCAGTTCGGTCTCTACTTATTCCTAACTTACAATACAAGTTAACTACCAACGCCGGTTTACGGCTACAGGCCTTGAACCGACCATGGGCCTTGAGCCCTCATCTGCCTTCTTGGGCTTTAACATACTTAACTACTGACGAAGTTAACCCGGCCCAGATAGGCCGGTTTATGCCCATGGACATGACCTGCCCCGTGATACTCTGGCCCTGATGGATCAGGATAGAGCATATCGGGAGGCTGAGCTGGCGGCTCAGTACGCGGCTCATCAACCATCTCCGGTTTATCCAACAACTTCGGTGGAAGCAGGCATGACCTCTAGAAGCACGGGTGTACCATGTTTAGTGCCGGCTCTGCGTAATGAGCGCCTGCCCAAGGATTTCAAAGGACCTCATAAGGTGCCTAACTACACAGCCGACTTACCCCCTGAGGTGTGGATTGAGAGTTACGAGATGGCCATGGAGCTGTTGGAGGTCAACGATACCGCATGTGCTAAGTACTTCACCATGATGCTGGATGGGACGACCCGTACTTGGTTAAAGGGACTGCCTGCCAATTCAATTGGATCGTGGGCTGAGTTGAAGGCCCGGTTCATCCAGAATTTTGAAGATACATGCAAACATCCCATGTCGATTGTGGATTTGGATGCCTGCGCCCACGAAGAGGGCGAGTCAACGACCCATTGGGTGCACCGGGTCAAAGCCATCCTGCACTCATCGGATAACATCAATGTTGGCTCAGCAGTCCTGATGTTGGAGAAAAATTGCCGTTTTTTGCCTCTTAAACAGAAGCTAGGGCGACTCAAGCGCCACTGCAATGACATGGGGGAGCTAATGGCAACTCTGATTAAATATGCCGACTCTAATAGTACCAAGGACCCTGAGTCTAATGATGAAAAGACGGGAAAGGGAAAGAAGAGTGGTAACACCAAGGGCCAGCATCATAACCGACGAGTCAGGGGGGCAATGGTAAGCGCAAGGCCGATAACAGTTCAGATTTTTGGCCAATACCAACGCGCAAAATAATGGTCAGCGTCATAAGGGAAAGCCACCTCCTCGGGCAGGAGGGTTGATGTCTACTACACAACCTTCTTCTTGTAGACGTTGTTGGGCCTCCAAGTGCAGAGGCTTGTAGGACAATAGCAAATTTCCCTCAAGTGGATGACCTAAGGTTTATCAATCCGTAGGAGGCGTAGGATGAAGATGGTCTCTCTCAAGCAACCCTGCAACCAAATAACAAAGAGTATCTTGTGTCCCCAACACACCCAATCAGTGGTAAATTGCATAGGTGCACTAGTTTGGCGAAGAGATGGTGATACAAGTGGTATATGGATAGTAGATATGGGTATTTGTAATCTGAAATTATAAAACAGCAAGGTAACTAATGATAAAAGTGAGCATAAACGGTATTGCAATGCATTGAAACAAGGCCTAGGGTTCATACTTTCGCTAGTGCAAGTTCCCTCAACAATAATAGCATAATTGGATCACATAACTATCCCTCAACATGCAACAAAGAGTCACTCCAAAGTCACTAATAGCGGAGAACAAAACAAAGAGATTATGGTAGGGTACGAAACCACCTCAAAGTTATTCTTTCCAATCAATCCGTTGGGCTATTCCTATAAGTGTCACAAACAGCCCTAGAGTTCGTACTAGAATAACACCTAAAGACACAAATCAACCAAAACCCTAATGTCACCTAGATACTCCAATGTCACCTCAAGTATCCGTGGGTATGATTATACGATATGCATCACACAATCTCAGATTCATCTATTCAACCAACACATAGAACCTCAAAGAGTGCCCCAAAGTTTCTATTGGAGAATCGCGACGAAAACGTGTGCCAACCCCTATGCATAGGTTCATGGGCGGAACCCGCAAGTTGATCAGCAAAACATACATCAAGTGAATCACGTGATATCCCATTGTCACCACAGATATGCATGGCAAGACATACATCAAGTGTTCTCAAATCTTTAAAGACTCAATCCAATAAGATAACTTCAAAGGGGAAACTCAATCCATTACAAGAGAGTAGAGGGGGAGGAGAAACATAAGATCCAACTATAATAGCAAAGCTCGCGATACATCAAGATCGTATCACCTCAAGAACACGAGAGAGAGAGATCAAACACATAGCTACTGGTACATACCCTCAGCCCCGAGGGAGAACTACTCCCTCCTCGTCATGGAGAGCACCGGGATGATGAAGATGGCCACCGGAGAGGGATTCCCCCCTCCGGCAGGGTGCCGGAACGGGTCTAGATTGGCTTTCGGTGGCTACAGAGGCTTCTGGCGGCGAAACTCCCGATCTATTGTGCTCCCCGATCGTTTTAGGGTATATGGAGATATATAGGAGGAAGAAGTACGTCAGGGGGGGCCAAGAGGGCCCCACGAGGGTGGAGGGCGCACCCAGGGGGTGGGCGCGCCCCCTGCCTCGTGGCCTCCTCGTAGATCCCCTGACATGCACTCCAAGTCTTCTGGGCTTCTTCTGATTCAAAAATAAGTTCCGTGAAGTTTCAGGTCAATTGGACTCCGTTTGGTTTTCCTTTTCTGCGATATTCTAAAACAAGGTAAAAACAGAAACTGGCACTGGGCTATGGGTTAATAGGTTAGTCCCAAAAATGATATAAAAGTGTATAATAAAGCCCATAAACATACAAAACAGTAGATAGTATAGCATGGAGCAATCAAAAATTATAGATACGTTGGAGACGTATCAAGGGTCTGGTATAAATCTTGAGCAGATGATGAATGAACCATGCCCAAAGCATGGTACGAAGGAAAGGCCGTCCAGTCACCTTTGGAAGGACTGCCAAATTATGAGGGAGCTCAAAAACTCAAGCTTTTTCCAGAACAACCATGGGCCAGGCGGCGGCTCAGGTTTCGGTTCTCATGGTCCAGGTTACGGTGGAGGCGGTTCTAATTCCGGTTTTCAGAGTCACCCAAGAAATCAAGGCAATCAGGGGGGGTTACTATCAACAGTCCGGTCAGGGGAATCAATAGCAGCAATCTGGTTATTAGAGTAACCCGAAGCAGTTGAATAGTGGGCAGTACCACGTCTTCACCACAAGTTTATGTAAGAGGGATCAGAAGCTTCGTAAAATGGCAGTCAATGCTGTTGAACCAGCAGTTCCTTGTTATTTACGATGGTCTGAGCAGCCCATTGTTTGGAGCCGTGAGGATGACTCGCCCCGGGTTGATAATCCGGGTCATTTAGCGCTTGTGGTGGCGCCTCAGGTGGGAGGATACAAGTTCACTAAGGTGCTCATGGATGGAGGCAACAATATTAATATCCTCTACTATGATACTTTCCATCGTATGGGGTTGACTGACAAAAACCTTAAACCATCAAACACTGTTTTTCACGGTCTGGTACCTGGTAAGTCGGCATATCCGGTTGGTAAGATAGCCCTGGAGGTTGCTTTTGGAGATGATTATGATTCTAGATCTGAGACGTTGACCTTTGAAGTAGTCAAGATTCAGAGTCCATATCATGATATATTTGGACGGCCGTCTTATGACAAGTTCATGGCACAACCTTGTTATGTTTATCTGCAGCTCAAAATGCCGAGTCACAAGGGGACTATCACAGTGCATGGAAGCTGGAAGATAGCTTTGGAGTGTGAAGAAGGCGATGCGGCTTATGCTGAGTCTGTCTGCGCAACAAAGGAATTGAAGTTTTACAAAGATAATGTTGACCCGGCAGATATGACATCTTTGAAGAAGCCAACCACGAAGCATGATCAGGTCTTGAAGTTTAAGTCGGCGGATGACACCAAGCTAGTTGATTTCGTTCCTGGCGATTCATCCAAGCAGTTCAGCATCAGTGGTAATCTGGATCCAAAATAGGAAGGCGCGCTCATCAAGTTCATCCGTGAGAATTGGGACATATTTGCATGGAAACCTTCTGACATGCCGGGTGTACCGAGGGAACTCGCTGAGCACACTCTTAATGTTGATCCGAAGTTTAAACCGGTCAAGAAGTTTCTTTGTCGTTGTAATGAAGAGAGGCGTAAAGCCATTGGTGAGGAAGTGGCCCGGCTCTTGGCGGCTGGGTTCATCGTTGAAGTTTTTCATCCGGAGTGGTTGGCTAACCCGGTGCTAGTGCTTAAGAAGAACGACACTTTGTTGGAAATATGCCCTAGAGGCAATAATAAATTGGTTATTATTATATTTCCTTGTTCATGATAATCGTTTATTATCCATGCTAGAATTGTATTGATAGGAAACTCAGATACATGTGTGGATACATAGACAACACCATGTCCCTAGTAAGCCTCTAGTTGACTAGCTCGTTGATCAATAGATGGTTACGGTTTCCTGACCATGGACATTGGATGTCATTGATAACGAGATCACATCATTAGGAGAATGATGTGATGGACAAGACCCAATCCTAAGCCTAGCACAAAGATCGTGTGGTTCGTATGCTAAAGCTTTTCTAATGTCAAGTATCATTTCCTTAGACCATGAGATTGTGCAACTCCCGGATACCATAGGAGTGCTTTGGGTGTACCAAACGTCACAACGTAACTGGGTGACTATAAAGGTGCACTACGGGTATCTCCGAAAGTGTCTGTTGGGTTGGCACGAATCGAGACTGGGATTTGTCGCTCCGTGTAAACGGAGAGGTATCTCTGGGCCCACTCGGTAGGACATCATCATAATGTGCACAATGTGATCAAGGAGTTGATCACGGGATGATGTGTTATGGAACGAGTAAAAGAGACTTGCCGGTAACGAGATTGAACAAGGTATCGGGATACCGACGATCGAATCTCGGGCAAGTATCGTACCGCTAGACAAAGGGAATTGCATACGGGATTGATTAAGTCCTTGACATCGTGGTTCATCCGATGAGATCATCGTGGAACATGTGGGAGCCAACATGGGTATCCAGATCCCGCTGTTGGTTATTGACCGGAGAACGTCTCGGTCATGTCTGCATGTCTCACGAACCCGTAGGGTCTACACACTTAAGGTTCGATGACGCTAGGGTTATAAAGGAAGTTTGTATGTGGTTACCGAATGTTGTTCGGAGTCCCGGATGAGATCCCGGACGTCACGAGGAGTTCCGGAATGGTCCGGAGGTAAAGATTTATATATGGGAAGTCCTGTTTTGGTCACCGGAAAGGTTTCGGGGTTTATCGGTAATGTACCGGGACCGCCGGGAGGGTCCCGGGGGTCCACCAAGTGGGGCCACCAACCCCGGAGGCTTGTGTGGGCTAAGTGTGGGAGGGGACCAGCCCCAGGTGGGCTGGTGCGCCCCCCCACAAGGGCCCAAGGCGCCTAAGAGGTGGAAAGGGGGCAAACCCTAAAGGGGTATGGGCCTTAGGGCCCATCCTGGTGCGCCTCCCTCTCCCCTCCCCTCTTGGCCGCCTCCCCTTTCCCATCTAGGGCTGCCGCCCCCCCTAGGGGTGGGAACCCTAGAGGGGGCGCACCCTCCTCCCTCTCCCCTATATATAGTGAGGCCTAGGGGCTGCCCATAACACGCGATCTGATCTCTGCCTGTTGGTGCAACCCTCCCTCTCTTTCTCCTCATATCTCGTGGTGCTTGGCGAAGCCCTGCAGGATTGCCACGCTCCTCCATCACCACCACGCCGTTGTGCTGCTGCTGGATGGAGTCTTCCTCAACCTCTCCCTCTCTCCTTGCTGGATCAAGGCATGGGAGACGTCACCGGGCTGTACGTGTGTTGAACGCGGAGGTGCCGTCCGTTCGGCACTAGGATCTCCGGTGATTTGGATCACGATGAGTACGACTCCATCAACCCCGTTCTCTTGAACGCTTCCGCTTAGCGATCTACAAGGGTATGTAGATGCACTCTCCCTCCCCTCGTTGCTGGTTTCTCCATAGATAGATCTTGGTGACACGTAGGAAAATTTTGAATTGTTGCTATGTTCCCCAACAGTGGCATCATGAGCTAGGTCTATGCGTAGTTTCTATGCACGAGTAGAACACAAAGTAGTTGTGGGCGTTGATTTTGTTCAATATGCTTGCCGTTACTAGTCTTATCTTGATTCGGCGGCATCGTGGGATGAAGCGGCCCGGACCAACCTTACACGTACGCTTACGTGAGACCGGTTCCACCGACTAACATGCACTAGTTGCATAAGGTGGCTGGCGAGTGTCTGTCTCTCCCACTTTAGTCGGATCAGATTCGATGAAAAGGGTCCTTATGAAGGGTAAATAGCAATTGGCATATCACGTTGTGGTTTTTGCGCAGGTAAGAAACGTTCTTGCTAGAAACCCATAGCAGCCACGTAAAACATGCAAACAACAATTAGAGGACGTCTAACTTGTTTTTGCAGGGTATGCTATGTGATGTGATATGGCCTAAAGGATGTGATGAATGATATATGTGATGTATGAGATTGATCATGTTCTTGTAGTAGGAATCACGACTTGCATGTCGATGAGTATGACAACCGGCAGGAGCCATAGGAGTTGTCTTAATTTATTTATGACCTGCGTGTCAACATAAACGTCATGTAATTACTTTACTTTATTGCTAACTGTTAGCTGTAGTAGTAGAAGTAATAGATGACGTGACAACTTCATGGAGACACGATGATGGAGATCATGATGATGGAGATCATGGTGTCATGCCGGTGACAAGATGATCATGGAGCCCCAAGATGGAGATCAAAGGAGCTATATGATATTGGCCATATCATGTCACTATTATTTGATTGCATGTGATGTTTATCATGTTTATACATGTTGTTTACTTAGAACGACGGTAGTAAATAAGATGATCCCTCACTAAAATTTCAAGAAGGTGTTCCCCTAACTGTGCACCGTTGCGACAGTTCGTTGTTTCGAAGCACCACGTGATGATCGGGTGTTAGACTCTAACGTTCACATACAACGGGTGTAAGACAGATTTACACACGCGAAACACTTAGGTTGACTTGACGAGCCTAGCATGTGTATAGACATGGCCTCGGAACACAGAAGACCGAAAGGTCGAGCATGAGTCGTATAGAAGATACGATCAACATGAAGATGTTCACCGATGATGACTAGTCCGTCTCACGTGATGATCGGACACGGCCTAGTTGACTCGGATCATGTAATCACTTAGATGACTAGAGGGATGTCTATCTGAGTGGGAGTTCATAAGATGAACTTAATTATCCTGAACATAGTCAAAAGGTCTTCGCAAATTATGTCGTAGCTCGCGCTTCAGTTCTACTGTTTAGTTATGTTCCTAGAGAAAATTTAGTTGAAAGTTGATAGTAGCAATTATGCGGACTAGGTCCGTAAACTGAGGATTGTCCTCATTGCTTCATAGAAGGCTTATGTCCTTAATGCACCGCTCAGTGTGCTGAACCTCGAACGTTGTCTGTGGATGTTGCGAACATCTGACATACACATTTTGATAACTACGTGATAGTTCAGTTAAACGGTTTAGAGTTGAGGCACCGAAGACGGTTTTGAAACGTCGCGAAACATATGACATGTTTCGAGGGCTGAAATTGGGATTTCAGGCTCGTGCCCACGTCAAGAGGTATAAGACCTCCCACGATTTTTTTAGCCTGCAAACTAAGGGAGAAAAGCTCAATTGTTGAGCTTGTGCTCAGATTGTCTAAGTACAACAATCATTTGAATCGAGTGGGAGTTGATCTTCCAGATGAAATAGTGATGGTTCTCTGAAGTCATTACCACCAAGCTGCTAGAGCTTCGTGATGAACTATAATATATCAGGGACATATATGATGATCCTTGAGATATTCGCGATGTTTGACACCACAAAAGTAGAAATCAAGGAGCATCAATTGTTGATGGTTGGTGAAACCACTAGTTTCAAGAAGGGCAAGGGCACGAAGGGATACTTCATGAAACGGCAATTCAGCTGCTGCTCTAGTGAAGAAACCCAAGGTTGAACCCAAACCCGAGACTAAGTGCTTCTGTAATAAGGGGAACAGCCACTGGAGCAGAATTACCCTAGATACTTGGTAGATGAGAAGGCTGGCAAGGTCGATAGAAGTATATTGGATATACATTGTGTTGATGTGTACTTTACTAGTGCTCCTAGTAGCACCAGGGTATTAGATACCGGTTCAGTTGCTAAGTGTTAGTAACTCGAAATAAAAGCTACGGAATAAACGGAGACTAGCCAAAAGGTGAGATGACAATATGTGTTGGAAGTATTTCCATGGTTGATCAAATATCGTACGCTCCCTCTACCATCAAGATTGGTGTTTGCGTTGAGCATAGACATGATTGGATTATGTCTATCGCAATACGGTTATTCATTTAAGGAGAGAGTAATGGACTACTCTGTTTATTTGAATAATACCTTCAATGGTCTTACACCTAAAATGAATGAATCTCGATCGTAGTGATACACATGTTCATGCCAAAAGATAGTAATGATAGTACCACCTACTTGTGGCACTGCCACTTAAGTCATATCGGTATAAAACGCATGAAGAAGCTCCATGTTGATGGATCTTTGGACTCACTCATTTTTGAAAGAATTGAGACATGCGAACCATGTTTGTTGGTAGATATGCATGAAGAAACTCTATACAGATGGATCGTTTGGACTCACTTGATTTTTGAATCAATTGAGACATGCAAATCATACCACATGGGCAAGATGACTGAAAGCCTCGTTTTCAGTAAAATGGAACTAGAAAGCAACTTGTTGGAAGTAATGCATTTTGATGTGTGCAGTCCAATGAGTGCTGAGGCGTGTAGTGGATATCGTTATGTTCTTACTTCACAGATGATTTGAGTAGATGTTGAGTATATTTACTTGATGAATCACGAGTCTGAATTATTGAAAGGTTCAAGTAATTTCAGGGTGAAGTTGAAAGATCATCGTGACAAGAGGATAAAGTATCTATGATATGATCATAGAGATGAATATCTGAATTACGAGTTTGGCACATAATTAAGACATTGTGGAAATTGTTTCACAACTAATACAGCCTGGAACACCATAGTGTGATGGTGTGTTCGAACATCATAACTGCACCCTATTGGATATGATGCATACCATGATGTCTCTTATCGAATTACCACAATAGTTTATGGGTTAGGCATTAGAGACAACCACATTCACTTTAAATAGGGCACCACGTAATTCCCATGATATGACACCGTATGAACTATGGTTTAGAGAAACCTAAGCTGTCATTTCTTAAAAGTTTGGGGCTGCAACGCTTATGTGAAACAGTTCCAGGCTGATAAGCTCGAACCCAAAGCGGATAAATGCATCTTCATAGGACACCCAAAACAGTTGGGTATACCTCCTGTCTCAGATCCAAAAGCAATAAGGGATTGTTTCTGGAATCGGGACCTTTCTCGAGGAAAAGTTTCTCTTGAAAGAATTGAGTGGGAGGATGGTGGAGACTTGATGAGGTTATTGAACCGTCACTTCAACTAGTGTATAGCAGGGCACAAAGAGTTGTTCCTGTGGCACCTACACCAATTGAAGTGGAAGCTTATGATATTGATCATGAAACTTCAGATCAAGTCACTCCCAAACCTCGTAGGATGACAAGGATGCGTACTACTTCAGAGTGGTACGTAATCCTATCTTGGAAGTCATGTTGCTAGACAACAATGAACCTACGAGCTATGGAGAAGCGATGGTGGTCCCGGATTCCGATAAATGGCTCGAGGCCATAAAATCCGAGAGAGGATCCATGTATGGAAACAAAGTGTAGACTTTGGCAGAACAGCTCGATGGTCGTAAGGCTGTTGAGTGCAGATGGATTTTAAAAGGAAGACGGACAATGATGGTAAGTATCACCATTAAGAAAGCTCGACTTGTTGTTAAGATGTTTTCCGACAAGTTCAAGGAGTTGACTACGATGAGACTTTCTCACTCGTAGCGATGCTAAGAGTCTGTTGGAATTATATTAGCGATTACTGCATTATTTATGAAATCTTGCAGATAGGATGTCAAAACATTGTTTCCTCGACGTTTTTTTTTGAGGAAAGGTTGTATGTGATACAAACCGGAAGGTTTTGTCAATCCTGAAAGATGCTAATAAGTATGCAAAGCTCCAGCAATCCTTCTAGGGACTGTAAGCATCTCGGAGTTGGAATGTATGCTTTGATAAGATGATCAAAGTTTTGGGTGTATACAAAGTTTATGAGAAACTTGTATTTCCAAAGAAGTGAGTGGGAGCACTATAGCATTTCTGATGAATATATGTTGTTGACATGTTGTTAATCAGAAATGACGTAGAATTTCTGGAAAGCATATAGGGTTATTTGGAAAGTGTTTTTCAATGGAAAGCCTGGATTAAGCTACTTGAACATTGAGCATCAAGATCTATAAGGATAGATCAAAACGCTTAATGGTACTTTCAAATGAGCACATACCTTGACATGATCTTGAAGGTGTTCAAGATGGATCAGTCAAAGAAGGAGTTCTTGCCTGAGTTGTAAGGTATGAAGTTAAGACTTAAAGCTCGACCACGGCAGAAGAAAGAGGAAGGATGAAGGTCGTCCCCTATGCTTTTGTCATAGGCTCTCTACAGTATGCTATGTTGTGTACCGCACCTGAAATGTGCCTTGCCATGAGTCAGTCAAGGGGTACAAGAGTGATCTAAGAATGGATCACAGGACAGCGGTCAAAGTTATCCTTAGTAACTAGTGGACTAAGGAATTTTCTCGATTATGGAGGTGGTAAAAGAGTTCGTCGTAAAGGGTTACGCCGATGCAAACTTTGACACTAATCCAGATTATTCTGAGTAGTAAACTGGATTCGTATAGTAGAACAGTTATTTGGAATAGCTCCAAATAGAACGTGGTAGCTGCATCTAGGAGATGCCATAGAGATTTGCGAAGTACATACGGATCTGAATGTAGCAGACCTGTTGACTAAAACCTCTCTCACAAGCAACATGATCAAACCCAGAACTCATTTGAACTAGATTATTGACTCTAGTAAACTCTTTGGATGTTGGTTACATGGCGATGTGACCTGTGAGTGTTGATCACATGGCGATGTGAACTAGATTATTGACTCTAGTGCAAGTGGGAGACTGTTGGAAATATGCCCTAGAGGCAATAATAAATTGGTTATTATTATATTTCCTTGTTCATGATAATCGTTTATTATCCATGCTAGAATTGTATTGATAGGAAACTCAGATACATGTGTGGATACATAGACAACACCATGTCCCTAGTAAGCCTCTAGTTGACTAGCTCATTGATCAATAGATGGTTACGGTTTCCTGACCATGGACATTGGATGTCATTGATAACGGGATCACATCATTAGGAGAATGATGTGATGGACAAGACCCAATCCTAAGCCTAGCACAAAGATCGTGTGGTTCGTATGCTAAAGCTTTTCTAATGTCAAGTATCATTTCCTTAGACCATGAGATTGTGCAACTCCCAGATACCATAGGAGTGCTTTGGGTGTACCAAACGTCACAACGTAACTGGGTGACTATAAAGGTGCACTACGGGTATCTCCGAAAGTGTCTGTTGGGTTGGCACGAATCGAGACTGGGATTTGTCGCTCCGTGTAAACGGAGAGGTATCTCTGGGCCCACTCGGTAGGACATCATCATAATGTGCACAATGTGATCAAGGAGTTGATCACGGGATGATGTGTTACGGAACGAGTAAAAGAGACTTGCCGGTAACGAGATTGAACAAGGTATCGGGATACCGACGATCGAATCTCGGGCAAGTATCGTACCGCTAGACAAAGGGAATTGCATACGGGATTGATTAAGTCCTTGACATCGTGGTTCATCCGATGAGATCATCATGGAACATGTGGGAGCCAACATGGGTATCCAGATCCCGCTGTTGGTTATTGACCGGAGAACGTCTCGGTCATGTCTGCATGTCTCACGAACCCGTAGGGTCTACACACTTAAGGTTCGATGACGCTAGGGTTATAAAGGAAGTTTGTATGTGGTTACCGAATGTTGTTCGGAGTCCCGGATGAGATCCCGGACGTCACGAGGAGTTCCGGAATGGTCCGGAGGTAAAGATTTATATATGGGAAGTCCTGTTTTGGTCACCGGAAAGGTTTCGGGGTTTATCGGTAATGTACCGGGACCGCCGGGAGGGTCCCGGGGGTCCACCAAGTGGGGCCACCAACCCCGGAGGCTTGTGTGGGCTAAGTGTGGGAGGGGACCAGCCCCAGGTGGGCTGGTGCGCCCCCCCACAAGGGCCCAAGGCGCCTAAGAGGTGGAAAGGGGGCAAACCCTAAAGGGGTATGGGCCTTAGGGCCCATCCTGGTGCGCCTCCCTCTCCCCTCCCCTCTTGGCCGCCTCCCCTTTCCCATCTAGGGCTGCCGCCCCCCCTAGGGGTGGGAACCCTAGAGGGGGCGCACCCTCCTCCCTCTCCCCTATATATAGTGAGGCCTAGGGGCTGCCCATAACACGCGATCTGATCTCTGCCTGTTGGTGCAACCCTCCCTCTCTTTCTCCTCATATCTCGTGGTGCTTGGCGAAGCCCTGCAGGATTGCCACGCTCCTCCATCACCACCACGCCGTTGTGCTGCTGCTGGATGGAGTCTTCCTCAACCTCTCCCTCTCTCCTTGCTGGATCAAGGCATGGGAGACGTCACCGGGCTGTACGTGTGTTGAACGCGGAGGTGCCGTCCGTTCGGCACTAGGATCTCCGGTGATTTGGATCACGATGAGTACGACTCCATCAACCCCGTTCTCTTGAACGCTTCCGCTTAGCGATCTACAAGGGTATGTAGATGCACTCTCCCTCCCCTCGTTGCTGGTTTCTCCATAGATAGATCTTGGTGACACGTAGGAAAATTTTGAATTGTTGCTATGTTCCCCAACAGTGGCATCATGAGCTAGGTCTATGCGTAGTTTCTATGCACGAGTAGAACACAAAGTAGTTGTGGGCGTTGATTTTGTTCAATATGCTTGCCGTTACTAGTCTTATCTTGATTCGGCGGCATCGTGGGATGAAGCGGCCCGGACCAACCTTACACGTACGCTTACGTGAGACCGGTTCCACCGACTAACATGCACTAGTTGCATAAGGTGGCTGGCGAGTGTCTGTCTCTCCCACTTTAGTCGGATCAGATTCGATGAAAAGGGTCCTTATGAAGGGTAAATAGCAATTGGCATATCACGTTGTGGTTTTTGCGCAGGTAAGAAACGTTCTTGCTAGAAACCCATAGCAGCCACGTAAAACATGCAAACAACAATTAGAGGACGTCTAACTTGTTTTTGCAGGGTATGCTATGTGATGTGATATGGCCTAAAGGATGTGATGAATGATATATGTGATGTATGAGATTGATCATGTTCTTGTAGTAGGAATCACGACTTGCATGCCGATGAGTATGACAACCGGCAGGAGCCATAGGAGTTGTCTTAATTTATTTATGACCTGCGTGTCAACATAAACGTCATGTAATTACTTTACTTTATTGCTAACTGTTAGCTGTAGTAGTAGAAGTAATAGATGACGTGACAACTTCATGGAGACACGATGATTGATGATTTAAAGGAGATTTATGATAATCTTCGGGCATATAAGATGATGCTTAACCCGGCCAAGTGTGTTCTTGGTGTACCAGCTGATAAGCTTTTGGGTTTTCTGGTTTCCAACAGGGGCATTGAAGCTTACCCGGAGAAGATCAAGGCTATTACCTCCTTGACTAAACCGGCATGTGTCAATGACGTTCAACGTTTGATAGGTCGTATTGCGGCCTTAAGCCGGTTCATAAGCCGGTTGGGTGAGAAGGCTATCCCTCTGTACCAGATGATGAAGAAAACAAATCACTTTGTCCGGAGTGATGCTGCTAATCAAGCATTTGAGGACTTGAAGAAACAGTTGGCTGAGCCGCCCGTTCTGGCTGCTCCCATTGATAAAGAGCCTTTGTTGTTATATGTGGCTGCCAATAGCCGAGCTGTTAGTGTTGCCATTGTGGTGGAAAGGAAGGAAACATGCAAAGAATATCCGGTTCAACAACCAGTTTACTATATTAGTGAGGTCCTTATTGAGTCCAAATAGAGGTATCCACATTGGCAGAAGCTTGTGTATGGGGTTTTTATGGCTAGCCGGCAGCTTAAACAGTATTTTATGGGTCATCCTATCACTGTGGTTAGTTCTGCCCCCTTAGGGGATATCATTCAAAACAGAGAAGCCACAGGTCGAGTAGCCAAGTGGGCCATTAAGCTTGGACCTCATGGTTTAAAATATGTGCCCCGTACAGCCATCAAATCTCAAGCACTTGTGGATTTTATCAATGATTGGACAAAATTGTAGATGCGTGAGGAGAAGCCGGATAACACATATTGGACTATTCACTTTGATGGGTCCAGGCAGTTGGAAGGTTCGGGGGCTGGAGTTGTGTTAACTTCCCCACGAGGTGATAAATTTTCGTATGTTCCCCGGCTCATGTTCCCTTGTACTAACAATGCAGCTGAGTATGAGGCCTTGCTCCATGGTCTTCGGATGGCTAAGGAGATGAGCTTAAGCCGGGTGAGGTGTTTTGGCGACTCAGATCTGGTTGCTCGGCAAGTTTCTCGCACTTGGGATTCTAAGGATCCACTCATGGCGGCTTATCATCGGGAGGTTGATGCTATTGCGGGTCACTTCAAGGGTTATCTAGTTGAACATGTTGATCGCAAGAAAAATGAGGCGGCTGATGCTTTAAGCCGGTTAGGATCTCAGTGTAAACCGGTGCCACCTAACACTTTCCTGGATATTCTGCATAACCCTTCTGTCAAATTGCCTACAGAGGAAGATTTGGCTATTCCTGACCCGAAAGCACAATTGATGGCTGCTCTTCATGCGATTCCTGATTGGAGAGTTCCATATTTGGCTTATATGATCCGGGGCGAGTTACCTGAGGATGAAACTTTGGCCAGGCAGATAACCCGGCGGTCCAAGTCAATGACTATTGTTCATGGAGAGTTGCATCATCGCAGTGTCACATGGGCGTTTCAACGTTGTGTTTCTCCAGAGGAGGGCCGTGAGATTCTACGAGAGATTCATGAAGGGTATTGTGGTCATCATTGATACATCTCCGTCGTATCTACTTTTCCAAACACTTTTGCCCTTGTTTTGGACTCTAACTTGTATGATTTGAATGGAACTAACCCGGACTGACGCTGTTTTCAGCAGAATTACCATGGTGTTGTTTTATGTGCAGAAAACAAATATTCTCGAAATGACCTGAAACTCCACGGAACATCTTAAAAAACAATAAAAAATCCTCGCCAAAGATGAAGACCAGGGGCCCCACACCCTTCTCATGAGGGTGGGGGCGCGCCCCCCTACCTCGTGGGCCCCCTGTTGCGTCTCCGACTCCAACTCCACCTCCATATATTGAGTTTCAATGAGAAAAAAATCAGAGAGAAGAAATCATCACGTTTTACGATACGGAGCCGCCGCCAAGCCCTAAAACCTCTCGGGAGGGCTGATCCGGAGTCCGTTCGGGGCTCCGGAGAGGGGGATTCGTCGCCGTCGTCATCATCAACCATCCTCCATCGCCAATTTCATGATGCTCACCGCCGTGCGTGAGTAATTCCATCGTAGGCTTGTTGGACGGTGATGGGTTGGATGAGATTTATCATGTAATCGAGTTAGTTTTGATAGGGTTTGATCCCTAGTATCCATTATGTTCTGAGATTGATGTTGCTATGACTTTGCTATGCTTAATGCTTGTCACTAGGGCCCGAGTGCCATGATTTCAGATCTGAACCTATTATGTTTTCATGAATATATGTGAGTTCTTGATCCTATCTTGCAAGTCTATAGTCACCTACTATGTGTTATGATCCGGCAACCCCGAAGTGACAATAATCGGGACCACTCCCGGTGATGACCATAGTTTGAGGAGTTCATGTATTCACTATGTGCTAATGCTTTGTTCCGGTTCTCTATTAAAAGGAGGCCTTAATATCCCTTAGTTTCCAATAGGACCCCGCTGCCACGGGAGGGTAGGACAAAAGATGTCATGCAAGTTCTTTTCCATAAGCATGTATGACTATATACGGAATACATGCCTACATTACATTGATGAATTGGAGCTAGTTCTGTGTCACCCTATGTTATGACTGTTACATGATGAACCGCATCCGACATAATTATCCATCACTGATCCGGTGCCTACGAGTTTTCCATATACTGGTTTACGCTTATTTACTTTTCCGCTGCTACTGTTACAATCACTACAAAATACCAAAAACATTACTATTGCTGTCTTTACTTTTGTTGCCGCTACAACTACTATCATATTACTTTGCTACTAAACACTTTGCTACAGATACTAAGTTTCCAGGTGTGGTTGAATTGACAACTCAGCTGCTAATACTTGAGAATATTCTTTGGCTCCCCTTGTGTCGAATCAATAAATTTGGGTTGAATACTCTACCCTCGAAAGCTGTTGCGATCCCCTATACTTGTGGGTTATCAAGACTAATTTTTGGCGCCGTTGCCGGGGAGCATAGCTCTATTCTTTGAGTCACTTGGGATTTATATCTGCTGGACACTATGAAGAACTTGAGAGATCCAAAAACCAAGATCTATCCCTCAACTACGAGGGGAGGTAAGGAACTGCCATCTAGCTCTGCACTTGATTCACCTTATGTTATGAGTAAGTTTGTGACACCTACATCTGCTTCTGCTATTCTTTCTGATATGTTGCATGTTATTGATGATGCCACTTCTGCTATGCATGATACTTATGATGAAACTGCTTCTATGCCTGATACTACTGTGCCCCTTAGTGAATTTCTTGATGAACAAATTGCTAGGGCTAGAGAAAAAGAAATTATTGAATCTGAATACGATGATGATAGTGATGATGAAAATATGCCTGTTATTCCTGAGGGCTATCTCTTTGATACGGAATCTTCCGCCGCTATTTTTGCTTGTAAAGATAGATATGAGCTTAAGAGATTACTAATTAAATGGAACAAAGAATCACTTAGAGATAAAATGAGTCCTGACCCTGCTTTTGCTACTTCACCTATATGCGTTCCTAATAAGGATTATGAATTCTCTGTTGATCCTGATATAATTACTTTGGTTGAATCTGATCCGTTTTATGGCTATGAATCTGAAACTGTTGTGGCACATCTTACTAAGTTAAATGATATAGCTGCCCTGTTCACTAATGATGAGAGATCGCGTTACTTTTATATACTCAAAATATTTCCGTTCTCATTAAAGGGTGATGCTAAGATATGGTTTAATTCTCTTGATCCTGGTTGTGTGAGTAGTCCCCAGGATATGATTTATTACTTCTCTGCTAAATATTTCCCTGCTCATAAGAAACAAGTTTCTTTGAGGGAAATATACAACTTTGTGCAAATTAAAGAAGAGAGTCTCCCACAAGCTTGGGGGAGGCTTCTCAAGTTACTTAATGCTTTGCCTGATCATCCTCTTAAGAAACCTGAAATACTTGATATCTTTTATAATGGACTAACCGATGCTTTCAGAGATTACCTAGATAGTTGTGCTGGTTCTCTTTTCAGGGAAAGAACACCAGATGAAGCTGAAATTCTATTGAATAATATGTTGACAAATGAAAATAATTGGGCACCTCCTGAGCCAGCTCCTGAGCCAACTCCTGCTCCAATTACTGAGCCTATTCCGAAACCAACTTCGAAGAAGAGAGGTATTTTATTTCTCAGTCCCGAAGATATGCAAGAGGCAAAGAAATCTATGAAAGAAAAAGGTATTAAAGCTGAAGACGTTAAGAATTTACCTCCTATTGAAGAAATACATGGTCTTAATATACCGCCTGTTGAAGAAACTTATGATCTCAATTATTTATTCACTGAAGAACCTCCTGATCCCGATATCCCGACACAGGTAGTAAAGGTAAATTCTCTCTATAGATATGATAAAGCTGAAGTCCCTCCTACTAAAATTTCTAGTCAATGCTTGGATGAGTTTGATAACTTTATGTATAAGCAAGAGGACTTCAATGCTTATTTTGGTAGACAATTAAAAGAAAATGCTTATATGGTTAGACGCTTGGGTGATTATATGGCTGATATTAAAGGTGAAATTAAACTTGTTAGCAAACATGCTTCTATGGTTACCACTCAAGTATAACAAGTACTTAAAGCTCAAAAAGAAGTGCTTAATGAAATGAATAGTAAGAAAAATGATTATGCTGTTAGAGTGGCTACTAGAACTGGTAGAATGACTCAGGAACCTTTGTATCCTGAAGGCCACCCTAAGAGAATCGAGCAGGATTCTCAAAGAAATAATATTGATGTTCCTGGTTCTTATAAAAAGAAGAAGAAGAAAAATGATAGAACTGTGCAAACTTCTAGTGAACCTATTGCTGAACCACCTGATAATCCAAATGATATTTCTATGTCTGATGCTGAAACACAATCTGGTAATGAACATGAACCTAGTAAAAATATTAATGATGATGTTCATGATGATGCTCAACCTAGTAATGATAATGATGTAGAAATCGAACCTGCTGTTGATCTTGATAACCCACAATCAAAGAATCAACGTTATGATAAAAGAGACTTTGTTGCTAGGAAACATGGTAAAGAAAGGGAACCTTGGGTTCAGAAACCCATGCCTTTTCCTCCGAAACCATCCAAGAAAAAGGATGATGAGGATTTTGAGCGCTTTGTTGAAATGATTAGGCCTATCTTTTTGCGTATGAGATTAACTGATGTGCTCAAAACAAATCCTTATGCTAAATATATGAAGGATATCATTACTAATAAAAGAAAGATACCGGAAGGTGAAGTTTCCACCATGCTTGCTAATTACACTTTTAAGGGTGGAATACCAAAGAAACTTGGAGACCCCGGAGTACCTACTATACCTTGCTCCATTAAAAAGAATTATATTAAAACTGCTTTATGTGATCTTGGAGCCGGTGTTAGTGTTATGCATCTCTCTTTATATCGTAGACTTGACTTAAATAAGCTGACACCTACTGAAATATCTTTGCAAATGGCTGATAAATCAACTGCTATACCTGTCGGTATTTGTGAGGATGTGCCTGTTGTGGTTGCAAACGTTACTATTTTAACAGACTTTGTTATACTTGATATTCCCGAGGATGATAGTATGTCTATTATTCTTGGAAGACCTTTTCTTAATACTGCAGGGGCTGTTATTGATTGCAACAAAGGCAATGTCACTTTTCATGTTAATCGTAATGAGCATACGGTACACTTTCCGAGGAAACAACCTCAAGTTCATAGTATCAACTCTATTGGAAAAATTCCATCGATTATATTTGGAGGTTTTGAATTTCCTCTTCCTACTGTCAAGAAGAAATATGATATTCTTATTATTGGGGATGTGCATATCCCCGTTGAGGTAACTTAGTGTTATTCAAAATTTCTCCGGTTTCATGATTATCGGAATGAGTTTGTTAACAAGACTTGATCAACCTTGTTAGTGGATTCTTTTTGATGAGCATGAGATGGATGAAACTAGAAGCACAAACTTCTGTACCCTCTTTATACTTTCTGTTATTTATATTAAATAAAGTAAAAATAGTATTTTTCTATCTGTTTCCTGACTTATCCGTGCAATATAAAAATATCCCAAAAATAAGAGTCCTCAGAATGCCATGCCAATTTAATATGATTTTTTCGGGAATATTTGAGGATTTACTGTGCAAAAATTACCACAGGTGGAGCTGCCACCTGGCCACGAGGGTGGTGGGCGCGCCCCCTACCTCGTGGGCCCATGGTGGCCCTCCTCCACTTATCCCAGCACCCATCTTCTTCCTCTATCTCACACAAACCCGAAAAACCAACTCAAGCACGAGTTCCAGCCACTTTTGTTGCGATTTTTGATCTCCTTGATCAAAGCACCTCTCGCAAAACTGCTTGGGGAGATTGTTCCTTGGTATGTGACTCCTCCATTGGTCCAATTAGTTTTTGTTCTAGTGCTTTATTCTTTGCAAATTTGTGCTGCATAGGTGACCATGTTCTTGAGCTTTCATGTCAAATTTATATGGTTCCAAGTAGTTCTAATGCTTGATATAGGCTCTAGGTACTTGTAGGAGTAGCTGCTATCAGTTTTATTGAGTTTGGTTCACTTTTATTTTGAAGTTACTAAAAATTTCAGAAATTTTCAGAAAATGATGAGGAGATTATTGAGGGTCTCATCGAGCCAAAGCTCGAAGGAAAAGGCACCGAAGCCTAAGTATAATTTGCCACGCACCGCGGAGATTCGGGCGTGTGAATGGCCTTCTGATGATTTCTTGAGAGCAGCCGGTATCTATGAAGATTTTCATGAATTGGCTCACAATGCAGGCCTCACCGCTTTCCTCCATGACCAATGCGATCAGTATCTCTTACTCACAAATACCTTTGTGCAAAACTTTCATTTTCATTCTAGGAACTCACCACCTACGGTGGAGTTTCATTTATATGATGAGCATAAGGAGATGTCACTTTATGATTTCTGTCGGATTTGTTTAGTCCCTTTTGAGGGAAAGACAGAAGAACCACATCATGATGATGTGGCTGGGTTTATTGATAATATCACTGTAGGAGAAACCAGGAAGGTTTCCGACGCACGAATCACTAGCATACATTTTCCTGTTTTGCGTTACTTTGCATTATTTGCTAGTCGTTGTTTAATTGGACGTGGAAATTCTGGAAACCTTAGTATCCCTGATTTAATTATTCTGCTCCAAGGTTTATACAGTGATAACACTTTTAGTTTGGGCGGTATTATTGCTAGACGGTTAAATATGAACCGTACTAAGGGCCCCATCTTTGGAGGCATCTATGCCACACGCCTAGCCGCACATTTTAACATACCTATTAGGCATGCTGAGAAGGAAGAAAAGGTGCTGCCCCAATGTTTATCTAGATCATAAAAGTATGGTGGCACATGATTTTATTGTTAAAAATAGGGCAGGGGAGCTTAAATATCAATTGTTCTTTAATAAACATCATCCTGAGACTATTACCTTGCCTAGTCCTTCTTTGTTTGATTTGACTGCAGGCACGTACCTTGTTCCGTTGATGGCTATTCACGCCTACCGGAACCCTGCACCAGCCCCGGAACAGGAGCCACAAGATGAGCCTCCACGACAATCTGTTTATTCTTGGGATCCAGAGATGACTGTCAGCCAGTGGCAGTCAGAGTCTTCTTCCTCATCACAGTACGACCCCAACAACTATTATTATGGATATCCACCAGGCCAGCCGTGGCCATAGACCAACTTAGGCCAAAAGCCTAAGCTTGAGGGAGTACGTATTTCTCACCGACATTACATTTATGCTCGCACACACTCATTGCTAAATGTCGGTGCTCATACTTTTTCACTGTAATATCCATGCTAGTTTATTTTCTTTTTCCTGCTTTCTTCTTGTGTGTTTGTTAAACCTTAAGGAAAACCAAAAAATAGTAGTAGTTTATTTTTCTGCTATAGTACTAATAATTAAAAAGAAAACCCAAAAATATTTCCCATTCTTCTTTTGCTTGTTGGGAGCTTTCCCGTGTAAATAGTTTTATTTCTTTTCTTTTCTTTGGGGGTCGGTAGGAGAAGACCATGATTAAATTGTTGAAGTGGCTCTTATATGCATTATTGTTGATTTAACCCAGAGCCCATATTGCCTTATCTTCTCATGTTTATTGAATGCTCGCAGATTCCAGCTTAGTCCAATGCACGTGCACTATTATTATTATTATTCACACCGTTCGGTCGTGCAAGTGAAAGGCAATTATGATGATATATGATGGACTGACTGAGATGAGAAAAGCCGGTATGAACTCGACCTCTTTTGTTTTTGTAAATATGATGAGCCCGTCATTCTTGATTCAGCTTATTATGAATAAACATGTTTGCAATGACAATTAGAGATCATAGTTGCTTGTGCCATGCTTGATTAGCTATGAGTTATAATGGTTTACCTTGTGTGCCAACATGCTATTGAGATGATTATGATGTGGTACGATGGGGTGGTATCCTCTTTTGAATGATTTAAGTGACTTGACTTGGCACATGTTCACGCATGTAGTTGAAACAAATCAACATAGCCTTCACGATATTTATGTTCATGGTGGATTATATCCTACTCATGCTTGCATCCAATGTTTATTAATTTTAATGCATGTACATGGCTGTTGTCGCTCTCTAGTTGGTCGCTTCCCAGTCTTTTGCTAGCCTTCACCTGTACTAAGCGGGAATACTGCTTGTGCATCCAATCCCTTAAACCCCAAAGTTATTCCAGATGAGTCCACTATACCTTCCTATATGCGGTATCTACCTGTCGTTCCAAGTAAATTTGTATGTGCCAAACTCTAAACCTTCAAATAAACATTCTGTTTTGTATGCTCGAATAGCTCATGTATCAACAAAGGATGTCCTTATCTTCCGTGTTAGGCGGGTTATTCTCAAGAGGAGTGGACTCCGCTCCCCACTCACGAGAAAATGGCTGGTCACCAGGATGCCCAGTCCCATGCTTTATGCAAACTAAATCAAAATTAATTGAAAACAAAACTCCCCCTGGGACCTGATGTATGTTGGAGGCACTCATTGTTTAGAGCAAGCCATGGATTGATGCTTGTTGGTAGAGGGGGAGTATAAACTTTACCATTCTGTTTGGGAACCGCCTATAATGTGTTTAGCATGGAAGATATCGCCATCTCTTAGTTGTTACGTTGACAATGAAAGTATACCGCTCAAAATACAATTTATCTCTATTGCAAAACTGAGCTCTGGCACCTCTACAAATCCTTGCTTCCCTCTGCGAAGGGCCTATCCATTTACTTTTATGTTGACTCATCACCCTCTTATTAAAAAGCACTAGCTGGAGAGCGCAGCCGTCATTTGCATTCATCACTGTTAATTTATATTGGGTATGACTATGATTGGATCTCTTTTACCATGAATTACAATGTCTAGTCAGTCCTTGATCTTTAAAGGTGCTCTGCATTTATGTTTTGCGGTCACAGAAAGGGCTAGCGAGATACCATCTTGTTATATCATATTATGATTGTTTTGAGAAAGTGTTGTCATCCGAGATTTATTATTATGACTTGCTAGTTGATTATGCTATTGATATGAGTAATGATGAGACCTGAGAATTATTGCAAATATGGTTAGTTATGATCTATGCTGAAAACTTGAATGCTGGCTTGACATAGTTACAACAACAAGAGCAAACAGAGTTTGTAAAAGTTTTTCTTTCTTTCTTTCAGTTTGTCAACTGAATTGCTTAAGGACAAGCAAGGTTTTAAGCTTGGGGGAGTTGATACGTCTCTGTCGTATCTACTTTTCCAAACACTTTTGCCCTTGTTTTGGACTCTAACTTGTATGATTTGAATGGAACTAACCCGGACTGACGCTGTTTTTAGCAGAATTACCATGGTGTTGTTTTATGTGCAGAAAACAAATATTCTCGGAATGACCTGAAACTCCACGGAACATCTTAGAAAAAACAATAAAAATCCTCGCCAAAGATGAAGACCAGGGGGCCCACACCCTTCTCAGGAGGGTGGGGGGCGCCCCCCTAGGGCGCGCCCCCTACCTTGTGGCCCCCTGTTGCGTCTCCGACTCCAACTCCACCTCCATATATTGAGTTTTGATGAGAAAAAAATCAGAGAGAAGAAATCATCGCGTTTTACGATACGGAGCCGCCGCCAAGCCCTAAAACCTCTCGAGAGGGCTGATCTGGAGTCCGTTCGGGGCTCCGGAGAGGGGGATTCGTCACCGTCATCATCATCAACCATCCTCCATCACCAATTTCATGATGCTCACCGCCGTGCGTGAGTAATATCATCATAGGCTTGCTGGACGGTGATGGGTTGGATGAGATTTATCATGTAATCGAGTTAGTTTTGTTAGGGTTTGATCCCTAGTATCCATTATGTTCTGAGATTGATGTTGCTATGACTTTGCTATGCTTAATGCTTGTCACTAGGGCCCGAGTGCCATGATTTCAAATCTGAACCTATTATGTTTTCATGAATATATGTGAGTTCTTGATCCTATCTTGCAAGTCTATAGTCACCTACTATGTGTTATGATCCGGCAACCCCGAAGTGACAATAATCAGGACCACTCCCGGTGATGACCATAGTTTGAGGAGTTCATGTATTCACTATGTGCTAATGCTTTGTTCCGGTTCTCTATTAAAAGGAGGCCTTAATATCCCTTAGTTTCCAATAGGACCCCGCTGCCACGGGAGGGTAGGACAAAAGATGTCATGCAAGTTCTTTTCCATAAGCACGTATGACTATATACGGAATACATGCCTACATTACATTGATGAATTGGAGCTAGTTCTGTGTCACCCTATGTTATGACTGTTACATGATGAACCGCATCCGGCATAATTATCCATCACTGATCCGGTGCCTACGAGTTTTCCATATACTGGTTTACGCTTATTTACTTTTCCGCTGCTACTGTTACAATCACTACAAAATACCAAAAACATTACTATTGTTGTCTTTACTTTTGTTGCCGCTACCACTACTATCATATTACTTTGCTACTAAACACTTTGCTGCAGATACTAAGTTTCCAGGTGTGGTTGAATTGACAACTCAGCTGCTAATACTTGAGAATATTTTTTGGCTCCCCTTGTGTCGAATCAATAAATTTGGGTTGAATACTCTACCCTCGAAAGTTGTTGCGATCCCCTATACTTGTGGGTTATCAATCATGCCGGGTCTAAATCTCTTGTAGCCAAGGCTTTTCATCGTGGGTTCTATTGGCTAACGGCGCACCCTGATGCGGAGGATCTAGTCAGCAGATGTGATGGTTGTCAGAAGTTCTCACGACGCGCTCATGTGCTGTCTCAAGAATTGAGAATGATTCCAATCACTTGGCCGTTTGCGGTCTGGAGGCTTGATATGGTTGGGCCTTTCAAAAGGTCTAAAGACAAAAATACACACCTCCTGGTGGCGGTTGATAAGTTTACGAAGTGGGTTGAAGCAGAGCCGGTCAGTAAATGTGATGCGGCGACGACGGTTCTATTCATGAAAAGGTGATTTTTCGTTTTGGTTTTCCCCACAGTATTATAACTGATAATGGCACTAATCTATCCAAGGGTGCCATGGAGGAATTTTGCGAACGTGAGCATATACGGCTTGATGTATCATCAGTGGCTCACCCCCAGTCTAATGGTCAAGCGGAGAGAGCTAATCAAGAGATCCTAAAAGGCGTCAAGCCCCGGCTTATGGTTCCTTTGCAGAGGACGCCATGTTGTTGGGTGGAGGAGTTACCCTCAGTATTATGGAGTATCAATACTACCCCCAACAGATCTACGGGTTACACACCTTTCTTCATGGTTTATGAAGCAGAGGCGGTTCTCCCTAGTGATATCCGTCATGACTCACCCCGTGTGGCGGCTTTTGTTGAAGCTGACAATGAAAAAGCACGTCAGGATGCACTTGACCTGTTAGATGAGGAGCGGGACCTCGCAGTAGCTCGATCAGTGATTTATCAGCAAGATCTGTGTCATTATCACAACTGTCGGGTTAAGACCAGAACCTTTCAAGAAGGTGACTTGGTACTCCGGCTTATTCAGGATCAAACTAATATGCATAAACTATCTCCACCTTGGGAAGGGCCTTTTTTGATCAGCAAGAATCTGAACAATGGATCATACTACCTTATCGATGTTCGAGACCAGAAGGACTCACACACGTCGAAGTAGGAGACTCGTTGCCCGTGGAATATTGCTCATCTTTGGCCTTACTATACTTGAGCCGCCGGCTCTTACAATGTACATATTTTGACAATGTATATATTATGATGATTATAATAAAGATGGCACCCCTGCTAATACAGGGCCTCTATTTGTTTCATCTCAAGGAATAAGGAGTCTTTTTTCACAATTATGGTCACTTGGGGGCTTCCTGCCCATATTTGAGGCATAGCTGTGAATATCCCTCTTGATCGGGGTAATGCCACAATTATGGTCACTTGGGGGCTTCCTGCCCATATTTGAGGCATAGCTGTGAATATCCCTCTTGATCGGCGCAATGCCACAATTATGGTCACTTGGGGGCTTCCTGCCCATATTTGAAGCATAGTTGTGAATATCCCTCTCGATCGGCGCAATGCCACACTTATGGTCACTTGGGGGCTTCCTGCCGATATTTGAGGCATAGCTGTGAATATCCCTCTTGATCGGCGCAATGCCACAATTATGGTCACTTGGAGGCTTCCTGCCCATATTTGAGGCATAGCTGTGAATATCCCTCTTGATCGGTGCAATGCCACAATTATGACCACTTGGGGGCTTCCTTCTCGTATTCGAAGCATAGCTATAAATATCCCTCTTGGTCCGGCTCATACGCCATGGTTACAAACCACTTGGGGGCTTTCTGCTCGTATTCGAAGCATAGCTATAAATATCCCTCTTGGTCTGGCTCATACGCCATGGTTACAAACCACTTGGGGGCTTCCTGCTCGTATTCGAATCATAGCTATAAATATCCCTCTTGGTCCGGCTCATACGCCATGGTTACAAACCACTGGGGGGCTTCCTTCTCGTATTTGAAGCATAGCTATAAATACCCCTCTTGGTCCGGCTCATACGCCATGGTTACAAACCACTTGGGGGCTTCCTGCTCGTATTCGAATCATAGCTATAAATATCCCTCTTGGTCCGGCTCATACGCCATGGTTACAAACCACTGGGGGGCTTCCTTCTCGTATTTGAAGCATAGCTATAAATACCCCTCTTGGTCCGGCTCATACGCCATGGTTACAAACCACTTGGGGGCTTCCTGCTCGTATTCGAAGCATAGCTGTAAATATCCCTCTTGGTCTGCTTCATATGCCATGGTTATAAAGCACATGGGGGCTTCCTGTTCAAACATAGGTGTATTCACCAAAGAGAACATAGCGTTACTATACCCTCATGAACTGGCTTTGGACGTTAAGTCGCTAGTATATGATAATACTAAATACTTGGAATTATCGTCTCCTAAAGTTTTGGCTTATCACCCTTACTACATTGGTATGGTAAGCTGACAGTTTTATTCAAATATCACATGTATGATATTCTTTCATTTTATATGGTTATGATTAAAACCAACCGTGGTTATGAACTATTTTAGACACCAGTGGTTTATATAGGGCATTATGACCCGCCCCGCGGTAAACCTCCAGGGCACTTGTGATCTACTTGTGTGCAGGATAATGCTAGATTTCATCTGCATAAGTCGATGTCATCATAAGCATAAAATGGTAGCTTTCCAAATGGCGGATCAAAAAGTGTTGCACAAACCAAAAGGGTGCACGATGGCACGACGGATCAAAGTTTTTGCTAGCCTATTACATGAGTTAGTGACACAAAAGATAAGTGTTTTTCGGAAGGTCAAATGTTTAACCCGCCCAACGGATCAATCTTCTTAGCCTTGATGACTTCAAGCTTATGGTTCATCCCTCTCCGGTTCTTCGTCCTCCGCCGTCTGGAAGTTGGGTGATGACCAGTCAATGCCGCGCAACGCTTGGAATTCAGCCTCATCATCTATAAGGTCGGATGGATCAACTTCAGGGGCGAAAGTATGCTTACGGATTGGGGGAATCAGATCCATCACTTTATAAGCCAGCGTGAGCATCTTCTCGTTATTTGCATCATAATCTGGATGATATTTGGAGATATTTGTCTCATCAGCAATCAGAGTCGCCAAAGGACGTATTTCTTTGACACAGGCAGCAAAGTCTTTTTGATCAAAAGAAGTGCCATCTTCCTTCAATCTTGGATACCCAGTAGCTACATCGGCCGGGTCTAGCTCTGGTAACCATGCCTTAGCACGACTCAAGGCCGTCACTTGCACATGACCGTTTTATCTCTTGAATTCTCGTAGGCATAATTGATAATTTTTTCAAGATGTCACTCAGCAGATGGGGTCCTTGATTCGCTGGAGAAATCATGGCTATTGTGCGCTGAGCTCCGGTATATAGCTGTTCAACAAGCGTATAGACGGCTTTAAGCTTCACCATCATATCTTGACTAAGGTTGCTACTCCTCGCACCTGTGTAACAATCATGGAGTGATCAGCGACGGTTTATGATATAAAAGAAGAGTTTCAATTATGATGTTGGCAAGGCGGCTCACCAAAGATAGCAGAAACCATCTGGGATACACGGCGTTTTAAACCGGTAAGCTCAGTGGTCACCTCTTGAAGAGCCGCCTCCACTTTTTCGGCCCGCTGCGTCAAGGCAGTCCTTTCTTCAGCCCAGGCGTTTCTCTCAGCCTCAAAATTGGTCTTCAACTTTTCCATTTCAGCTACGCTAAATTGGAATTTTGAATCAGCTTTCCGGGTCTCAGATTCTTGATTCTCCAGACGGGTCTTTGCATCAGCCAATTGTGATTGAAGTTCAACAGTGGCGTCATGTACTAGCACAGAGTTGCAAACACATTCATATCCGGATTATAGGAATATAAGTCCCAAGCACTTTCCAAGCAAGAGTACTTAGCACTTGGGGGCTAATGCCTACCGAAAAATTTCTTCATACAACGGCTCATGTGAATAAGTCCCAAGCACTTTGCAAGCAAGAGTACTTGGCACTTGGGGACTAATGCATGTTTCTTGCGTCTCCTTACTATTTTATGATGACCCGGTTGTGTTGTAAACAATCACAGCCGGTTCATGAGGGCTAGACAGGTAAGCTCTCCTTTTTAAACAATGGTGAACATGACTGGCTCATTCATGCTGACCGGCCCTTGGGGACTACGGATGCAATGCCAATTGTATAAAATCCCATTTTACTCTGAATGGTGAAAGCCGGCCTTTGAAGGATTCTACCAAAGATGTTCATGGTTATTCTAAGTCTACAACATATTCAACCCTATCATGCCCAACAGACTTGGGGGCTGGCAGGATGTACATAACTTATTTAAAGCATGATTTCATACCACATATTTTTGATGCATCTGCTTCACCATATCGATTTCAAGATCGCGGCTAGTGTGTACTTGGTTGAGGTAGCCAGAGAGTACTTCACTGCTGCTCAATTGAGAATAATGGGTGACATCAAATCTCACTTTTGGCTTTTCAATGAATTCCTGTTTAGCGGAGTGCTTAGCCAAGATAGTTGGATTTCCCGGTTCTGTAAAGCCGGTGCCAGTGATCATAACATCGTCGGTATGAGTCTCTGACGGTTTAAGTGGGCTTGACGATTCAGTATTCAAAGGATTGAGTTTTGTCTGGTCGCTGGAGAGGTCAGGAATCTCTGGTGGACCGTCAAGGACATGCTCGTTCGGTTGTACCATGGAGGTATCAGATGCTGGAATTTGTTGTTCTGGCTCAGGAACTTTGGGATCTCCACCCGGCTTGATCACCTTTGCCTTTTTACTAAGTTTTGCTTGTCCACTGCACGGGTTATGACAAGTCAGTACAAGTATAAGAGCATAAGGAGGTAGAGAATAAATAGTAAGTGATGTTACCCAGGGGTAGTCTTGAAAGCCGGCAGCTGGGTCTGAGATGAGTCGCCAGAGGAAGAGCGAGAAGCCTCCTGATAGTTTGAATTGGAAGGATTAAAGTGGCTGGCGAATTAGACCCACCAGTAGATAAAAAAGGATTTAAGTTTGGAAATACCTCGTTTCGATGTTTCCGTGGAGCTGGAGTGTTTGGTAAGCCAGACGATAACTCTTCAGCTCCGCTGGTCTGAGTTTGTCGTCAATTCCCATGCTGCTGTTGCTTCAAAAGAAAGTGAGGATCCAAATGAGCTAAGGGGTGTGAAAAACTTACTTTCTGGGTTACCCGTCGAAATTTCTGTCTTGGCAAAGGCTCTGAGTCGGATGAAATAATAGTTACCTCTTCTTCAACTGCTTGGCTAGCCCCCGTGTTATCCTGAGAATAATCAGTGTCAATAAGGTAATTGAAAAAGGAGCCAAGGGAGTCAAGGGCTACCTCCGAATCAGAGCTGTCATCCAGTTCAAACATATTGGAAGCACTTGGTTTCTTGTTATTTTTCTTGGTGATTTTCTTGGCAGACCTGGCATTTTTGGCAGCTTCATGGTCATATTTCTTTTTCCAAAAATCAGATTCAGGCTGTGAAAGTCATCAAGGTTGAGTTAATAAAGTATTTGAATAACGAGGTAAAAGTAAGTGAGTTGGAGACTCACATCCGGTGGCGGGTTAAATTTGCAAAAAGGGTTCAGACCCACTTTATTGCAATCTTTCGGATCTTCATTCAGAAGGGACTTGGTCATTTCGTTGATTGCCTCGTCAGTTAAGCGCACAGAGCTGTGGCACAGCGGATTAAAGGACCACCAGTGTAAGTACACATTAAGCCGGGCCGGCGACTCAAGGGTATGATGTAACATCACAAATTTTCAATTTGAAATGTTATACATAAGTCAGTCATGCATATCATATTTTACTGCATTTCTGTTTCGCGAATCCTCGAAATCCTAAGCAACTCAAGGACCCACGGAGAGAGTTGGGAATTTCGTTATTTTCATATTTGAGTTCTCTCAAATTTTGAAAAGAGGATCATTTGGTTTTAATTATTTTTCCTCTCCAAAAATATTTTTAATTACAATATATGAGAGGAGATAATATGACTTCTCCAAAATAAAGGAAATATTAGAGGAAAAATATTAAAATCAAATAAGATGTTTTATTTGGATTTTATTGCAATTTTATTTGAATTAGGAAAAATATGCGTTTTTCAAAATTGCATTTGAGGTCTAAATAAATGTTCACTTTGTCCGCAATATTTTTAGAGGACCGTGAATTTTATTTCAAGATTTTTGGAGTCCGTTTAGTAATTTTTTATTTGTTTTTCCACGTGAGGATTTTTTTTTAAAAGTGAACCGACCTACCAGGCCGTGTCCGGCTAGGACACCTGGCTAGGTCGGCCTTTATAAGCCGGGGGGCCGACCCCAGCCGAGGCCCAAGTCGTGCCGCCGCCTGCCCTAACTCTAGCACCGCCCGATCCGCGTCGCCGCCGCCTCGCCGCACCGCGCCGCCGATCCGCCGCCAGACCCGATCTCGCCGAGGTAGCCGCCACCGCCAGTTTTCGCGAGAAAACCGTTCGGTTATTAAGAAACCCTAGTTCGTTTTTTATAGATCGGTTTGGTTCAGTTTTTCTTCAGTTCAGTTACAAGCGGACGTTCGTCCGTACATTCGTTTTAATGAACGCCGTTCATCTGTTAGCCGCAGATAGCGAGCATTCGTTCGTTAGCCTGTTCGTTAGTTTTCTTTTTCCAGGGTTTTTCCGCGATTATTTTCGATCGTGATTTCGGCCCTAATCTTCGATCTAGTATATCTTTTCGCTCGTTTATCCAAATCGGGTATAACAAGCGCCTAGATCTTCGTCTTGAAGCCCTCTTTCTGTTTAACAAACTTGAACAAGATTTTGATACTGTAAAATTTGACTTTAGTCCAGATTAGTAATCGGATCTTGTTTCTTTCGTAGTTTGAGTTTCGTTGCTCCGTTTGATTTGATTCTTTTTACAAACCGGAGTTCTTCAGTTGAACTTTATGGATAGATATACTTATTTTAGTTTTACCCGTGCATCTTTGCTTGAGTGCTTAGGGCATCTCCAGCCGTTGGCCCCCCAGGGGGCGCCTAAAATCGCCGCCTGGGGGTGAGCCGGCGCAAAAATTGGGCCTGGGGGCGAGTTGGTCCCCAGCCGCCAGCCCCAGGACTGCCCCCAGGCACGTTTTAAAATAAAATAAGTTCGGCGAAGTTCGGCTTAAACACGATAAAATTCGCCCAAACACGATAAATTTCGGCCGAACACGATAAATTTCGGCACATTTCGGCGAAGTTCGCGGAGTTTCATTACATAGCACATATACATAAACTAATCTAAAGGAAAAACTGGCTGAAGTCGCCGCCGTCGTCGGCCTTCTCCTCCTTGACGCGGGCGCCCCTGCTGGACCCCTGCCCGGCGTCGCCATGGAGGACTGGTGGCGGCGCATCGTTGTCGTCGTCGTCGTTGTCGCAGATGACGACGACTCCGCCTTCGTTGCGGCCGCGTCGACGCTCCACGAAGCGAAGCAGGGCAGCACGCTGGCGCTCCTTCGCCTTCTCCAGGCGCTCCTTCTCCATTGCTATGGAGTCCCTGCGCGCCCATTCCAGGGCTGCGTCGTCATCGTCGAGCTCCGTCGTCACCGGTGCGGACGGCTCCTTCTTCACCGGCGCGAGCCCCGG